>NC_140948.1:87592528-87790028 GCF_014529385.1 Adiantum capillus-veneris | reverse complement strand
CTCTTTCCACGCTGACTGTTGTATGAAAATCTTGCTTTTTGTGCTGCACTGCTGATGTGGCAAAGCTGTACGAAAACCTTGCTTTTTGCGCTAGCTAAAACTTACGCTGGCTGAAATTGAGAAGCTTTTGGAAACATTGCTTTATTTTTACAAGCTTCTAAAAGAGAAGCTTTTGGGGCTCTGCTTTTGGGCATCCTTAATAACATATAAATAAGTGGGCACGGACCTCACTTCTTAAAGCATCTGGACGCAGAGTCTGAGAGAGAACCCTCCCACTCTTTGGTACTTTGAAATCAGATCAATACAAAAATAAATACCAAAAGGGACGCCAGTCTTTGGGCCCAATATCTCTAGGCACGGAACTCCGTTGAGCCGTGTCAAATCAATTGTGAATTGGAACTGTTTTTGGAGTGAATCTCTGCTGTGTCACGATAGAATCTTGACTTGGAGTGTCCAAGTTTGTTACAGTGGTATTAGAGCACGGCCGATTTCTCTCATACCGGGAAATCCGATCCTTTTCTCGCGACACTTATGGATTCCAACAATGAACAGTCGACTTCCTTTGCATCTGGGGATGCGGGAAGAGATCACAAAGAAGATTCTCACGAAGAGTACGACCCACCTCGGCCTACTCAAGCGGAGATTGAAGAGATGGAATGCCAACAATTGGTTGACGACACGACAAAGATGATGATCAACCTTGCAAAGGATCCAAAATTAGCAAGATTTTTGACTCAGACGTCCTTCGACGAGGTGCACGCCCAGTGGCAGAAGGCCACAGAGCTACCCCTCAAATTGGCACCCAAGAAACCTCCTACTCCGAGGATGTTTATAGAGCAAGAATTGGAAGAGATGGTTGATACACGGATTATGCAACTTTTTGATGCGAACAATAAAGCTAAACGGCATGACAAAAAGAAGAAGAAAGGAATTGACTTCCCGGGTTATTTGGGTTGTCAATCTACTTTTGCCTCGGCAAGAAAGCAGAAGAAGCATGTGCGATTGAAGGAGTATCCAGTTCTTCTTCTTCTTCTTCTCACAGTTCTTCTAGCTCTTCTGACTCGAGCGAAGAAGATAGGAAAGGGAAAAAGCGAAGCAAAAAGCAAAGCTTTGAAAAGGTCAAGAAAAAGGCAAAGAAGCCAAGTTTTACCCATCTTTTGACAGTCCTATAGAGGACTCTTCAGATAGTTTGGACTCCGACGACCACAGATTTTACGCAAAGAAGAAGCATTTTTATAAAACCAACCAAATCGACTTCCTTGAAGATAAAAGCAAGAAAGTTCAAGAATTTAGAGAAGGTGGACAGTCAATTAAGTTTGACACTTTTTCTGGATTCCGAGATGCTTCGAGGGCTTTGGCCTTCTTACAGCAGTTTGATATAGCTTTCTTTGGAGGGCATTTCTTTAAGGGAAATGCTCGAACATGGTGGTTCACCCTTCTATTGAACAAAAAATGCCAGTTAAATGGTTGAAATTTAAAATGCATTTTATTTCTTCTTGGCTGACTCGAGAGTACGAACGAGATATACGAACTGCTTGGAATCATCTCCGGATGACCAAGCGAGATTCTTTGAATGCATATTGTAAGAGATTTTGAAGCTCTTTTCTATCACCTTCTTCATTTAAGAAGATCTCGTTTAAAGAACAGATTGAGCGGTTTTGCTGCAAACTTCCTACGAAGATCCGAGATCACTGCTTAGAACAAAGTCAGATTCTATCTAAAAACTAATGGGTCATGCGAAAGGGGGTTTTGCCATACATTCTGGCAGTCTAACTTACCCCACATATGAAATCATGACTCAGATAACCGAACATACTTCTAATAATGAAATTAGAAAGAAGAAGAGCCCCCAAGAAAAGAAAGATAAGGATGCACGACCCCGGCTCACTCTTCGGAAGAGAGCCAACTACATCAAAGAGGGGAAGTGTTTTGGATGCGGGGAACATGGGCACATCTCTGCGAAGTGCCCTAAAAAGGCCCAGAAAGCACAAGATGAAGAAATGCTAGAGAGTTCAAAAGCAGATGAGGAATATGGATGAAAAGGCACGATGAAAGTAGGACTGGTTCTAGATTGCATGGGTAGTGACCCAAGTGCGATTGATGAAAGTACAAAACTTTGCGATTGCATGGGTAGTGACCCAAGTGCGATTGATGAAAGTACAAAACATTGCCGAGCTTGGGGCAAAGTAAAAGATCAAGAAGCCTTGATTTTCTTTGATGGAGAAGCCAAGGCCAACTTCATTTCACATGAATTCGCGGGGTGGCTCGAGATTACACCCGATTGGATGGGTCCACAAGCAGAGGCAGTTCTAGCGACACCCGGTAGGGACGTGGCCATTACACCTGTCATTGGCAAACTTTGGTTGCATTGTCAGGGTTATTTGGGGCATGAGGAATTCTACATAGTGCCCTTGGAAGGTTGTGATGTTCTCTTGGGAGTCCCTTGGTACCATAAGAACAACGTCGTGGTCAATTATCGCGCGAAGAAAGCGACATTGTCTATTGAAAAGGGCCGAACCATTGTACTTGATGTGAACTTAAGGGCGAGTCTGTCACTATTGTGTCGGCTTCGGTTGTTTCGAATTAATGAAATATAGTTTGTTTGTTTACTCGATCTTTTTGAAAGAGTTAAATGATGAACATAGGGCAAATATGTCTGAACTTGATAAGGAACACCAAGATTTTCTCCACACTCATGCCGATTGCTTTTTTGAGGGCCTGCCAAGTGAGTTGCCACCAGCTTCGTCCTGAGGATCATACCATTGATCTGATACCTGGAAGCACACCACCGAACTGGCCATCTTACCGTGTGAGTCGAGCCTAGAATGAAGAGATTATGAACCAAGTGAAATACCTCTTGGAAAAGGGTCTTATCCAGCCGAGTACTTCACCTTACTGCTCTCCTGTGTTGTTGGTTTTGAAGAAAGACGAATGTGCATTGATTATAGAGCTCTCAACAAAATCACCATCAAGAACAGATTTCTGATTCCTAGGATTGATGATATTCTAGACTGACTCTATGGATCCTCTTGTTTTAGCAGGATCGATTTGAAGAGTGGATATCATTAGATCCGAATCGCGCCGGGAGATGTCTACAAGACAGCTTTTTGGACGACCTTCGATTTATTCAAATTTTTGGTGATGCATTTTGACCTTACTTTTTTTTGGTGATGCCTTTTGGCCTTACCAATGCTCCAGTGACCTTTAACCGAATGATGGACAGGATTTTCACAGAGTACAAATATTTTATTGGCACTTTCTTTGATGACATTATTGTCTTCTCGAAGGATGAGGCAAAACATAGAGTGTAACATTTTAATGGCCTAGTAACTTGTGTGTAGCGGAAAATAGCATGAACATAGTGAGCATTTCATTAGAATAGATTCCAGATGAGTATAACAAGAGGGCTTGGGTGGAGAGAGCAACAAAAAGAATAACACCTAGTTAGATAGGCATGAACAATACTTCAAAAGAGAGAGAAATTAAGCTATTGACAACAATTGAGGACCGGATTTACATGGAGCCGCCCCCCCCCTCCAAAAGGCTTTGTATTATAGGTTTCCCCCAACAAGGGAGACATTCTACAATACAATTCTTTGTGTTCCTTCAATAACTAGCTAGTGCAATGAAGATGGAAGCTTCAAGCACTAAGCAAACACTTATAAAACACAACATCAATTCCCTCACGGTCTCAGACCCAAGACCTCACACACCTTCCAAGATGGTGAGAGATAGCGGGGTATGAGAGTAGATTGAGAGGAAGAAGGAGTAGTCTTAAGAGAAAGATTTACATTTCCTCACATAATCACTCATATTAGCATAGCATACCTTAGTAATTAGCATGGTAGAGGAGATGAGCATGCATTGACGCTTGGATCTTGGTTGGATTTGCATCACAAAGCCAAGAGTTGTTGGTGTAGGCCTCCCTTCTCACAAGCTTGGAGTAGGTGATAAGCTTTCCATTAAAGCTTGAGAAGAAGAGAGAGAGAGAGAGAGTCTTCTTGCTCCACACATGAAATTGTGTGAGTGTGTGTGTGATAATGACTTGACAAATTCAGTCCCCTCTCTCTCTTGGTCGACCCCTCTTGCATTTTACTCATGCTAACACCCTGTTGGACCTCTCCCAGCTTGGCCAATAAAATTTAAGCAGCATAAGTGATAGCCTTCTGACATGTGTCCCCCTTTCCCCTTTTGTGAGAGCTTTAGGTAATTAATTAATGCAACTAATTGGACCCCTTTGTCTCCTGGCCAATAGGAATCAGGCAGGGTATTGGGCTGCTGAATGCTCATTGGACCCCTTGGGAGATTGTCCAATAGTCTTCTAGAGAGCTTAATTCTTATTGGTTCTTTTATTAATTGTTTTTAAATGAATTAAACTAGATTTACTCTAGCCTAATTCTCATTGGTCCACCTCCATGGCCATCCAATAGGATTTGAGTGCACCTTGTGGGCATCTGGGCTAGGGAGCTGACATGTGTCCCTCATTCCCTATGTGTAAAGAAAGCTTGTGAGAGTGTGTGTGTGTGTGTGTTTCTCTCTCATCCCCTACTTCCAAGCCTCGCCCCCTCCTATGTAGGAACCTTTGAAGACTTTTTGTTCACACACAAAGCATCCAATTCAACTAAACTTTGACCATTGGACACAACCTTTGAATGTTGGAACCTTAGCATTTTGGAAGTCTTAATGGGCTGAACCTTAGGGTCTTTAAAGCCCATTGTTGCACATTGCTCTTTTGCAGATGCCCCCCCCCCCCCCTCTTGGATCCCTATTTTCCCTCTTGTGGATCCCTAATGTGGCCGGTCTGCTAGCTTAACCAATATTCTAGATTTTTCTCCCCTGGCACTTCCCCATATTAAATGATCAGTTTAACATGGGAAAACCATTTAGGAGAATTAGATATTAGTTACTATGACATTACATCTCTCTTGAAAGCATAGTCGTCCTCGACTATGGGGTAGAGAAGATAAAGCCTATTCATTAGTCCTTTTTCTAGCGGGTAGAGGATCCCTATCTTACCCTATGACATCATTCCAAAATGGATGACTAATCCATTTGGCGCTTGAGAGCCTAAGGCTGTCGCAAGCATGTCTGCACATTAGTCCTATCACTCTTCCATAGTAGAGTGACAAGCTCTACTTGGTGTTTGGGAGACGTCGTCTCCACAAACTTGATCTAAGAATGCATACTACTTCACATTTGTGCACAATAAAGAAAAAGAGAGTCTTATAAGACAAAAACTTTGTTCATTTTAAACATTTGTACCTTTGCTTATTCTAAGGAAGGATTGACAAGGTTTAGGTTATCCTTTAATTGTATGCCTTGCATCCATCTAGCATCTTCAAAGGATAATTCTTAAACTTAATAAGATATCATCGGATAGTATTACCGCCTCTTAATACCTTGTCTTCATGTCGGAGAATGGACTCGGGCTGTAGCACCTCTTCTTGTTCCTCGATCTCTGGTGGGTCCTCAATAGTTAGTTGTTGAGGTGGATCTCCTTTTTAAGGCTTTAGTAGGCTCAGATGGAAAGCATTGTGTATGAGCCAATGGATGGGTAGCTTTAGTTGAGAGGCCATCTCATTGATTGGCCTCAGAATCTGGAAGGGACCATAATACCTTTTTGCTAACTTACATAGTACTTTTGGTGTCTTGTAGGATTCTTGCCCGTCGTGTGCCTTAATGGAGCCTTGGGAAATTTAAGTAAGACCCAATCATTTTCTTTAAAGGATTGGGCTCTCTGTGCTTATCAGCAACAGCCTTTTGCCTTTGCTGTGAGATAGAGATAGCATCCTTAATCTTTTGGAAAGATTCTTGTAGGTCTGGGCTATACTCATCTGCAGCGAAGATCTTCCCGTGTACTTTGAGTAGCAGGGGACTTTTTGATCTTCCCTCAATTAACTCGAAACGTGCTTTTCCCGTGGAAGTATGTACAATGTTATTGTAGGCATACTCCACTAAGGGTAAGTACTTCTCCCATTGGGACCTTTGATATACTTCCATTACATAGGCTTTTAGTAGATCAAAGATTGTTAGGTTAGCTACTTTACTTTGGCCATCCGTTTGCGGGTGATGGGCCAAAGAGAAATTTAGCTGTGTCCCTAAATTCTCAAAGAGACTTTCCAAAAATTACTGGTCATTCTAGGATATCTATCCAACACTATGGACATTGGCAAGCCATGGTACTTAAACATTCGTGAAATGAAGAGGGTTGCCATTTGATGGGCTTTGATAGTCTTTTGGACAGGTATAAAATGAGCTTGTTTACTGAACCTGTCTACTATCATCCATATTCCCGTATTCCCATGGATAAACTTAGGAAATCCAAAGATAGAATCCATGGATATGCTCTCCCATGGTGAATTAGGGATTGGCAAAGATTGAAGAAATCCAGGTTGCTTCCCTCTATCAAACTTTATCTTTTGGCATACCACACATTTAGAAACATACTCTTGTATGTTTGCTTTCATGGTAGGCCAATAGAAATATGTTTCAATCCCTTTTAGGGTAGACTCAATCCCTCTATGCCCCACATAAGGAGGAGCATGAGATTCATACATTACTTTCTCACGTAGTGAGCTAGTAATGCATAGTCTATTGCCATAGAGAAGATAACCACCTTGTAAAGTAAATGGTTCCTTTTTCGTCCCTAGTGCAAGGGCTGAAATCACATCTCTAAAATCGGGATCAATAGCATACTCATCTATCATAGAAGATAGATCATTGTGAGTTGCTATGGAAGCCGCATTCACTCTCGGCCATCTTGAGAGTGCATTGGCTACTTGATTATGCTTGCGAGCAATGTGAGCAATATGAAAATGAAATTGCAAAAGGAAATTTTCCCACCTCATTTGTTTGTTGGAGAGCTTGGTCTGCGTCATGAAGTACTTAAGGCTTTGGTGATCCGTCTGCAGAATGAAAGGAGTCCCCAATAAATAGTGCTTCAATGAGTCTAAGGCATGTAGAACTGTGAGGAGTTCCTTTTCATATATGCCTAGAGCTTGCTCAACAGAGTCGAGCCTTCGAATTTCATAGGCTATGGCATGCCCTTGTTGGAGAAAAACAGCTCCAAGGCAATCACCACAAGCGTCACATAGGAACTCAAATGGCTTTGAGAGATCCGACAGTGTAAGCACAAGTTGAGAGATAAGCTTTTCTTTAAGCTTTTTGAAAGCATTGTTCTCCTTGGCAGACCATGTATACCTAACCTTTTTCTTTGTTAGGTCATGTAATGGTTCCGCAATTTGTGAGAACTTTTCTATGAAGCGTCTATAGTATGCACACATACCTATAAAGCTTCTTAGTTCATGAAGATTCCTTGGTTTAGGCCATCCTTTTATTACCTCTAACTTTGATGGATCCGTTTGGATGCCATCTTGAGAGATAATGTGACCTAAATACTGAATCTTTTGCAAGAAAATTTCACTTTTCTTTTGATTAACATAAAGTTTATTCTCTCTTAAGAATTGAAATATTACCTGGAGGTGTTGCTTGTGTTCGTCTAGTGAATTAGAGTAGATGATAATATCATCAAAGAACACTCCAGTAAAGGTCTGGTGAGGCCTGAATAGCTTCTCCATCAAGCGATTGAATGTGGTTGGTGCATTGGTCAAGCCAAAAGGTATGATAATGTATTCGTAAAGGCCAAACGTAGTGGGAAATGCGGTCTTTACAATGTCTTCATCAACTATCCTTATTTGATGGTAGCCACTTTTTAGGTCAATCCTACTGAAGGAGGTGGACCCTTGTAGCTTATCAAATAGGTCTTCTACCTGTGGAATGGGAAACCTATTCTTGATAGTGATCCTATTTAGTGCTCTATAGTCGACACACATACGATATGTGCCGTCTTTTTTTTGCACTAATAACACAGGTGAGCAAAATGGGGATGAGCTAGGCCTAACCATGCCCTTCTCAACTAACTTATGCACTTGCCGCATAATCTCCTCTTGTTGAGCTTCAGAAACTCTATAAGGAGGTTTATTAGGCGGTGAACTTCCTGGAAGAAGTTCAATTCCATGGTCATCGTTGCCTCGTTTAGGAGGTAGTTCACAAGGGATGTCGTCAAAAAAGACATCTTGAAACCCCTTGAGAAAATTGGATAACTCTAATTTCTTGTGGTTGTTTATATTTTCTTTTGCTAAAGCATTAGGTTCATTTTGAGAATATTTAACAAAAATCATGTACACGGAAATAGAGCTCTTTATTGACTAAGTGAAAGCTTGCGTATGTACAATGGGTATAGTGTTGCCCATTTCCTTAGCATCTATGTACATACCTTTTTCCTTGTACTTAAAGTAGATTTTTTTAATAGGGAATTTAACATTGGCAGCCATGCAATCAAACCATGGTGCCCCTAGGATTACATCCTCGTGCTTGAGAGGAGAGACAAAGAAGTCCTCTTTGTCCACATAGCTTTGAACACGGAGCCTCAATTTCCTAATTAAGGGAGTGACTGAAGCTTCTTGCCCCTTGAAAGCACCAATCTGCAGGTAGGACATCTCCCATCTCATAGGCTTGGATGCCTAGCTTGGTGGCCAACTCTGTGGATATGGAATTGTGAGTAGAACCAGGGTCAAAGAGAATAAAAGCATCATGTTCTCTTACCTTTTCCCAAGCATGGCATAGAGGAGATCCTTTGTGGTGAGCTTCCTCTTCTTGGACCGAGGTAGCTCTAGGAGGCTCATGGCGGATGTTCTTTTGGGGACAAGCACAATACGCATGCCCTTGCTCTCCGCACTTGAAACAACGGTTATCCTTGCGATAACGCTCAAGCTCTTCAGGAGAGAGTTTGTTTTTGCCTTTGTAAACTCCCTTCTCCTTAGCTTTGTTGTTATTGGAATTGCCCTTAGGAGACTTTTGGACATTGTCCTTCCCATTAGGCTCATTGGAACCCTTGTTTTCCGTGGGCTTAGAATTTCTCTTAGCCTCTGTTTGGAAATTGATTCAAGAAGCCACCATAGTATGGTGTATAACCGTAGATATGGTGCGTGGCCTTTAAGAGTTGATATACGCCGCCATTTCTTCAGTTAAGCCTGCACAAAATTATTGTTTTTGCTCTCCAAAATCCATCTTTTTGAAGGCAGTAGCCAAAACTTGTCTACATATTTGTGAATGAATTCGTAGGGAGAGAGCTTCAAGCTTCGCCATTCGGTGAGTACTTTGTCTTTGGCATCGATGGCCAAAAACTGCTTCATGATGGAAGCTCTTAAAGCTTTCCATGTTCGTGGAGCTTCACCATTGGCCCGTAGGCTAGGCCATCATTGCCTGGTGGACTTTTGAAAGTGCATGGCTACATGGTGTAGCTTAGAGGACTCGTGAAGCCCTCATCTCCAAACGACGCATCGAATTGTTAGATAAAGGCCAAGACTTTGTCTGTAGCACCAAAGGTGCTATCGTAGGTAAGGAAAGAGATGCTCTTTCCTCCCTCTTTAAACTTCTTGAGATTGGACAACCTCTTCCATGCAGCATAGGATTTCCTATGGCCTCTTCCTTTTGACGGTTGAAAAGTTGCACCATCGCTTTTCTCAGAAGATGAAGAATTTGAGGAAGATGGAGAAGAGGGTGACCTCTTTCTCACCTTTTTCTTGCCTTGGTTATCTTTGTCTGCACCATCACTTTCTTCATAAGAGGAAGAAGATGAAGAATATGGAGAAGAGGGTGACCTCTTTCTGGCCTTCTTCTTCTCTTGATTTTTGTCATCCCTCTTTGAATTATGGTGTGGAGAAATGTGTGATGGTCTTCTCCATTTAGGAGGTGATGGAGAGCATTTTGCCTGTCGTCTTTGTGGAGCCATCTCTGTCGAGGTGGCAGGAAACTCACTTCTTTCTCGTTCCTTTGGTGGGGGCTCTTGAATTCTCCTTTGAGAAGGAGATGCGTCATCAAGAAGCAAATTTTTGAGCCCTTCGTATGGATCCTCTTCTTCTTCCCAAGTCGGAGAGAGGCCTCGTTTGGGAGTCTCACAAGGAGTCTTCCTAGGTACTCTCTCGTCATGGTGGGGAGCTTGGGGAATCCCATGAGCACGAATTTGCTGTTGCACTTCACTTTGGAGGGATGGATTGCCCATGGCTTGTGTAAGCCTAGAAACAAGGTAGTTAACAAGCATAGGGGCATCATTAGTAGCTTGCTCATTAGCAAAATCAAAGCTATCAACATTAATTTCACTCTCTTTACTATTGTCAGCCATTCTAACAATCTTTAGGTGTACTTTGGCACTTCAAGCCCTAGTTGCTACTTCTCTTTACCCCTTTAGAAATAGCACTCAAGCTAGTGTACCCGTGGCTCAGATACCATTAATTGCAAGGAATAGAAGAGAGGGTCGTTCAACACCAAAACAACATCAGCTCCTGTCAAGCTTCTAATAGCTCAATAGTGGCTAAGTTGTAGGCAAGCCCCGTAGGACTCCACTATTAAGACCATAGCTCTCGACGGTGATGCCTCGTTATCTGCACGAAGGCAAGCGCACAGCAAGGCTGAAAAAGCCCTATTCTACTTACTCAATTGCAATTAATAATAACAACCATTTATAACTAGCTTGGGGACCTCCCTTCTTGAGCAAGAAAAGAGAAACCTTGTGCTCTGATACCAATGTAACATTTTAATGGCCTAATAACTTGTATGTAGCAGAAAATAGCATGAACATAGAGAGCATTTCATTAGAATAGATTCCTAATGAGTATAACAGGAGTGCTTGGGTGGAGAGAGAAACAAAAAGAATAACACCTAGTTAGATAGGCATGAACAATACTTCAAAAGAGAGAGAAATAAGCTATTGACAACAGTTGAGGACCGGATTTACATGGAGCTGCCCCCCCCTCTAAAAGGCTTTGTATTATAGGTTCCCCCCATAAAGGGAGACATTTTACAATACAATTCTTTGTGTTCCTTCAATAACTAGCTAGTGCAATGAAGATGGAAGCTTCAAGCACTAAGCAAACACTTATAAAACACAACATTAATTCCCTCACGGTCTCAGAACCAAGACCTCACACACCTTCGAAGATGGTGAGAGCTAGCGGGGTACGAGAGTAGATCGAGAGGAAGAAGGACTAGTCTTACGAGAAAGATGTACATTTTCTCACCTAATCACTCATATTAGCATAGCATAGCTTAGTAATTAGCATGGTAGAGGAGATGAGCATTCATTGAAGCTTGGCTCTTGGTTGGATTTGCATCACAAAGCCAAGAGTTGTTAGTGTAGACCTCCCTTCTCACAAGTTGGAGTAGGTGATAAACTTTCCATTAAAGCTTGAGAAGGAGAGAGAGAGTCTTCTTGCTCCACACATGACATTGTGTAAGTGTGTGTGTGTGATAATGACTTGACAAATTCAGTCCCCTCTCTCTCTTGGGCGACCCCTCTTGCATTTTACTCATGCTAGCACCCCATTGGACCTCTCCTGGCTTGGCCAATGAAATTTAAGTAGTGAGGCGGTCCGGGGCGGGCAACAAGAAGAGCAACCTCTAGACACCCTTCAAGGCTCCCGTGCTGCTCAATGGGGCTGGGGCACAACACAACACAAACCAAAACAACAAACCCACAGCCAAATCCTAACTCCTCAAGGGGCACCACCTAGTTTAAGAGCGAACTAGGACGCAAAAGAGGAGAATCGTTAGAGCAACCCACAGACAAGCAAGGAATTTACACTAACCCTAACACCAATGGAACACTCTCACACACTAAAACACGAGAGAGAGAGAGAGAGAGAGAGAGAGAGAGAGAGAGAGAGAGAGAGAGAGAGAGAGAGAGAGAGAGAGAGAGAGAGAGAGAGAGAGAGTACACCTTAGCTTCAACTTTATATTTTGCACAAAAAGGAACTTAGAGCTTGCGGAATCAAGTGACAAGATTTGGTTATAGCATCACTAGCACATTGTCTTAGGGTTATGGGAGCCCTCTCACCATCCACCCTCTTACAATGGTAGCCAAACAATAGCCAATGAATTACAAGCAACAAAACAACAACCTTCAATGAAACAAGTCACCTTATGAAGCTGAATGAGTTTGCCAAGCCAAATTGGAGGAGAAGCGTGAGCCTTTGGACATGAATTGCACCCAAAACTACCAATTCATTGATGTTGGGGTAGATACAACAATGGTAGGAAGAATATCTTCTACTCGCACTCACTCAAACTAGCTCAAGCTTTTCTATGCACCAAGGTGATGGTGTATAGAAAGCTTACTCTCTCTTTACAACCAAGATAGAACTGGCGTGTGGTACGCTCAATCTAGTGTGCAATGGTATAGTGATGTCTTTTACAAGGAGTAATGGGTTCTATTTATAGGTTTTAGAAGCCTTGATTAGGATTAAGCCTAATCAATTTTATTAGGAAAGATCAAGGATTATGAATTTCAAATGAGAATGGGGTCTCTCTTTTCTCTTGAGTCACATGGATGTGGGCTCAAGTAAGAGAATTATTGATGTGGTGAAAGGAGAGAAACTTCCATGGGAGTGAGTGAATTTGGTTTACTTGTGCGGTTGCCTACTCCATATGTTGATAGTGTGGGTGCATTTTTACAAGAGAAGTTAGTTGTTAGTGGTAATAATCACTAGAATTGTTAGTGATACATTTACAATGGGTAGGATGAGTTGATTTGATGAAGGAAGAGGGGTGAATTAAAAGAGAATCATTGAGATGGTGAAGCTTTGAAGAAGCTTGAACTCACCCTTGTGTAGATTGTGGAAAAAATGACCGCTGGTCTTCTTCTTCTTCTTCGCTTCTTTATGCCGCCGCCACGGTTGACCACCACGATGAAAAGAGGATTTGTTGATGAAAAATCCTCAATTTGCATAAGTTATCATGGTTAAGATGCTGAATTTTATATATTTTTAGGAGAGGTAAATGAAATTGTAACATAGAAGCAATAGAGAGAGACATGGAGATGATGTATGTATGTAGAGGTTCATAAAAGAACTATAGGGATGAGAGAGAAGGGTAATGGTGAAAAGGGTGGGAGAAGCCATGGAAATTGCAGGTTTGAGTGAGGGAAGGAGAGGGAGGGATGTGTAAGAGTGAGTAGGTGTGTGGAAGGGTGAGAGAAGACTAAGGGATACTTGTGAGAAAAGTGGGCAGACTGGGTCCACTCAAAAAATCATAGCTCACAGCTGATAGCTCCAAAAATCATGAAAAAATTTGAGGTGATTATTCAGAGCGTGGGCTACATTTTCTCTTGTGACCACCGCTCCAAATTCGAAGTGGAGATAGGTGCCAAAATTCTCACCAAAAAGCCTGTTTTTATGCCTGCAAAAGTCTTTTAGTGGCCCCCTCCTTTGTTGAATTTGTACAATGCATCCAAGAGTGAGCCCCTCCTTGGTCATATTATAATACAAAGCATCCAAGTTTCCCTTGACCCATGCATGGAGGAGGATTATTGGTGAATAAAGAAATATATACATGGTGGGACTAGTGTATGGACTATTCATGGACTTTAGCTCAATGAGCACATGGTGTTAGAATAATAGTAAAAATAATAATAAAAATATGGAGGAGTTATGGATATGGAAAGATATTGGAATCATATGATATGGTCCCTCCTTGAATTATTTTGGGTGAAAGAGGAAAAGGTATGCAAGTAAATAATATAATAAACATAACCAATGAGTAGAAATCAATTTTTTGTTTTCACGAGGGTGAGGGTGAAAATGTGGGAGTGATTTGTATAAAGGAAAAATATGAGCTTAGAGTATGTACACATTGGCAAAAAATATAATTATGGTGTAAGAGGATGAAAGAAGGTGTACATAGGTTTAATAAAATACACACCTAAGTAGAAATATTTAAATAAAATACCAAAATAATTATAAAAAATCTCTATATTTAGGCCATATATACAATGAAATATTTACACACAAAGAGGCCATAATATACTTTTATTTTTTTATTTATTTTTATTTTTTTGGCTCAACTAGCCCAGTGACTAGCTAGCTGAGGGTTTTTAAGAAGATATGAGAAAAGCCCCCTAACTCACACACGCCTATGTACAGTGAAATGGTAGGGATAGCCATAGCGTTTGGGTGAATTTGGTAGGGTGGAGTAACTTACTATGGCAATTATGGAGAGCTGAAAAACGGCTATCAGTAGCCCTCCCCCAGGATGATGGTATATTCATGTACCATCATAGAGCATCTTTTCCAAAGAGAGTGCTTCAGAGTCCTTGACGAGATCTTCATTGTTTGGCCCCTCAGAATTTTGGCTGGAGTTACACTCATGCTTCATGTAACAATACTTACATGAGACAGCGGCCTTTGGACAGATCTTTGGTAGATCCTTTGGTAGAAGGCGACTCAAATAGGGCTTCAAGCGATACCCGTTTACCTTCCTAGAGTGCTCTTTACCATTCAAGTCCATAAGCTGATAGTAACTAGAATTGAAAGCCTTCTTGACTATGTATGGCCCTTGCCATCTAGTTTCAAACTTGGCATCAAAACGATTGTCAAGTCTATTGTCATACCTTAGCACAAGCTCTCCTTCCTTGATGCCTTTGTCCTTCCGTTTCTTGTCGTGCGTTTCTTTTGCTTGTGTGGCTTTCCTCTTGTAGCAGTCATATGCTGCTTCTCTTTTCCACTCAAGCTCCACTAACGTAAGAAGTCGATCCATCCATACCTCTTGATCATCTTGTGCTCCTTTGCCATGAAGTCGCATTGTTGGAATGTTGAGTTCGATAGGCTGCAAAGCCTCTTGACCATAGACCAAGTGAAATGGTGTGAACTCCGTAGCTTCCCTATATGTGGTTCGATATGCCCACAAGGCACCATCCAAGAAGTCATCCCATAATTTTGTCTTGTTTTGCACCATCTTTCTAATGATTCCTGCAATGACACCATAAGCCTTCTCCACCAAACCATTTGACTGTGGGTAGTATGGTGTGCTATGACGATGTAGAATGTGAAGCTCTTCACAAACTTCTGTGAGCAAACCCTTCCTAAACCCTGGACCATTATCAGAAACAATCTCCAAAGGTGTGCCAAATCTGCAACAAATGTGATTGTACACAAACTTGCTAACTGTCCTCTCATTCACTCTTGCCACACTTTGAGCTTCCACCCACCTAGTCATATAGTCTACAACCACTAGAATGTAGAGTTTACCATTTTTTGTCCTAGGCAGAGGACCCATAGCATCAATGCCCCACTTTTCAAAGGGTCCATTTGCAAGCACTATTTGCCTCGGGCCATGCACCAACCTTCTATTTCCATTTATCTGACAATTGTGACAGCTTTTACACCAATGTTGAACATCCACATGCAAGCTTGGCCAAACATACCCTGCAAGCAAAATCTTTTTCACAGTTGATTCTTGGGCAAAATGACCACCACATGCCTCTTCATGCAAACCTTTTAGAATGGCTGGAATTTCCTCGATAGTTGGTACTCTTCTGCACACTTGATGCTTCCCTCTTTGATAGAGGGAGCCTTCTAGGAAGAGATAGAAACTTGCCTTCTTCATGAGTCTTTTCTTCTGAGCCTTCGTGAAGTCTTGTGGAAACTCACCCTCCAAAATGTAGCCAATAATGGGAGCCAATGACTCCAATCCTTGGTATCTCGGTTGCTTGACAGTTGCTGCCACCATGATGACCTGCACTTCTCTCTCAACACATGTAACTGCTTGTTGTGCAAGTAAATCGGCATCTTCATTTTGTTTCCTCGGAATATGATATAGTTGCACTTCTTCAAACTGATTAAACATCCTACGAATGGCATGAACTTTTGTCCTTAAGATTTCATTCTTGCATGCCCAAATGCCTAAAATCTGTTTAACAATGAGAAGTGCATCTCCTTTTACCATGAGACGTTTTATCCCTTGGCCAATGCACATCTTCAAACCATGAAGTAGTGTGTCGTATTCTGCTTCATTGTTGCTAGTTGAACCTGGTAGATTGACCTTCTCTTTCATGACCACCTCTCCACTTGGGTTGAGCAACACTAGCCCTCCCCCTGCTTTCCCTGTGGCTCGTCGAAAAGCTCCATCAAAGAACAAGGTAAAAGCATTGGGAATACTTTTTGGTGGTGGCAATGGTAGGGTCTTTACTTGAGGAACCTTAATTTCCTTCTCATGTACCCTATAAGTGAGAATCCCTGCCAATTGTGCACGCACACTATCTTCTATGTTGAAAGAGTGTTGGAACTCTTGCAACTCCATAATCCACTTTGAGATCCTAGTACTAAGATTCATTTGAGATGACACCCAAGGGAACAAATTTTCTGCAGTGAGAATTACAAAAGGTTTTGGTAGCAGGTAGGATCTAAACTTTCTCACCGCAAACATGAGAGAAAGCATCATGAGTTCTGCTTCTGTGTAGTCTCGCTCCAAAGCATTCATGACCCTACTAGCAAAGTAGATGGGTCGCATCCTTGTACTGTGGGGATCTTGTTGTAGCAACACAGCACCAATTGTTTCCCTTCCAACACTAGAGCTAACAAAGAATGTGTACTCCCAACAAGGAGGCATGAGTGTTGGTAGCTCTGACAATATGAATTTAATGTTACAAAAATACTCTTCAAGCTCATCAGACCATGCAAATTCTACTTGTTGTGTCAACTTTTGCAAAGGATGAAGCAACTTCGAGGCTAAGTGAATGAAGCGTGACATATACTTCACCTTCTGAATGAAAGAGATGACCTCCTTAAGACTCTTCGGTGATGGGAGCTCAATAAGAGCCTTTGCCTTTGAAGGATCCACCTCAATGCCTTTATAGGAAACCTTGTGACCGAGCAAGATCACTTCATCCTCACCTATGTGGCACTTGTCGGGGTTAAGTTGACCTCCCATGTCGTAGAGCTTCTTTAAACCTTCTTCTAACCTTTGTAGATGCAATGATTTTGAGCTATAAATGCAGAAATCATCAATGAACATCCTAATTGACTTTCCAAAGAATGCTTGAAACACCATGTTCATGAAACGTTGGAATGTTGCAGGAGCATTTGTCAGACCAAATGGCATGACTCTAAAAGCATAACAACCCCAAGGGGTAATAAAGGTTGTTTTCAATTGATCTTTCAATGCGACACCTATTTGAAAGTAGCCTGAGTAGCCATCACACACAGTGTACTTCTCATGACCAACTACCTCATTTAGTATCTCATCCTGAAATGGGAGGGGAAAGTGATCTCTTTTTGTTGCCTCATTGAGTGGACGGTAATCCACACACACCCTCCACTTTCCGTTTTTCTTAGGAGTGACAACAACGGGAGAGACCCACTCTGAATTCTCCACTGGATAAATGAAACCTGCTGCTAGAAGCTTTCTTACCTCCTTGAGTAAAGGCTGCTTCTTGATGACTCCTAGCCTTCGTAGCTTCTGAGCCTTAGGTGTGGCCTCTGGCTTCAACTCAATTTTGTGTTGAACAGCATCTACTCTACGCACATCGGTGTAGTCTTTAGCAAAAAGCCTAGGAAATTTCCTTAGCACACATTTGAACTCCTCTCTTTCATCCTTTGTAAGTGTTGTAGATAGCATACCTTCTAGCATTCTTTCATCTTCCACTTTTTGGTTCTCTTGGGAACCTACCTCCTCCAAACCTTGATAAGAGGTCTCTTGGTTGGTTGGCTTAAACCTTACCCCCATGACTTCGATGGAAGACTCCTCTTCAGTAATGCTGCCGCTACTTTCTTCTTCTGAAGTGTTATCGGTCCAACCTTCTTCCGTCTCACTTTGAGATGATTCTTCATGGAGCTCCTCTTGGCGTTGCTCCTTCATGTCAAAGACAACCTTCTTATGATTGTCGTTCCTGCAAATTAGCTTTCCACTCTCCCAATCCTGCAAAGCTTGTATTTTCATTAGCCATGGTCTCCCTAGGATAAATGGGTCACCATTTCCTTTGGTAGACATGACATAGAAATCCACTGCCTTCTTAATGCCAAAGGCCTCCACAAAAACATTTTTACAAATGCCTACGCACCTAGCCTTGCTATTGTTTGCCATCTTGACCTTAATTTCAGGTGTCTCATGGATGTGCATGCCTAGTTTTTGCATGAGTCCCTCTGTCATGATGTGAATTTGTGCACCCCCATCCACTAGACCTTTCCTAACCAATCTCCCTTTTATATAACAATCTAGCACAGGTGTAATGTCCTCATTCATTTCAGCTTGTGCAATTTTTACAACAGTCACACTCTCTTTTACCTTTCTCCTAGTGCTAACTGCCCTTGTTAAATCCCTCCTAACTTGTGGACATAATGCAAGAAATTGAGGCCATGAGATATCAGGACCCTTACCTCTCATGTCTTCCAACAGGTTGTATGGAGCCATTCCATGTCCAAGAGGAAAGTCTTGGAGGTTGATACGACGTCGAGTGCTCTTAGCTTCCTTGGTCTCCTTTTCTCGTCCATGGTCACTTTGTGATGTAACTCCTTCTTTCTCCATACCTTTCCCTCGGCCACGCTTAATGCCATTTGCTTCCATGTCAACCTCTCTTGAATTTGTTACCTCTACCACATGCACGTTTGGGTCTGGCAAAGGTGGAACTCCTTCCACTCCTTGTGGAGGTGGTCTTGATCCATTTGGCCTTTGTATAAGCCGTGGTTGATGACTAGTTCCTTCACCTGCATTCATCACTGGGTAATTCAAGTTAGGTCTCCCTGGCTCCCCACGGGGCCAAGGACAATTATACATCCCATGTCCAGACTCACCGCAATTCCAACATTGCAAGACTCTCCTAGGTCGTGGGTCTCGCTCTTCAGACTTCTTTGCTTGTCCCTTTGGACCTACAGCTTGTGCAAGGTGAATTGACAAGCTGCTTAAGATTCATTTAACTTCTCAATCACTTCCGCCATTACCTCAGGAAGCTCCTTAGATGTTGATTCTTGTGACTTACCTTTGGGTCTAAGACCTTCTATTGGAACCTCCCCCCTTAAGCACTTGAGTTTCCTATATTTCTCAGCAGCCCTAGTTTCAGCTGCATCAAAGGTAGCAGGTGCACCCGCCTCAACTTTTACCTTAAGGTCAGGAAAGAGTCCGGCTATGAACCTCTCCTTCTTTAGAAATTATGCACCATCCCCAGGGTTAGCAAAATTTCGTATCCATAGAGCCCAAAGACGTAAGAACTCTTGCTTGTACAAGTAGTAGTCATCTAAGTCTTTTTGCTTATGAGAAACAATGTCTTGCCATAATTTCTGAGTGTTTTGGGGATCAAAGAAGTATTTCTTGAAACGATTCAAAACTTTCATGTAATTCCCTTTAACTTCCTCAGGCAAAGAGTCAAACCAAGTGCTAGCATCTTTCCTAAGGACCACCTCAAACATTTCTACACGTTCTTGATCAGTTACTATCCTCTTGATACGGCAAGACATCTTGAAATTTGCTAGAAATAATTCTGCATCCTTTCCAAGCTCTCCAAAGAAAAGAGGATATCCAGACATTTGGCTTTGGCTCTCCATTGAATTGATTTCAAAGTGATGCGTTTTTGTTTTTTCTTTCTTTAAAAGATTTACACAATAATATTTTCTAAATTGCAATCTATTCTACAACAAAATAAAAATATTCACATCAAATGACCTATGATAATCAATAAGAGGTAGAATGACAGGGTTTGGTGACGCGAGAATTTCTCCTACTCTTTGGGCACCAAACATGAATACCATACGTTGTTGAAAATGGATTTTTCTACTAATTGCAATGTTTACTCTAATGTGTGGAGTGAAATGAAAGGAAAAAACCTGTATTCCTGGGCCATTATCCATGGTCTATGCATGACCTAATTCTTAAAACAAATCAAAAATATAGACGTCTAAACTAAGGTCGTACCTAATGAGAGGCAAAATAAAAGGATTTACTGATGCGTTTATCTCTACCAACCTAAGAGGACCTAAAATTCTACGAATTACTCGCTGAAATTGCAACTTAGTACTAACAATTATGTGTACCTTTTGCCTTGCAATGGGAATGAAGGGATCATACAAATTCTCGTGATTCATGCAAGCTACTTGATCATGCTAAAGGTTGAGCCTTCACAAAACATACACAAGCCTGTCCTCCGTGGGGGCACCAAAATCGAGGCGGTCCGGGGCGGGCAACAAGAAGAGCAACCTCTAGACACCCTTCAAGGCTCCCGTGCTGCTCAATGGGGCTGGGGCACAACACAACACAAACCAAAACAACAAACCCACAGCCAAATCCCAACTACACAAGGGGCACCACCTAGTAGTTTAAGAGCGAACTAGGACGCAAAAGAGGAGAATCGTTAGAGCAACCCACAGACAAGCAAGGAATTTAGACTAACCCTAACACCAATGGAACACTCTCACACACAAAAATACGAGAGAGAGAGAGAGAGAGAGAGAGAGAGAGAGAGAGAGAGAGAGAGAGAGAGAGAGAGAGATGGTGTACAACTTAGCTTCAACTTTATATTTTGCACAAAAAGGAACTTAGAGCTTGTGGAATCAAGTGACAAGATTTGGTTATAGTATCACTAGCACATTGTCTTAGGGTTATGACCATCCACCCTCTTACAATGGTAGCCAAACAATAGCCAATGAATTACAAGCAACAAAACAACAACCTTCAATGAAACAAGTCACCTTATGAAGCTGAATGAGTTTGCCAAGCCAAATTGGAGGAGAAGCGTGAGCCTTTGGACATGAATTGCACCCAAAACTACCAATTCATTGATGTTGGGGTAGATACAACAATAGTAGGAAGAATATCTTCTACTCGCACTCACTCAAACTAGCTCAAGCTTTTCTATGCACCAAGGTGATGGTGTATAGAAAGCTTACTCTCTCTTTACAACCAAGATAGAACTGGCGTGTGGTACGCTCAATCTAGTGTGCAATGGTATAGTGATGTCTTTTACAAGGAGTAATGGGTTCTATTTATAGGTTTTAGAAGCCTTGATTAGGATTAAGCCTAATCAATTTTATTAGGAAAGATCAAGGATTATGAATTTCAAATGAGAATGGGGTCTCTCTTTTCTCTTGAGTCACATGGATGTGGGCTCAAGTAAGAGAATTATTGATGTGGTGAAAGGAGAGAAACTTCCATGGGAGTGAGTGAATTTGGTTTACTTGTGCGGTTGCCTACTCCATATGTTGATAGTGTGGGTGCATTTTTACAAGAGAAGTTAGTTGTTAGTGGTAATAATCACTAGAATTGTTAGTGATACATTTACAATGGGTAGGATGAGTTGATTTGATGAAGGAAGAGGGGCGAATTAAAAGAGAATCATTGAGATGGTGAAGCTTTGAAGAAGCTTGAACTCACCCTTGTGTAGATTGTGGAAAAAATGACCGCTGGTCTTCTTCTTCTTCTTCGCTTCTTTATGCCGCCGCCACGGTTGACCACCACGATGAAAAGAGGATTTGTTGATGAAAAATCCTCAATTTGCATAAGTTATCATGGTTAAGATGCTGAATTTTATATATTTTTAGGAGAGGTAAATGAAATTGTAACATAGAAGCAATAGAGAGAGACATGGAGATGATGTATGTATGTAGAGGTTCATAAAAGAACTATAGGGATGAGAGAGAAGGGTAATGGTGAAGAGGGTGGGAGAAGCCATGGAAATTGCAGGTTTGAGTGAGGGAAGGAGAGGGAGGGATGTGTAAGAGTGAGTAGGTGTGTGGAAGGGTGAGAGAAGACTAAGGGATACTTGTGAGAAAAGTGGGCAGACTGGGTCCACTCAAAAAATCATAGCTCACCGCTGGTAGCTCCAAAAATCATGAAAAAATTTGAAGTGATTATTCAAAGCGTGGGCTACATTTTCTCTTGTGACCACCACTCCAAATTCGAAGTGGAGATAGGTGCCAAAATTCTCACCAAAAAGCCTGTTTTTATGCCTGCAAAAGTCTTTTAGTGGCCCCCTCCTTTGTTGAATTTGTACAATGCATCCAAGAGTGAGCCCCTCCTTGGTCATATTATAATACAAAGCATCCAAGTTGCCCTTGACCCATGCATGGAGGAGGATTATTGGTGAATAAAGAAATATATACATGGTGGGACTAGTGTATGGACTATTCATGGACTTTAGCTCAATGAGCACATGGTGTTAGAATAATGAGTAAAAATAATAATAAAATTATGGAGGAGTTATAGATATGGAAAGATATTGGAATCATATGATATGGTCCCTCCTTGAATTATTTTGGGTGAAAGAGGAAAAGGTATGCAAGTAAATAATATAATAAACGTAACCAATGAGTAGAAATCAATTTTTTGTTTTCACGAGGGTGAGGGTGAAAATGTGGGAGTGATTTGTATAAAGGAAAAATATGAGGTTAGAGTATGTACATATTGGCAAAAAATATAATTATGGTGTAAGAGGATGAAAGAAGGTGTACATAGGTTTAATAAAACACACACCTAAGTAGAAATATTTAAATAAAATACCAAAATAATTACAAAAAATCTCTATATTTAGGCCATATATACAATGAAATATTTACACACAAAGAGGCCATAATATACTTTTATTTTTTTATTTATTTTTATTTTTTTGGCTCAACTAGCCCAGTGACTAGCTAGTTGAGGGTTTTTAAGAAGATATGGGAAAAGCCCCCTAACTCACACACGCCTATGTACAGTGAACTGGTAGTGATAGCCATAGCGTTTGGGTTTGGTAGGGTGGAGTAACTTACTATGGCAATTATGGAGAGCCGAAAAACGGCTATCAGTAGCATAAGTGATAGCCTTCTGACATGTGTCCCCCTTTTCCATTTTGTGAGAGCTTTAGGTAATTAATTAATGAAACTAAACTCTCATTGGACCCCTTTGTCTCCTAGCCAATAGGAATCAAGCAGGCTATTGGGATGCTGAATGCTCATTGGACCCCTTGGGAAACTGTCCAATAGTCTTCTAGAGAGCTTAATTCTTATTGGTCCTATTATTAAGTGTTTTTAAATGAATTAAACAAGATTTACTCTAGCCTAATTCTCATTGGTCCACCTCCATGGCCATCCAATAGGATTTGAGTGCACCTTGGGGGCATCTGGGCTAGGGAGCTGACATGTGTCTCTCATTTTCTTTGTGTAAATGAAGCTTGTGAGTGTGTGTGTGCGTGTGTGTGTGTGTGTTTCTCTCTCATCCCCTACTTCGAGGGCTCGCCCCCTCCTATGTAGGAACCTTTGAAGACTTTTTGTACACACACAAAGCATCCAATTCAACTAAGATTTGACCATTGGACACAACCTTTGAATTTTGGAACCTTAGCATTTTGGAAGTCTTAATGGGCTGAACCTGAGGGTCTTTAAAGCCCATTGTTGCACATTGCTCTTTTGCAGATGCCCCCCCCTTTGGATCCCTATTTTCCCTCTCATGGATCCCTAATGTGGCCGGTCTGCTAGCTTAACCAATATTCTAGCTTTTTCTCCCCTGACACTTCCCCATATTAAATGATCAGTTTAACATGAGAAAATCATTTAGGAGAATTAGATATTAGTTATTATGACATAAAGAACATTTGCTACACGTATTTCAGGCATTGCAAGATCACAAGTTGGTGATTAATGCAAAGAAGAGTGAATTTTTCCTACCAGAGATACACTTTTTGGGACATATTGTCTCAACAACAGAAGTGCAGATGGACCCGTCCAAGATTGAGACTATACGTGATTGGCGCGATTTGAAGAATGTCCATGAAGTTAGAAGCTTCTTGGGCTTATGTTCTTACTACTGGAGGTTCATTAGAAAGTTTGCAAAGGTTGCTTCCCCTTTGCATATCTTGACACAGAAAGGAGTCCCTTTCTCGTGGGGACCCAGACAGGTGACAGCCTTTCAGACATTGAAAGAGAAATAGACTACAGGACCAGTTTTGACTTTTCCGGATTTGCAGAAGTCATTTGAGGTATATTGTGATGCTTGTGGTCATATTTTGGGTGCGGTCTTAATGCAAGAAGGGCATAGCCTATGAGAGCTGATTGTTTTCAAGGCCGGAATTGACAACACAGGTATATGAGAAAGAGCTTTTGGCGGTTATCCATGCTCTTACTCAGTGGCGAAATTACCTATTCAGATCCAATTTTACGATCTTCATAGATCACCAGAGTTTACGCTACTTCTTGTCACAGAAGCAGCTATCGAAAAATCAGATGCAGTGGGCGAACATCTTGTCACAATTTCACTTCCAGATAGTCCATGTTCAGGGACATAAGAATTTGGTGGTAAATGCGAAGCCGTTGGTTTTGGCTATTTCCGCGATACATCATAGAAGCTTCGAGGACATGGTCGATCAGTACGTCACATATCCCGATTTTGCAGATGTATTCGATTGAATACAAAATGGGGAGATAGTAGCAGGATATTCCATTTGGGATGGCAACTTGATGAAGAAAACGATGTTGTGCATTACATAGCCGTTGAGGAAAAAGGTTCTAATTGAATGCCATTGTCCACCTTTTACGAGGAATTGACACCACCTTGAAAGGTGTGGAATGTTACTTCTTTTGGCCGAGACTCAAGAAGGATGTGGAGGATTTTGTACGCAGTTGCTTGGTATGCTAGAAGGTCAAGTTTGACAGGCATAAAGCACAGGGATTGTTACAGCCTTTATCCATTCCCACCCGCCCCTGGGAAAGTATTGCTATGGATTTCATTTTTCATCTCCTGAAGACACAAAGTGGGCATGATGGTATCTGGACTGTTATTGATAGATTTATCAAGTAAGCTCATTTCATTCCAGTGAAGAAAGCAGTGAAGCCGAATCACTTAGCGAGACTGTTCGTTGCCCAGATATTCAGATTACATGGCATGCCTGAGACAATAGTCTTTGATAGAGATCCCCGATTCACGAGTTTGTTTTGGAAGGTTATTTGGGAGAACATTGGCACATGGTTGTAGTTCTTGTCAACTTTCCACCCGCAGACAGATGGGCAATCTTAGATTGCAAATTCAGTTGCAGTGGATTTATTGAAGTCTTACATTTCGGCTCAGAAGACTCAATGGGAAGAGTATTTGCCCTTGGTGGAATTTGCCTACAAAAACACGATTTACTCTTCGACGGGGAAGGCGCCATTTGAGATTATTGAAGGTGCTCCGAAGGTTCCACCCTTATTAAGCGTGAAAGATAATATTTTTGAAGTCAACTAGTACACGAGGGACTTGGACATTGCTTTTGCCAAGGTCCAGGAGGCTTTAGAGGAATCTCAGGAAAGACACAAAAAGGCAGCAGATCAACATCGTCGCGATTTGAAATTAAAGGAGAACGATTGGGTGCTCTTACGTTTTGAGAAGGCACACCTGAGAAAGAAAAAGGGAAAGGAGCGGCTTTTTCCAAAGCTTAGTATGAGATACTATGGACATTTCCAAATAAAAGAAAAGATAAATGATATCTAGGCTTTAGCTCAAGCTGTCCGATACTTGGAGGATTCACAATACTTTTCATGTGAGTCTCCTGAATCCTTTTAAAGGAAATGTACCGATGATGGGGAGCCAGATGAGCAACCCAAAGTGGAGGAAAGAGAGGAGATACTCATTCCATAACAGATATTGGCACATAAAGATAGAAAGATAAAAGGTAAAGTGATAAGATGGTTCTTGTTTAAATTCAAGAAGTATCCCGCATTGGATGCGAAGTGGATGGAGGAGGAGGACCTGGCAGATACTCCTCAGATTATGAACCTTTACCTTGAAGCATTTCTTTTAGCATAGTCTACTCCGATAGAACCCCGATTTCAACATGGACGGAAATTGGTGCAGCGGGCTTGCACAAGAGGGGAGTCACTCCGTTCCTTTGTCAACAGATTGCCCGAATTTTTGATAATAGAGTCATGATGTCCCTATTGGGTTCCAGGGATACCGTGAGCTGACATTATTATACTGTAATGACTTTAAGATTTGGATTTCTCAATAATGTGATACTGATTTGTACTTGACTTTTTTAAGTGCAGGAACTGACCCCGATTTCCGCATGGGCGGAAATTGGTGCAGCGGGCTTGCACAAGAGGTGAGTCACTCCGCTCCTTTGTCAACAGATTGCCCCAATTTTTGATAATAGAGTCTCTGATGTCCCTATTGGGTTCCAAGGATAATGTGACCTGACATTATTATACTGTAATGACTTTAAGATTTGGAATTCCCGATAATATGATACTCATTTGTACTTGACTTGTTTAAGTGCAGGAAGTGATAAACGAGATGATTGCAGCATTTCAGTATGATAAATCTCTATAGACATGATTGCAATAAGGATTAGTTAATCGGGCATATGTGAGGTCCCGAATGGATCTAGATGCGATTGCTAAATACATTGCCGATTAATTATGGTCTGAGATTGGATGAATTTTGAATGTGATTTGTCATGGGATGTCAAGTGATGTCCTGTAATGCGACTGTCGATTGGTACATGTGCTAGATGTGTTGTTCTTAGTGCGTCGGTATTAACAATCAGTGACTGTCGATTGGTACATGTGCTAGATGTGTTGTTCTTAGTGCATCGGTATTAACAATCCGTGTCTGCTAAGACAGTTTATGGCCTCTGTCTGTTTTGGAGGCATAATCGAGGGCGATTACAATGCTTTCAAGAGGGGGTATATCACAAACATGTGATGTGACATTGTCCTAGACACACTTAAAAGTGGGACAATAGAGGACACCCCCCCCCCCCAGTTGACAACATCAAAAAACGCGGCAACAGACTGACGTGGCAGTATCGTACGGATTTTCGCTTTCCACGTTGACTGTTGTATGGAAATCTCGCTTTTTGCACTGCACTGCTGACGTGGAAAAGCTGTACAAAAATCTTGCTTTTTGTGCTGGCTAAAATTTATGCTGGCTGAAATTGAGAAGCTTTTGGAAACATTGCTTTATTTTTACAAGCTTTTCAAAGAGAATATTTTGGGGCTCTGCTTTTGGGCATCCCTTGTAACATATAGATACGTAGGAAGGGCCCTCACTTCTTAGAGTATCTGGATGCAGAGTCTGAGAGTGAGAACCCTCCCACTCTCTTGTACTTTGAACTCAGATCAATACAAAAAGAAATACCGAAAGGGGTGCCAGTCTTTGGGGCCAATATTTCTAGGCACGAAACTCCAGGGGGACTGTGTCAAATTAATTGTGAATTGTGAACTGTTTTTGAAGTGAATCTTTGCTATGTCGCGGCCAAATCTTGACTTGGAGTGTCCAAGTTTGTTACACGCAACCATTTTTTGACTTAGTAGACAACAGTTCACTCTTTTGATCATAACTTCTTCATCCAAACTCCGATTTGGGTGATCTATAGCCTCAATCAAAGAGCACGACGCCCTCTACACATTGATTTAAAGATATAAATTTTTCAGAGTTATGGAAGGCGTTTCTGTAGTAGCATTTCCAAAGTAAACAGCTTATTTTACATGCAATGTCTTCCGGCACTCGCAAGGGTTCTTCTTCTCCAACAAGGTCCACAACCATTATGGAAAATGATCCAAAATCTCCCAAGTGTGGAGATAGCAACACAACCACCTAGCCAACGACATCAAAAACCATGATCATGGCATACTTGGTATCGTTGCAAGAGACCGTAAACAAACAAGGCGAAGACTTACGAGCACTTGCAATGGAGAATGGCATACTAAGGATACTTGT
Organism: Adiantum capillus-veneris; assembly: GCF_014529385.1. Classification (NCBI taxonomy): domain Eukaryota; kingdom Viridiplantae; phylum Streptophyta; class Polypodiopsida; order Polypodiales; family Pteridaceae; genus Adiantum; species Adiantum capillus-veneris. Next base: position 87,762,545 of record NC_140948.1, on the reverse strand, counting down.
GGTTGAGAATGAGGATCTCAAAAGGACACTTGAGATGCAAACAACATGTTTGATGCAACTTGAAGAGGAAGTCAAACGCTCTCTTGTGGACTTGAATGCTTTGAAGGAGCGCATGTATTGAAAAAGGAGAAATTTCACACCATGAGCTCGGATGTATGCGACATGAAAAATGTATGCACAAACAAGTTTCAAACTGATGTATGTGGTAACAATGTGGTTCCTAATTCCTCACTCATGCAAGCTATGATTCAAACAAAGAATGTTTAGAATGTGGATGTGGAGGAGTTGAAGGAACGGGAGCAACGTTCCAAGAAAATTGTTATTCGTGGAATTCACAAAGAGAAGCTAGAGACACCTCCTTTTCTTGCCATTGTTATCAAAGATTTCTTCAAAACCCACTTTGACATGTTCGGAGTTATGGTCTATGGAGCACATAGAGAGGGGAAGCATGGAGCTCCTCGCTCGGGAGAACGACCAATTGTATGCACCATGCCAGATGAGACCAAACAAAAGATTATCCTTGATAATAGTTGGATCTATTTGAGGGATACAAAATGTTTTGTATGTGAAGATCACACTATTAAGCAACAAAATATGCGGCGCAAAGCATATGAGGAAAAGAATAAGAAAAACAAGGAGATCTCTCACGAAGAAAATGTGCCCAAGGAGGAGGCAAGTCCCTTGAGCAAATAGGGATGCGTAACCTATGAGACCGAGTTACAATTGAAAATATGCTTTTGGAATTGTTATGGATACCCATGGAATGCGGGGGTTGGCATTGATGAACTAACAAGCAAACCAATGTTGTACTTCTTGTTGAAACTTGGGAGCATGATACACAAAGAATTAACGGCTTGGAGGATTACAATGTACATTCATTGATGTGGGGGTCAAAGAATCTCAAGCAACGAAGAGGGCAAGGAGGGGTAGCATGTATGGTTAAGAAACGATTGGAAAATTTTGTATCAATTGTGAAAGATGACAAGTACAAACGTTCTGTATGGCTAAAAATTATGACACCAAAAAGAGCACCCATTTTTGTAGCCGGTTGCTACATTCCTCATCATGATTCCCCCTTTTATGCTTGCATAGGTAGAGATTATCCATTTTTTGATTTAGAAGAGGACATTGCTTATTTCAAAGGCGAAGGTGATGTTATTGTATTTGGGGATATGAATGCTCGCATAAAAACATTGCAACATGATACTCAACAATTTGATATGCCATACATTTCAAGGGATTTGGAGGAAGTTCACTTATATGATCGTACTTCAATGGATGAGAAAGAGCCGGATCACTATGAAAAGTTAATTTTACACATGTGTAATAGCACGGGTATGCTGATTGCCAATGGTGTATCTTTGTGGAGTGGAATCGATGGATTACATGTAGGAAACATTATGGAGACAGTGTGCTTGACTATATGCTACTCTCTGAAGCCATCATGTAGTGCATAAGGAGTTTTATGTTTGGTCAATGGACCTCGAAATCCAACCATCGGACCCTATGTATTGACCTTTCATGTGGAGAAGCAACTAAGCATGATAATCTTAGTCAAAGGGAAGAGAAATTATCACTATGTATGGATTTCAAGCGGGCACCAATGTACATTGAAATGGTTGAGCAAAAGTTATGGATGGCAAAGCTTCAATATGAGGCACCATTGAAAACTAAATGGGAAGCTTTCAAGAAAGTTATTTGTTCTTGTGCGGAAGAATGCTTTGCCATAAAGCATCTCCATGGTATCAACAAAGATAGATCAGGCAAAAGGTGGTTTGATTAAAAAATGTCAAGATGCTCGAAAGTCCTTGATAAAGCTTGATGCAACTATGGGCAAAGACAATTATCAAAGTTATTTGCATACATACAAGGCATTGATTCAAAAGAAGAGAAGAAGATGGAAAGTAAAGCAACAACTTTTTCAAGTCCAAGAAAAGGCACATGCATGTGGAAGATTTTGGAGAAACCTGAGGGACAAGCGGGTTGAGAATTTTGGTAACTTGAGTCTTGTGGATATGTACACACATTGTAGGCAATTATATGAGCAAGCAAATGCTGCAAAAATCTATTTTATGATTCACTCCCATGTATACCCTCTTCTTTTACAATTGAGGATGTATGCGGTGGGCTTGAAAAGTTGGCCACTCGCAAAGCGAAAAATCTTCAAGGTATCAAACCAAAGATGATCAAATGGACGGGAGATTTTACCCATGAGTGGATGTGTGATATGTTCAACCTTGCACTTCAACATGGTATGCCTTATGATTGGAGTACTAATTGGATTAATCCTTTGCATAAAGGAGGGGATGTAAAGAATGTAAACAACTACCGGACTATAATGATTGGGTCTCTTATGGAAAAGTTGTTTGGGTGCATAATGGAGATGCAATTGAGTGATTGGGCTGAAGAGAATGACAAGCGTGCAAAGGACAAGTAGGTTTTTGTCGATGCCACATCACCATTGATCATATTGTCACTCTTCGTGTTCTCATGAAGGAAAGTCGGTTGAAAGGCAAGCTATTGTATTGTTGTTTTGTGGACTTTAAGAAAGCCTTTGATATGATACCACGTAACAATTTGTGGAGAAGGACGAACGAATTCCAATTGCCAAGTGAGTTTATGCTTGCGGTTTCTCAAATCTATGAGAAGGTGATTTGTCAATTGCGCATGGGAAGAGAAATTTTAGAAACTTTTGTAAGCACTATTGGGGTTAAACAAGGATGTTTGTTGTCACCAACTCTCTTTGGTCTATGCATCGATCAATTGGAACAAATAGTACTCAACTTTATGCAAGAAGAAGGCATTGAAGAGGTCACTATTTGCAATGCGGTAATCATGCTTTTGTTGTATGCGGATGATGTAGTGCTTCTAGCACACACTTTAGAAGATGCACAAAAGCTTATGGTTGTCCTTGAGAACTTTTGCTTATATAGTGGGCTGATTGTGAATGAATCCAAAACAAAGGTTATGCTTGTGAAAACCAACCATAAGGAGAAGCCATGCATTGTGTACAACAATGAGACACTTGAAGTTGTTGAGAGATTTAAGTACCTTGGCCTTGAGGTTCCGTCCAATCACAAGTGGCATGAATGTGCTATGTGTCGTTTGGAAGCGGGAAATAGAGCATATTATGCATTTGAGAACATGTGTAATGCGGGAAACATCAAGTTTTGGATTCTCAAGAAGTATCTTTTTGATGCATTGGTGACGCCGGTTCTTCTTTATGGAGTTGAGGTGTGGGACGGGAGCATCTCAAAGTCTACTTGGAAAGAGTTTGAGAATGTACAAAAGCATTTTCTTACAAACTTTCTCCAAGTTAAGAAACAAACACCATATATGCTCCTACTTCTTGAGTCGGGATCTCTTCCAATTGAGGTTATGGGCATGGAAAGGGTTGTTGAGTGCATGATAAAGATGCGTCAAAACCCCTCACATTGACTTCCTACAATTGCATGGGAAGCAAGCAAAAAAGTTTAAAAGACGCATAAAAGCAACATCTTGAGCACCGGATGGATGCAAGACGTAAAGAAGTGGTTTGGGAGATGGGATGCATTACACTTGCTACATGATGCTTCAATTGACTCCCAAGTGAATGAAGCTTTTCTACAACGCCATTATTGCCCCCAACTACAAAACCATGTTCTTCATTGAAAGAGGAAACCGTCCTCACACTCATGCTTGAGCCTATCCCCTTGTCGGTGATTCACACTATCGCAACCATTTGGCTTAGCTCCCATTTTCTTCGATGCGAGACAGGGTGTTGGGGCAATGGAGAAGAGTCAAATCGACTGTGCACATTATGCTCATTGCAAGTTCGAGAGTCCGAGTACCACACACTACTAAAGTGCTCAGCTTTGGTCACATCCGAACTTGCTTCTCTCAGATTTTCAGCCATGACGTAGACCTACACTCTTTCCTCTCCCAGCCACAATGTGGGCTCTCCATTGTGACTCTCATCACCACAATTTTGGAGCATCGAGTCACTCATCAGCCATACACATACTAAATCACATGTAACTTTGGTCCCATAGCTCATATTTGACCTTTGGGGACGATAATAAAATCTCTCTCTCTCTCTCTCTCTCTCTCTCTCTCTCTCTCTCTCCACCCCTAATGCCTGAGTTTACTATTGCCCTTAACTGCCTGGGTTTACACTAGGCTGTCTATGTCTTGGTTTACACTTGTATATGGTATAAAAAAACTCTCTCTCTCTCTCTCTCTCTCTCTCTCTCTCTCTCCATGTAGAAATGCCTTCACTAAAGGGAAAGTTCTAGCACAAACATTGATGCATGTAAACTTGTATATCTCTCAATTTTAGAAAATTGGGAGTTGTATGACGAAACAAAACACCTAAACACAAAAAACCTAATTTTTAGAGAGAAGCATAGAGTAAAACTTGGGCTTATTTACATAGACTCATGCTCCTTGTCGTGAAGCTAGTGGCAATAGTGCTTGACGCGTTTGGCACCAGTCCACACTCCTGATCCATCAACAATATTTGCCCCTTTGATGCTTCTTCCTAAGCATGCCCATTTTTGTCAAGGGTTAAGGTCTTCCAACAACAATGAATATTGTGAATCCAATGAAGTATAAACCTAGGCCTAAACCTAGGCCTAGGCAGGCTAGACATAAACCTGGGCAGGAGCAAAACAATTCACATTTCAATACAAAAGATATAAACCCAGGGACACAAAGCCTTATTAGGATAAACTCTCTCTCTTTCTTTGTGGGCATATGTACAATTGTCCACACAAAAGGGAAAGTTAAGGCAAAAACACAAGTTTCTAGAAACAAGGTAACATTGCATCTTTTGGTTTTAAAAAATTTAAAATGTTTGTTTAAAACTTTACAAAAATTTACAATTTTTTTAAAAATCCCAATATTTAGATAAAAGCATAGTGAGACTCGAGAAATTTTAGAGTTTTTCACAAAAGTACAATGTGATGTGTTGATGCCCACACATTCTCAATGCTATGTCCTGTGGCCAAGTTCAGTGTGAAAGCACGCTCTTCGTCCTTGTTTGAGCCATATGACATTGATGCAATGAGACATTCATGGGAGTTGAAGTCCTCGTACAAGACTACTCTCCGACCAATTAAAGCATTACGTATAACTCGTGCCCCATGTCGTGAATTGAGTGACAATATCGTTGGGCATGTTTGGCATGAATCCACACTTTGATCCACCAAGAAGATCCTGGTGCAACAACGATGGCAACACACTCGATCTCTCTTTGCAAAGCACACTCGCTTTTGACCCCTTTGATGTTTCTTCATAAGCTTGGGTTTGAATAGGCACCGTTGTGATTGTCTCATCATTTACAACTCTCCGTTGTCCATGCCTGAGTTGGGTGGCTGTCACATGACCCTGAATTTGTGAAATACTTCCCTTCTCTGACAATTCAATCTCCTTGGGAGCCCTTTCAACTAAAAGACATGAATAATCCGATCGTACCTTCCCTATCAATGATTGTACATGCACCTCATCACAAGATGGGATACGTTTCTCAATCTCATTTAACACACTCTTCAAATCTTGAATGCATTGGTTGAGGATATGCGACGAAAGGGACTGTTGCATGACCATGTCATTGGGAGGCTCATTATGCCCATCCATTGCTAATGTATCTTAGAATGTTATCATGCTCTGAGCATTCCCGAAGGAGTTCTCTATACTGCAAGTCGAACTCTTCTCTGTCGGGCATTGCATCATACTCTCCATTGCACCATACACATGGTCCTTCATTTCTTTAGGGACCTGCAAGAACACGTGAGGAGGGGGGTGGAAATCATAAGCATGGAAAATGGAGAGGCGAAGAAACATAAGCAACCCTTTGGTCGCACCTGTGGAAGTATATGCTCCATCCAAGCCTTCTTTGTGTGGAACTAGCATACTAGCGCAATGCATGCAACTTGGGTAATACTACCATTTTCACCCACTTTCCAACAAAATGGGTTGGCATCAACCACTTTCTTGATGGCTTTAGTAGTGAAGTGATGCACTTATCAATCACCAACGCCTTTGGACGGATGTTGTTCATTCTTTGAAGGACTAGTTTCAAAGTAACCTTCAAGGCGACTTTTTCCTAGCTAATTCCTACATCACATGTGAATAACATGAAACACACAGGTAAGCCAACACCATGCTGATTTGGTACCACTGTTGCATACAGGGTCACGCCAAATACATTTGTCTTGAAGGACGAGTCTATTGCCTAGGAACTATTGCTTGAGAAACGCACAAACATGCGAAGCATCCAATCGTCTTGAATAATTAGAATGAAGGGTCGGTCTGTCCCCTCAAGTGCATAACGGTTGTAGGCGTGACAGTGTAGCACCTTGTTCTGATCTTTCAACTTAAGAGACTCCATGTACATTGATGACCAGTAGTCACTTCCAATTCTTCCTACAGTAATGAATATGGTTAACATAGGTAAGTATAAACCCAAGTAGGCAACATATAAACCCGATCAAGTGTAAGTGGCCCAGCTGCGCTTCAATTCACAAAAAGCGAAACCGTAGAAAGGTCACTTCCTTCGACGGACAATTTGTAGGACATCTTTTGGATTCCCTTTGGAATCATGAAGAATCTATAGGATACTTGCTCTACAAGAGATGCCATGTTGATGTGGACGGCTTCTTTAGATACACTCATCCTCGCAACATCGTGATATGTACTGACATCAAACAAATCCTCCATGCATCGCTTCTTCACCATAGGATGCACACGAAGGTGATATAGGTCACTCCACGACCTTGGAACATGCCCTTTGTGACCTCCAAATACCCATATGGTGACCTTCTCTGTGTCATGTCTTGGAAAAACCACAGGAACCATGAAGGAACATCCACACTTATTGGATGTGCGGAATCATCGACGCTCCTTGCCATTTCTTTGCACATTGCCCCAGCGATGGCACACAAATTTCCATTCTGTTTGTACTGCCCAATTCAATCTAACCAATCTAGCTTTGTGGTTGACAATTACACTATCTAATGTTTTTTGAACATTCAGCAAAGCCCACTATGAGTTGCTCAATACACATGTCACTCTTGCTAGCAGTCACTCATGTCATATAAACCCAAGCACTGTGTCACATCTCGCGTCTGCCTATGTCCATCCTCCAAAGCTGAAAGTGTAGCATAAGAGCAATGGTCAAGGACCTCCTTTCCAAATTCAAGTGAAATACCATGCATCCTAATGTTGGTGCACCATGTTTCTGCAATCGCCGTCCTGGTTGCGGTCCAATCAGGATGTTCACTTATGTGGCATGAAAACACAATCCTTTCCCAATCTTCTATGCATGAAATCCTCTTTCGAGTGATATTGACAAGATACATATCACCTTCTTCGTCGGTGACCATGTGCAATGATGCTTGGATTCTTCCCTGTTTTCTCAAGTCCAAGAGGACTCGTTTGTCCATTGCTTTGAGAGAATCTATGGTCAGTTCTTGGAGAGAATCTATGGTCGGTCATTGCCCTTTTTGTATGGAAGCAATAATCAAGCTGTATACTTGTCTATCAAAGGCAAAATACCAATTAGATGTAAATGCAAAAGCATCTAGGCATGGTTGTTGAGCCATTGCAAACAAATCTTCCATTTCGTGGCTATCATTAGAGTCTCGCCCGTCCAGCTCCTTATGCGAGGTGTTATAAATTTGATACATATCAAGAGGACCTGGTCACCCAAGCATTTGGTTTGAAGAGTATCCACTGTGGCTGTAGCTCAATGGCTGGAAGTTCATTCAAATCCCAATGACAAGCCATCCCTTCCATTGTCGCCCTTATTCTTTGTCTTGCCCAGGTTTACAAAGACTTTTCCACCTCTCCCCAACTATCCAATCATGAAGCCATGGCAAGAAGATCCTCTGCGCTACTGATAGCATCAAATTTCTCCCATTTTTGCATTGCAATACCCTAACTTGCCTGGATTTACAATTGAAGAGCTCAAATGTGCGTGGCTGTGGAGAGATGTCAATTTTTCACGATGAATGCAGCTTTGGCAATCCAGAGCAGGGACAGAGGCTCAGACTTGGCGAGCTCTTTCAAAAGAGGAGAGGAGAGAGGCATCGACACAAGGCCATGGCCTTTGCAACATCACTTGCTCTACCTGCTTGCGCTCACGCCATTCGAAAGAGGGGGAGAGAAGGCTTGCAATGGCAATTCCTAGACGCTCTTCTCGCGTGCCCTTGAGGAACATGCATGGAGAACATTCGTAGTACCACAATGTAACTACCTCCACAGTCCCCAATCATGCGTTTTTGAAATCACATGACATGGCAGCGAGCGTCGTGATCGTCCGCCACTTCGTCCAGCCCCATCGAGCCCACCGTGGCTTGCCTGGTCACCTTGCCTTCTCGGTGCTCTACAGCTCCTCGACGAGCCCGGGCTTACGTCTTGCAACGGGCAAACCCCATGCCACCAAGCGACTCGCCACACGTCCGGTCGAGATGCCCTCGCTATTCGTGTCCCACTTGCGCACCATTGGTGCCATGAAATGGGCTTGTCACATCCAAGGCAAATAGTCTTGAGGATGAGTGCCCGAGAAAAATGTGTCAACTTAATATCGTGCCAGTGCCAATTTCAACAATGCCGGTTGAGAGCAAGGGGAAAAGGAGAAATCCCGCCCTAAAATAGAGAAAAATATTGTAAACACCCCAAAAAAATAACCTAATTTTCTAAAATTTCCGCTTGGCAAACTTATGGAAAGAAGATTTGTATGTTTGGAAAAATGATTTTTCCCCCACATTGTGGATACACAAGGTCCCTTCTAATTTATCTATACAACGTGTGATCTCCTTATTTTATGGCTTAGGTCGATGTAGGCAGAAAGAAAGTCACTTTTCTTATTGGTGTAATAGCCATGCTCAAATTAATGGCAATATCAATACATGTTTCGACAAAGTGAATTTCCCATGCCACGGAGCAAACTACTTGGCTAAGGGCAAATTCGCACAAGCGGGAGTTCTACCCCTGCCACGCACCAACCACCTTATCATGGAGCTATAAACGCAATGAATCCTCATTGCAGCTTGACTTGAGGAGGGTGGGGGTAGAACCAATTTTGGTAGAGTTGAGAAGGGAGGGCTTCATTTGTTGATATGAGAAACCCTAGCCGTGCGTCAGATGCGCCCTAAGTTATGGCGATAGGAGCACAAGAAGATTTCGAAATTTTCTCATGTAGAAAAATGTAGGTCTTTTCTAGTGTTTTTCATACAATGAATTTTTCATACAATGAATAACATCATAAGCTTCTTCTCGAGAGGCATCACATACCTAACTAGGTACGATTGGGGACAGAGGACCATCGAGCCCCTCATCAAGCTGGCGGTCCCTTGTCCCCAATCATACCTAGCTAGGTATGCGGTGCCTCACAAAAGCTCATGATGTTGAGGTAAGTCACAATGTCGGTGAGAATTTGTTCAAAACTTCTTGTGGAGTAGGACATGGCCCTTGGGGCACAAAATATTAGAAAATGTAGAATCTTCATTGCAGGTTCACTTTAGTGCACTTCCTAGGGTAAAGGGGCCAGTATTAGAACCTTTAAAACATAGGAGTCAATAATGGGCCATTTTAAAATGAAATGATTCAATCTTGGGATAGATGTTGAATTGTTTTGAACAAAAGTGCCATGAAAAGATAGCTCATCTAGAGCACTCCACGTTCCCAATGCTATTTGCATCATGACTACCAAAGATTCTTAAAGATATTTGATGTTTAATTTGAAAGTGTTACAGTATTGGACCCAGTCGTTATTGGCCCCTTTACCCTAAGGTACCAAAAATTCAAACTAGGGTAATACTCGAACAATCATGGATCACACAGAGATTGGCTGGTTTCTCTCCTCATACACAAACCCCTTTCACATCAAAGTTTAGAAGATAACATTTGTTGTTGTAGAGCAATGCTTAAATTCAAATGAGAGACGAGAGAGAGAGAGATTTCATTATCCTCTTGGAAATTCCAGGACCAAAAGAAACATGTCATTGAAAGGGACGATTGTGCGGGGATGGAGAGGAGAATTTTAACGTCGTAGGTCCTTCAAGATCTATCCGACGAGAGTTTGGGATCTCGAGAAATGGCATAACCAATCTACCACACTTGGGTGATAGAAAGGTTATACCATTTTTCTCTTCCTATTATTCCTCTTCTTATTAACAAAGATCTGGTGGAGCACAAGCATAACAATCGTATAGAATAATGTGTTGGTCATGAGTGAGTAGGGGGGTGCGCGAACAACCATCAACTTTAGGTTTTGGTGCAACTTGTAGCTGTACATGAGCGTTTTTTTTTTTTGGGGGGGGGGGGGGGGGAACAAGAAGATTTAGAAAATTTCTCATGTAGGAAAACGGAGTGTAACAATGTTTTTCATACAATGCACAACATCAAGAGCTTCCACTCGAGAGGCACCGCATACGGGGCAGGGGACGATTGGGGGCAGGGGACCGCTGGCCCCCAATCGTACCTAGCTAGGTATGCAGTGCCTCCCTCACTGAGCTCACGATGTTGAGGTAAGTCACAATGTGAGAATTATTGTGAGAATTTGCCACAAACTTCTTTTGTTGTTTTGGGGGGGGGTGTGCATTCAAGTGTCAAGAAAAACCATTGCTGCTTCAAACTTCATCCAACCTCTTATCTTTCATAAACTTCCCATTGCTTTTCTTCAAGATTTTTGCTGTTTCTTTGGAAGTCTCATTCAAAATCCACTGAAGCACCAGTACACAAAATTGAATTCAAATTCGAAAATTTTTGGGAACACTTCTCTACTTACACAAACACACACGGGGGAGTAAGAAATGCATAAGGAACCAGCTGAGAATAGCCTACTTATTTACACTCACAACATTCGGCGGATGCCTAGCTTGTGCAGCGAAGCTAGAGATATGTGTTTCGAAGTTCCAATGATCCTTATTTGACTTGGTAACAATTCCTCAGGGTTGCAGATCGGATGGCCACGCACTTGATCGACAAAAAGTATAACTGGCCTATAATTCTTTGTCATCATCTCCTCCGAGTCCCACCGTCTGCTTCAATTTTTGCGCTGCATTTGCTGCTGCTGCCTCGAATTGTTCCTGTGCTGTTTTTGTTCCCTCACCTACGGCTGCCGCCTTTTGCTTCAAGATATCTGCCGTGCTGCTTCCCGTCTCCTTCGCCTCTTCAGTCGCCTTCTTAGCTGCATCGGATCCTTGCTCTGTTGTACCTACATAATCAATACACACGACAATTCTTCATATCCATTCAGAAGATCCAATCTTAAACGTGGATTCAAAATACGCATACAATTGAGTGCGAGATTATATTCACCTGACGCATAGCCACTAATCTTGTCCTTCACACCTGAAATCTGATCTCCAGCTTGCTTTGCAAAGCTCTTACCATGACTACTCAAGTCCTCAGCCTCCCTGCATCATTAGTAGCAAAGGGATTATCGTCTTAGCTTCTAAGATAATGATCTTCAGCACTGTAAGAAATGCAGCTTCCGGAAGGCGCAAATTAGACGAACTGCGTGGTACAGTATGCTACAACGATGCTATTGGCAAAATTTGCATTGCAACAAAAGCAAAAGCCACATACAAACCCACATTAAACACAATGCCCCAAAAAAGACTATGGATGAGGGATTACTTGGTCGCAGCGCTCGCAAACGACTGCGCCTTGTCATAGGCCCACTGTGTCCAGCTTTGCGAATCCTCCTTCACCTGCTCAAGACCCTCTTCAACACTCCCCTTCAAGTGCTCGCCGTGCTCTTTTGCAATCTTTGCTGCACCTTCAGATGTGTCCTTTACACTGTCTGCAGTCTCCTTTCCCTTCTCCTTCGCACTCTTTACTGCTGCCTCTGAGGATTCTACGGTACTATCTACGTACTCGGCTGCCTTATCCTTTGCACTCTTTGCTGCCAACTCAGCGGACTCTGTCGCATCCTGTGCACTCTTGGTATACTCTCCTGCCTTGTCTTTTGTACCCTTTGCAGCAGACTCTGACGCATCTTTTGCACTCTTGGTATACTCTCCTGCCTTGTCTTTTGTACCCTTTGCAGCAGACTCTGACGCATCCTTTGCACTCTTGGTATACTCTCTTGCCTTGTCTTTTGTACCCTTTGCAGCAGACTCTGACGCACCCTTTGCGCTCTCACTGTATTCATGGGCTTTGTCTTTTGCGCTTTTGGCGGTAGATTCAGCATCTTTCGATGCTTCTTTCCCCTTCTCCTGAGCATGCGATGCAGAATGCTTGCCCTTCTCAGTGACTTCCTCTACCTTTGCTTCGCCTGTCTCTTCCATGTGCTTAGCAGTGTCTTCAGAGGTGCCCTTGGCATGCTGTGCAGCTTCCCAACTTTTGTCCTTGGCGCTGTCGTAAGCTTGTTGGCCCTGCTCGGAGGCAACGTTGGCACTCTCCTTCACATCATCAGAGGCCTCTTGGGCTTTGGAGGAAGCCACATCTTGGGCATGCTGGACGTCGTCTGGTTTTGATGAGGAAGACGCGATAGGAGCGAGGCTGCAATATGCTAGAAGAGAAGCTAGCAAGAGGAAGCTCCAAAGCTTAACCATGGCGATGGAACCACAGACAATCACAGGAGGGGACGTGTGTGAAGACAAGCGTAGATTCTCTGAGTGTGTGTGTGTGTGTGTTGACCACCAAATAGGTTGCTGAAGGGATCTGCTGCAACAGAGGAGATTAAGACGGTTTTGTACCTGCACAGGAATCCTTGGGAGAAGGCACTGGAGGTGAGGCCGCGTATGCAGGCTTCGCTGGTGCACGTATAAGGCTCCCAAGTGTCGTGCCGATTTGGACATGCATTTTGGCGCTCTGAATTTCCTACGCGAAAGTTCCAAGTCCATCTGTCTTCCGATTAAACGATGAGCCCCTCGTACTAAACTCTGGTTTTCTTACGGCCCTGTCACACTGGCCCCCCAACGCATGGCCAAGCCGCCTCCCTATTCGTTCGCCAAAAGGTGATTTCGGGCCAGGAAGCTTTGTCAGATGGCCGGCCTCACCAGCCCGGCAAACTTTCCAAAGTGGTGGCCATCTCTACATAAGTAGCCCGCGAGCGCGCGCCACTGGTTTTGAGCTTTGACCATTAGCGAGAGAAGAGGAGAGTCTACCACTTGGCCTACGAACATTGGTTGGTAAGGAAGGCCACCTGCAATCCTATATTCCAGTGTGACATGAACCGGGTGCCCACCCAAAAAAATCCTCCGTGGGCAGGCGGCCCAGTGTGATAGGGGCCTTAGTGTCCATCTCCACAAAGTGCCCACTGTCCAATTACTCCAACAAAATAACCGATTGTTAATGTTGCAATCGGAAAACAAGGTGAGGAGTCATCAAGGCCAGTTGAAGTTAAGGGGGATAAGAGTTATCGAGAGTAGGTCTTAAATGAGTGCCATAAATTACATATTATTTTTGTTGTGTTTTAATTTAAGCTCGTATTATCCAAGTACCTAAAATATCAAGTACATTCTAGAAAAATTAGGCCATTTTTAACGGTCGATAGCTCCCAATCAGCTCTAAATCTGTCTAGCCTCATCTCACATGAATTTGTTTGCATCGTTGCCCTTTTCAATAGTCGTGCGATGCAAAAAAGTCACATCCTGCTTGGATTCTCCAAAAATGAACCTGTAAGTTGGCAATTTCTACAAAAATGACGTAAAATATCATTTTTTAAACTTTTTTCTTAATCTATGGGCTTCAACAAGCATCAAAATGATGGAATATTAAAATACTCAAAGAACCAATCTTTTTCCTTGTGTTTAGGATTGCGTTTTCTACATACAAAATTTTTCCAAAATCTCGCTCCATCATCCTCAAAAGTGGCTCCTAAAGCGTGCCCCGGGTCAAAATTTGTAATTGAACAAAAACAATCAAAATGAACTCCTAGATGTTGACAAACTTTAAAATACCTAAAATTTCCTTCAACCAAAAGTTGTTGGCCAAAAATTTAAAAATAATTCCTATTACATTCTCCCCTTATCAAAATTAACTATGTCCCTCTGAGTTGAAAGAAGGGATATTAAGCACGCAAGACATCTAAATAATTGCAAGAGGCATATTCTATATGATACATATCCCACTTGACCCAAACCTCAACAAGAGTTCTACTTCTCAGCTGCCTAAATCTACGATCAAGAAGGGTTTTTATGGTTCTATCTTCAATGACCCATCATCACAAAAATTATAACTTCTTGCAAAACATGTCGAGTATTAGACACATACTTCTTTAACAAACTTACATGAAAAACCGGATGTACTTTAACACAAGCAATTCAATTTTATAAGCAAATGATCCGACTCTCTCAAAGTTTTTAAATGGAGAGCGAATCTTGGAGACAATCTCATATCCTTACCAAGAATTAGATTAGTACACTTAGGAATGATCTTTAAAAAAAACAAATCTCCTAAGTCAAAACACAATGGTTTCCTATGCTTATCATAATATAATTTTTGTTATTGTTGGGCTTTCTTAATGTGACTCCTAATCTTGGAAAGTTCTAGGTCCATTATGTCATAATAATCAATATCTAATTCTCCTAAATGATTTTCTCATGTTAAACTGATTATTTAATATTGGGGAAGTGCCAGGGGAGAAAAAGCTAGAATATTGGTTAAGCCAGTAGACCGGCCACAGTAGGGATCCAAAGGAGGGAAAATAGAGATCCAAAGGGGGGGCCATCTACAAAAGAGCAATGTGCAACAATGAGCTTAAAAGACCCTAAGGTTCAGCCCATTAAGACTTCCAAAATGCTAAGGTTCCAAAATTCAAAGGTTGTGTCCTAAGGTCAAACATTAGGGAAATTGGATGCTTTGTGTGTGTCCCAAAAGTCTTCATGCATCCCTACATAGGAGGGGGCAAGCCCTAGTTGTAGGAGATGAGAGAGAAACTCTCTCACACACACACACAAGCTCCCTTTACACAAAGGGAATGAGGGACACATGTCAGCTCCCTAGCCCAGATGCCCACAAGGTGTACTCAAATCCTATTGGATGACCTTGGAGGTGGACCGATGAGAATTAGGCTATAGTAAATCTATTTTAATCAATTTAAAAAACACTTAATAAAAGAACCAATAAGAATTAAGCTCTCTAGAAGACTATTGGACACTCTCCCAAGGGGTCCAATGAGCATTCAACAGCCCAATGGCTTGCTTGATTCCTATTCGCCAGGAGACAAAGGGGTCCAATGAGAGTTTAGTTGCATCAATTAATTAGCAAAAGCTCTCACAAAAGGGGAAAGGGGGACACATGTCAGAAGGCTATCACTTATGCTCCTGAAATCCTATTGGCTAAGCCTAGGGAGGTCCAATGGGGTGTTTGCATGAGAAAATAGCAAGAGGGGTCGACCAAGAGAGAGAGGGGGACTGATTTTTCAAAGGCATTATTGACTTACACACTCATAGAATCTATGTGTGAAGCAAAAGGACTCTCTCTCTCCTTCTCAAGCTTTAATGGAAAGCTTATCACCTACTCCAAGCTTGTGAGAAGGGAGGCCTACACCAACAACTCTTGGCTTTGTGATGCAAATCCGACCAAGAGCCAAGCTTCAATGCATGCTAATCTCCTCTACCATGCTAATTACTGAGCTAAGCTATGCTAATATGAGTGATTATGTGAGGAGATGTACATCTTTCTCGTAAGACTACTCCTTCTTCCTCTCAATCTACTCTCATATCCCACTAGCTCTCACCATCTTCGAAGGTGTGTGAGGTCTTGGGTCTGAGACCGTGAGGGAATTGATGTTGTGTTTGATAAGTGTTGTGCTAATTAGTGCTTGAAGTTTCCATCTTCATTGCACTAGCTAGTATTGAAGGAACACAAAGGATTGTATTGTAAAATGTCTCTCTTGATGGGAGAAACCATAATACAAAGCCTTTTGGAGGGGGGACCGGCTCCATGCAAATCCGGTCCTCAACTGTTGTCAATTGCTTAATTTCTCTCTCTTTTGAAGTATTGTTCATGCTATCTAACTAGGTGTTATACTTTTTGTTGCTCTCTCCACCCAAGCACTCTTGTTATTCTCATTAGGAATCTATTCTAATCAAATGCTCACTATGCTCATGCTATTTTCAGCTACTAAGTTACTAGGCCATTAAATATTACATTGGTATCAGAGCACAAGGTATCTCTTTTCTTGCTCAAGAAGGGAGGTCCTCAAGCTAGCTTTAAATAGTTGGTATTATCAATTGCATGTGAGTAAGTAGAATAGGGATTTTTCAGCCTTGCAGTGCGCCTGCCTTCGTGCAAATAACGGGGCATCCGTCGAGAGCTATGGTCTTAATAGTGGAGTCCTACGTGGCTTGCCTACGGATTAACCACTATTGAGCTATTAGAAGCTTGACAAGAGCCGGTGTTGTTTTGGTGTTGAATGACCCTCTCTTCTATTCCTTGCAATTAATGGTATTCGAGCCACAGGTACAGTAGCTTGAGTGCTTTTTCTACAGGGGTAAAGAGGAGTAGAAACAAGGGCTTGAATCGCCAAAGTACACCTAAAAAGTTTACACCTAAAAGTTGTTAGAATGGATGACAATAGTAAAGAGAATGAAATTAATGTAGATAACTTTGATTTTGCTAATGAGCTGGCTACTAATGATGCCCCGATGCTTGTTAACTATCTTGTTTCTAGGCTTCAACAAGCCATGGGCAATCCATCCCTCCAAAGTGAAGTGCAACGGCAGCTTCCTGCTCATGGGATTCTCCAAGCTCCCCACCATGACGAGAGAGCACCTAGGAAGCCTCCTTGCAAGACTTCCAAAAGACGCCTCTCTCCGATTCGGGAAGAAGAAGAGGATCCATATGAAGGGCTCAAAAATTTACTCCTCGATGACACATCTCCTTCTCAAAGGAGAAATCAAGAGCCTCCACCGAAGGAACGAGAAAGAAGTGAGTCTCCCACCACCTCGGCGGAGATGGCTCCACGAAGACGGCAGGCTAAACGCTCTCCATCACCTCCAAAATGGAGAAGACCATCGCATACTTCTCCACACCCTACTTCAAAGAGGGATGACAAAAATCAAGAAAAGAAAAAGGCGAGAAAGAGGACACCCTCTTCTCCATCTTCTTGATCCTCTTCCTCTTATGAAAGTGATGGTGAAGACAAAGAAGATCAAGGCAAGAAAAAGGCGTGAAAGAGGTCACCCTCTTCTCCATCATCCTCACATTCTTCACCTTCTGAAGAAAGTGATGGTGCAACCTTTCAACCATCAAGAAGAAGAGGCCATAGGAAATCCTATGCCACATGGAAGAGGTCGTCCAAACTCAAGAAGTTCAAAGAGGGAGGGAAGAGCATCTCTTTCCTTACCTACGATGGCACCTTTGGTGCTACGGACAAAGTCTTGGCCTTTATCCAACAGTTCGATGCGGCGTTTGGAGATGAGTTCTTCATGGAGTCCTCTAAGCTACGCCATGTAGCTATGCACTTTCAAAAGTCTGCCAGAAAATGGTGGGCTAGCCTACGGGCCAATGGTGAAGCTCCACGAACATGGAAAGCTTTAAGAGCTTCCATTATGAAGTAGTTTTTGGCCATTGATGCCAAAGACAAAGTACTCACCGAATGGTGAAGCTTGAAGCTCTGTCCCTACGAATCCATTCACAAACATGTAGACAAGTTTTAGGACTTACAACTCAAAGCCATTGTCTTCAAGAATTTGGATTTTGGAGAGCAAAAGCAACAATTTTGTGTGGGCTTAACTGAACTAATGGCGGAGTATGTCAACGCCCAAAGGCCACGCACCATATCGGCGGTTATACACCATACTATGGTTGGCTTCTCGAATCAATTTCCAAACGGGGGCTAAAAGAAATTTTAAACCCACAGAAAACAAGGGTTCCAATGAGCCTAAGGGGAAGGACAATGTCCAAAAGTCTCCTAAGGGCAATTCCAACAAAGTGAAAGAGAAGGGAGTTTATAAAAAGGCAAAACTAAACTCTCTCATGAGGAGCTTGAGCGTTATTACAAGGATAAGCGCTGTTTCAAGTGCGGCGAGCAAGGGCATGCGTACCGCGCTTGCCCCCAAAAGAACACCTGCCATGAGCCTCCTAGGGCTACCTTGGTCGAAATCCAAGAGGAGGAAACTCACCACAAAGGATCTCCTCTATGCCATGCTTGGGGAAACATGATGCTTTTATTCTCTTTGACCTAGTTCTACTCATAATTTCATATCCACAGAGTTGGCCACCAAGCTAGGCATACAAGCTTACGAGATGGGATATGTCCTACCCGCAGATGGTGCTTTCAAGGGGCAAGAAGCTTCAGTCACTCCCTTAATCGGGAAATTGAGGCTCCATGTCCAAAGCTAGTGGACAAAGAGGACTTCTTTATCTCTGCTCTCAAGCATGAAGATGTAATCCTAGGGGCACCATGGTTTGATCGCATGGCTGCCAATGTTAAACTCCCTGAAAGCAGAATCTCCTTTAAGTTCAGGGAAAAAGATATGTACATAGATGCTAAGGAAATGGGTAACACTATACCCATTGTACATATGCAAGCTTTCAATAATTCAATAAAGAGCTCTATTCCGTGTACATGATTTTTGTTAAAGACTCTCAAAATGAACCTAATGTTTTAGCAAAAGAAAATATACACAATCAAAAGGAATTAATTAGACTAGTTATCCAATTTTCTCAAGGGGTTTCAAGATGTCTTTGTTGACGACATCCCTTGTGAGCTACCTCTTAAACGAGTTAATGATGACCATGCAATTGAACTTCTTCCAGGAAGTTCACCACCTAACAAACCTCCTTATAGCGCTTCTCAAGCTCAACAAGAGGAGATTATGCGGCAAGTGCATGAGTTAGTTGAGAAGGGCATGGTTAGCCTAGCTCATCTCCATTTTGCTCACCTGTGCTATTAGTGCAAAAGAAAGACGGCATATATCGTATGTGTGTCAGCTAGAGCACTAAATATGATCACTATCAAGAATAGGTTTCCCATTCCACGGGTAGAAGTTACCTATTTGATAAGCTACAAGGATCGACCTACTTCAATAGGATTGACCAAAAAAGTGGCTATCATCAAATAAGGATAGTTGATCAAGACATTGTAAAGATCGCATTTTGCACTACGTTTGGTCTTTACGAGTACATTGTCATGCCTTTTGGCTTGACCAATGCACCAGCCACATTCAACCACTTGATGGAGAAGCTATTTAGGCCTCACCGAACCTTTACTAGAGTGTTCTTTGATGATATCATCATCTACTCTAATTCATTAGACGAACACAAGCAACACCTTCAGGTAATATTTCAAGTTTTAAGAGAGAATAAACTTCATGTTAATCGAAAGAAAAATGAATTTTTCTTGGAAGAGATTCAATATTTAGGTCACATTATCTCTCAAGATGGCATTCAAATGGATCCATCAAAGTCAGAGGTAATAAAAGGATGGCCTAAACCAAGGAATCTTCATGAACTAAGAAGCTTTATAGGTATGTGTGCATACTATAGACGCTTTATAGAAAAGTTCTCACTAATAGCAGGACCGTTACATGACCTAACAAAGAAAAATGTTAGGTATACATGGTCTGCCTAGGAGAACAATGCTTTTGAAAAGCTTATCTCTCAACCTGTGCTTACACTATCGGATCTCTCAAAGCCATTTGAGGTCCAATGTGACGCTTGTGGTGATTGCCTTGGAGCTGTTTTGCTTCAAGAAGGGCATGCCATAGGCTATGAAAGTCGAAGGCTCGACCCTGATGAGCAAAAGATCTAGGCATATATGAAAAGGAACTCCTCGCAATTCTACATGCCCTAGACTCATGGAAACACTATTTATTAGGGACTCCTTTCATTCTGTGAATGGATCACCAAAGTCTTAAGTACTTCATGACGCAGACCAAGCTCTCTAAAAAACAAATGAGGTGGGCAAATTTCCTTTCGCAATTTCTTTTTCATATTGCTCACATTGCTGGCAAGCATAATCAAGTAGCCGATGCACTCTCAAGACGGCCGAGAGTGAATGCGGTTTCCATAGCAAGTCACAATGATCTATCTTCTATGATAGATGAGTATACTATTGATCTCGATTTTAGAGATGTGATTTCAGCCCTTGCACTAGGGAAGAAAGAGGAACCATTTACTTTACAAGATGGTTATCTTCTCTATGGCAATAGATTATGCGTTACTAACTCACTCCATGAGAAAGTAATGTATGAATCTCATGCTCCTCCTTATGCGGGACATAGAGGGATTTAGTCTACCCTAAAGGGGATTGAAACATATTTCTTTTGGCCTACCATGAAAGCAAACATACAAGAGTATGTTTCTAAATGTGTGGTATGCCAAAAGACAAAGTCTGATAGAGGGAATCAACCTGGATTGCTTCAACCTTTGCCAATCCTTAATTCACCATGGGAGAGCATATCCATGGATTTTATCTTTGGATTGCCTAAGTCTATCCATGGGAATACGAAAATATGGACAATACTAGACAGGTTCAGTATTCAAGCTCATTTTATACCTGTCAAAAAGACTATCAAAGCCCATCAAATGGCAACCCTCTTCATTTCACAAATCTTCAAGTACCATGGCTTGCCAATGTCTATAGTGTTGGATAGAGATCCTAGAATGTCTAGTAATTTCTGGAAGGGTCTCTTTGAGAATTTAGAAACAAGGCTAAATTTCTATTCGGCCTATCACCCGCAAACGGATGGCCAAAGTGAAATAGCTAACCTAACAATTCTCGATCTATTAAAAGCCTTTGTAACGGAAGTAGATCAAAGATCCCAATGGGAGAAGTACTTACCCTTAGTGGCATATGCCTACAATAACACTGTACATACTTCCACGGGAAAAGCCCCCTGCTACTTAAGGTACACGGGAAGATCTTCGTTGCAGATGAGTATAGCCGAGACCTACAAGAATCTTTCCAAAAGATTAAGGATGCTATCTCTTTCTCACAACAAAGGCAAAAGGCTGCTGCTGACAAGCAGAGAAAAGCCCAAGCCTTTAAAGAAAATGATTGGGTATTACTCAAATTTCCCAAGGCTCGATTAAGGCACACGACGGGCAAGAATCCTACGGGACACCAAAAGTACTATGCTATGCTAGCAAAAAGGTACTATGGTCCCTTCCAGATTCTTAGGCCAATCAATGAGATGGCCTATCAACTCAAGTTGACCAACCATTTGCTCATACACAATGCTTTCCATGTGAGCCTACTAAAGCCTTACAAAGGATAGCTACCTCAAGTACCAACTATTGAAGACCCACCGGAGATCGAGGACTAAGAAGAGGTGTTGCAGCCCGAGTCCATTCTCCGACATGAAGACAAGGTACTAAGAGGTGGTAAGACTATTCGACGATATCTTATTAAGTTTAAGAATTATCCTTTTGAAGATGCTAGATGGATGCAAGGCATACAATTAAAGGATAACCTAAACCTTGACAACGCTTACAATGCTTCCCTTGAGTAAGCAAATGTACAAAGGTTAAAAATGAACAAAGTTTTTGTCATATAAGACTCTCTTTTTCTTTATTGTGCACAAAAATAAAGTAGTATGCATGCTTAGATCAAGTTTGCGGAGATGACGTCTCCCAAACACCAAGTAGAGCTTGTTACTCTACTATGGAAGATTGATAGGACTAATGTGCAGACATGCTTGCGGGCGGCAGCTTAAGCTCTCAAGCACCAAATGGACTAGTCATACATTCTAGAACGATGTTGTAGGGTAACATAGGGATCCTCTATCCGCTGGGAAAAAGGACTAATGAACATGCTTTATCTTCTTTACCCCATAGTCGAGGACGACTATGATTTCAAGAGAGACGTAATGTCATAATAATTAATATCTAATTCTCCTAAATGATTTTCTCATGTTAAACTGATCATTTAATATGGGAAGTGCCAGGGGAGAAAAAGCTAGAATATTGGTTAAGCTAGCAGACCGGCCACAATAGGGATCCAAAGGAGGGAAAATAGGGATCCAATGGGGGGGCCATCTGCAAAAGAGCAATGTGTGCAACAATGGGCTTAAAAGACCCTAAGGTTCAGTTAATTAAGATCTCCAAAATGCTAAGGTTCCAAAATTCAAAGGTTGTGTCCTAAGGTCAAACATTAGGGAAATTGGATGCTTTGTGTGTGTCCCAAAAGTCTTCATGCATCCCTACATAGGAGGGGGCGAGCCCTAGTTGTAGGAGATGAGAGATAAACTCACACACACACACACACACACACACACACACACACACACACACACACACACACACACACACACACACACACACAAGCTCCCTTTACACAAAGGGAATGAGGGACACATGTCAGCTCCCTAGCCTAGATGCCCACAAGGTGTACTCAAATCCTATTGGATGACCTTGGAGGTGGACCAATGAAAATTAGGCTAGAGTAAATCTAGTTTAATGAATTTAAAAAACACTTAAGAAAATAACCAATAAGAATTAAGCTCTCTAAAAGACTATTGGACAGTCTCCCAAGGGGTCCAATGAGCATTCAACAGCCCAATGGCTTGCCTGATTCCTATTGGCCAGGAGACAAAGGGGTCCAATGAGGGTTTAGTTGCATTAATTAATTAGCAAAAGCTCTCACAAAAGGGGAAAGGGGGACACATGTCAGAAGGCTATCACTTATGCTCCTGAAATCCTATTGGCTAAGCCTAGGGAGGTCCAATGGGGTGTCTGCATGAGCAAATAGCAAGAGGGGTCGACCAAGAGAGAGAGGGGGACTGATTTTTCAAAGGCATTATTGACTTACACACTCATAGAATCTATGTGTGAAGCAAGAAGACTCTCTCTCTGTCTCTCTCCTTCTCAAGCTTTAATGGAAAGCTTATCACCTACTCCAAGCTTGTGAGAAGGGAGGCCTACACCAACAACTCTTGGCTTTGTGATGCAAATCCAACCAAGAGCCAAGCTTCAATGCATGCTCATCTCCTCTACCATGCTAATTACTAAGCTAAGCTATGCTAATATGAGTGATTATGTGAGGAGATGTACATCTTTCTCGTAAGACTACTCCTTCTTCCTCTCAATCTACTCTCATATCCCAATAGCTCTCACCATCTTCGAAGGTGTGTGAGGTCTTGGGTCTGAGACCGTGAGGGAATTGATGTTGTGTTTGATAAGTGTTGTGCTAATTAGTGCTTGAAGTTTCCATCTTCATTGCACTAGCTAGTATTGAAGGAACACAAGGAATTGTATTGTAAAATGTCTCTCTTGATGGGAGAAACCATAATACAAAGTCTTTTGGAGGGAGGACCGGCTCCATGCAAATCCGGTCCTCAACTGTTGTCAATTGCTTAATTTCTCTCTCTTTTGAAGTATTGTTCATGCTATCTAACTAGGTGTTATACTTTTTGTTGCTCTCTCCACCCAAGCACTCTTGTTATTCTCATTAGGAATCTATTCTAATGAAATGCTCACTATGTTCATGCTATTTTCTGCTACACACAAGTTACTAGGCCATTAAATGTTACACATTCTCTCAAGCATTTGCTTAGCACTAGATTGGTAACAAGGCACTTTTATGTTCTCTTAACCAAGCAATTTCCTAGAATTATTGCAAGGGATACGAATGAGGTCTTAGAGTGTTTGATGTCCATAAAGATAGCTTATGAGTTGAAAAAACTTGGTTTTTTTTCCTGCTATGGATTCCAACTCTAGAATTGTCTTTCACATGCACTTTTCAACCTAAACTATACCAAAAAATGTGTGTCCATTTTTAATTAAATTTGCCATGGATCATCATAAAACGCCTCATAGTGAGTCCTAGAGTGCTACATAAGCATCCTTCATGATTATAAAGGTTTTATAATGCTTCTTATGCATAGATACTCTAACTATTTGAGGTTATGGGATACTTACAAAAATCGTCCCATGCATATTTGTGGACAAATATTACACTTTGATCAAATTTACAGTGTATATGAAATAGAAAGCAAGCTTGATTGTGCATACAGACTCATCCCTATATATTGCATCTTTCTTGACTTTTATGACACCTAATATCCCAAATAATTAACAACATAATGTCGATTTTTTTTCCCATTTTACCAAAATCAAAGTTAGTTTGAGTTGGATGTGTACTATGTCCAATATTGCTCATTTCCTTCAATGAACATGATCAATTTGTATCTTAGGTCCAAACCTAAGCATACAACACCAATTTGGATACAAGTATATACTTTTTAAAGAGATTGAGATGGTCACAATGTGGAAGCCAATTTTTAATTTGTGCAGTTTTTATGCTTTGTAGTTATGTCTAAAATGGTCATAAGAAAACATGTTTGGAAGTTTTTGATGCTTTGTGGGTATTACTATGAATGTAAATTACCAAGGTGCATTGATGTAAAGCATATATATGGGTAAATATGGGTGTAGTCATGCAAACACTGATGATATGTATACAAAATACAAAAATTGCAACTTTTTTTTAACTGAATTGTACACACAAGCAAAAAAATATGGGGCTATAGAAACCTTATACTTACACTAGCAACCCGTTAAAGCTAACCACAAAAATAGATTGTTTGTGTGAAAATTTCTCTATGCGGTGTAGCATGTGGTTAATCGTGAAAATATGTTGTTTTCAATCAAGTGCAACACAACTTTGGCTTTGGAAGCTTGTTTTGATCTATGAATCAAGAAATATGCATGTTACTTATTTCTCCCATGTAGAATGGGTTCTTAGCATAAAGTTCATGTAAGGACATTTGAAGCTTCACACATATACAAGGAATATTTCTCCTATGCAAGAAATATGCATGTTACTATTTCTCCCATGTAGAATGGGTTCTTAGCATAAAGTTCATGTAAGGATGCTTGAAGCTTCACACATATACAAGGAATATTTATATTTTTTCAAAACTGTAAAAGGACTCTGTTATGTTACCAAACTAGTGCTAATTAGAGAATTCTACTTTGTTCTTTGGATTTGAAAGTTTAGAGAGTTACAACCTTTCAAAAGGTGCCATTTGAATAGACACATGCCAAGGACTGTTAAAAGCAAACTCAACTAAAGGCAAGTTGTCTACCCAATTAGTATGCCTCTCACTCACATACATCCTAGGCATGTCCTCCAATACCTTATTTAACCCGTTTAGTTTCTCCATATATTTGATGATGATAGATAGCATGCTTTTGGGCATACCATTCAATAAAAAAATGTCTTTAACAAACAATTTTGCAACATGCAAAGTACTATTGGTCTTCTTCGTCCAAAAGAAATGTGCCATTTTTGTTAATCTTTCGACCACAAAAAAAATTAGTGACAAAATTTTCCCTAGTTGTAGTAATGCAATGATGAAGCCATGGATATGGATTCCCACTTTTTACAAGGGAGGTCTAGTGGATGTAACTCACTTGGTAAGCGTTTCCACTCAACCTTCACCTGTTGGGATTCTAATAATTCATGCACATACAACTAGATATCGGATCGCATGCTTGGAAAAAAAATTGAGCTCTTCAATTTAGCATATGTTCTATTAAAACAGGGTGTCCTGCAAATGGAGTGTTATGAATTTCCTACAAAATTTAACGTCTCAAAGATGAATTTACAGACACACATAAGCGATCATGATAATACAAGTTACCCTTATACAAATCAAATTTTCTCAAACATCTCTCCCATATGAGAATTCAAAAAAGACATAATGTTAGAGGAGAAATGATCATTATTCACTTCACTTTGAACTTGATCAATCAAATCATTGCATACAATAAAGAGGTGTTACTACATGTATTATATGTTCTTAAGTGGCCAACTCTCTTAAGGAAATCACATGTCTACATGATGGGGATTTTTCTTTTAGAGGACTCACAATCTTATAAGAAATTCTTAATATGTGCTCGCTCATACTGTGCCAACTCAATGAAACTCCTTAAATCTCTCAGAGTTTTTGGTATTGGCCAATCTATAATTGCCTTGACCTTATTGGGATCAATATGAATGTTGTGTTTAGAGATTACCCTTCCCAGATATACAATGCCTTCCTTAGCGAAGAAGCACTTACTCAATTTGACATACAAGTGATGATCATGCAATACTTCAAGAGTTTTTTTATAAATGTAGCTCATGATCCTTTTCATTCTTAGAATATCATCCAAAAACACCAAAATAAATTCATCAAGATAAGGATGAAATATATTGTTTATCAAACGCATGAATGTTGCAGGTGCATTAGTCAAATAAAAATCCAAGTATAAATTCAAAGTGCTTACATTGTGTATGAAAAGAAGTCTTGAAAATATCTCCTTCCTTAATTATGATATGATGGTATCTTGATCATAGATGAAGCTTATACACAACCTATATGTTCCATCTTTCTTCCTCTTGAAAAGAACAGGATTGCCCCAAGGAGATACACTAGGTCTGATGAACCCTTTCTTCAACAAGTCCTTGAATTGGAGTTTTAGTTCTTTAAGTTCATGTAATGGAATTTGCCTATTCAATTTGAGAATAGCGGAATTTAATGAGAGTACTTTCAAGAAATGATTTTGTGAGCATAGCGGGTAGACATAATTGAAGATAGCAACATAATCATAGCAATTAGTTAACTTGGCATAGACAATACTTTTGCAAGAGAGAGAGTTTAGAGAACATGACAACAATTGAGGACCGGATTTATGTGGAGCCGGTCCCCCCTCCAATAGGCATTTGTATTATGATTTCTCCCATAAAGAGAGACTTGTTACAATACAGTCTTTGTGTTCCTTGTGACCTAGGTGATGCCATGAAGATGGAAGGCTTCATGCACCACAAACATAACATAAACTTGAAGAAAGCTTTAACTATCCCAAGCCTCAGTCCCAAGACCTCAAACACCTTCGAAGGTGGAGAGAGCTAGCAGGGAATGAGGGTAGGGAAGAGGAAGAAGAAACATTTCGTAAGAGAAAGAATTAGTTCCTCACTTATCATACTCTTGTTGCTAGCATACATAATAGCATAGTAATGAAGAAGAAGGAGATGGCAAGCTTAAGCATTGAAGCATGGCTCTTGGTTGGATTTGCACTCCATAGCCAAGAGTGTTGGTGTAGGCTCTCAACCTCTACTTGCTTCGAGAGGGAGCTCTTGCACTTTGCATAGCACACAATGAGAGTGATTGTGAGTGTGTGTGGGTGAGTATACCCCCTAGGCACCCCCCTAGCTTGCTTGGGTCGACCCCCCCTTGTAGCTCATGCCTGAAGCTCATTGGACCCCTCCAGGCCTAGCCAATCACAAGCAGGAGCCATTACAAGCAACATGGGTAGCCTTGGGACAAGTGTCCCCCTTTCCCCTTTGAGAGAGAGGACTTGATAAATGCTAAAACAATTAGATAATTCATGTAATTTATCATTGGACCCCTTTGAAGCTTAGCCAATAGGCTTCAAGAAACACATGAAGGTAACATGGGTAGGGGCCTGACATGTGTCCTTGCTGCCTCTTCAAGTTGGGGCTTCCCTTGTGTGTGTGAGTGGGTGTTCTCTCTCTAGCTCCTAGGAAAAGGGCTCGCCCCCCCTCTTGTAGGAATGATTTCGACTTTAGGTGATCAAGCACCTTACTCATCAAGCATGACAAAGCACTTGAACTAGGGGGTGTTCCCACAAGCATCTCAGGCAAGCTTCTCAAGGCACCTCAAGTACCTTAATCATGCAGCAAGTCAAGCACCTCAAGCATGGAGCCAGTCAAGCACCTCAAGCATCTTAATCAAGCACCTCAAGCATGAAAAACACCTCAAGCATGACAAGCACCTCAAGCAGGACAAGCACCTCGAGCTTGGACCGGGTTCCCACCTCAAGCTCAGCCCTAGCTTACTTAAGGTCAAAAGGACTTTTACACACATTTATTGGAGGTCTTCAATGAAGCTAACCCTAAGGTCTTATGCTCCATTGGTTAGCCTTGCTCTTTGATAGACCATCTCCCTTTTGGGCCCCTTTACATTGGCCCCGTGTTGAGATAGATCTAAAAGCACATACCTATATCTTAACACTTGTTCCCGTTTATTCTCCCACATTAAGTGATCAATTTAATATGAGAAAATCATTTGGGTTAGTTAGATATTAGATTTTATGACAGTTCATCTATGTTGAATTTGTATAGAGCCCGTGAATAGGGTTCGATTCCTGGATAAAGGCTTATCCCATGTTCTAATGATCTAGGAGGAGGCATACCTAGCATATCTCAGGGAGAACGTCCTTAAACTCAAGAATCTTCTTTGTATGCAATGGATTCTCCACCTTTTCTTGTTTAAGTTCAACTTTTCATTCATTTGCAAAAATTATAAAGGTTTCACGCCCATGTCTTAGTCCCCTTATCAGTTTCATGGCCAAAATGAGAAAGACTTAAGAACCCCTTTCTTGCCAATGAATAGTGTGATTACCCCATCATAAGATTTAAACGAGATTTTCCTTTCTTCACAATCAGTGAGACTGTGATTTTCAGTCATCCAATCCATGCCAATAATTACATCATGCACACCCATGCCTATGACATAAAAATTACCTTTATGGTTCTGACCGTTCAAAGAAATGACAAATTTTTAATTAGCCCTTTTGTGAAACTTTTATTATCGCAAGCTAATTCCACAAGTCCTTTAGTCTCTCCGATTAATTTTAGGTTTAATTTCTCTACCAATTTAGAGGATAAGAAGCAATGTGTTCTATCCAATCAATCAAGAAATTCAATTTCAAATTTCTCATTTTACCCACAAATTTAATCACATAAGCCTTTAAATGAGACACCAAAGATGTAAAGCACCGCAAAGGAGTGTTGAATGACTTACCTTTACCATCTTCATCGCCAATAGTCTCCACTTCATCCATATTGGCCCATACTGCCTTATCGATCAATTTGTTCGGGCATTCAAAAGTCAAGTGGCCTTGCTCTCCACATCAAAAGCATAATCTGAGTTTTTAAGCTCTTTCTAGAAACTTCAGGTCTTGTTGCCAACGCTCTAGAGATTGCTTCTTCTTGTTTCCGTTTCCATTTTTCCCATTAGGGAACGATCCTCATTGCTGCGTTGTATTATTACCTTGCCAACTAGGAAAAACCTTACTTGGCAGGTTTCGAGGATTTGTTGCATTGGTATTCGAACGATGGATTATTGAAATCATCCTCCTAGTTTGATTAAATTGATCCCTCTTCTCATAATTTTTGGCCTTTGCCCCAACATCCAAGAAATCAACACAACATGCCTTCACTTGAAACTTCAAGACATCTTGCAGGCCCTCAATAGAATTTATCTTGAATGCATCTCCCATCACCTCTGGAGTATATTTATGTAAACATATAATTTTTTTTTGTACTCATCCACGGTCAGAATTGGTTCTTGGATTCGTGCTGCTTGAAACCATTAAATTACATCTTGTTCATTATATTGTAATGAGGAGAACAATACCTTTTCTAAGCTTGTGCACGAAATTCCTTCCATGAAATTACACTTTGATCGGTAGAAGTTTGCATGTACAATTTACACCATAGCTTTGCAACACTACAAAGTTGCAGGAAAGCAATCTTCACCTTTGCTTTTTCAAGAAACTCCTGTAAAAC
The DNA here is from genome assembly GCF_014529385.1 of Adiantum capillus-veneris. Classification (NCBI taxonomy): domain Eukaryota; kingdom Viridiplantae; phylum Streptophyta; class Polypodiopsida; order Polypodiales; family Pteridaceae; genus Adiantum; species Adiantum capillus-veneris. The sequence goes on along the minus strand of NC_140948.1, from coordinate 87,733,078 downwards.
AAAGAAGTCTTCGAGTTTTTCAATTCTTGCTTCCAAATCTTTGCCCACCCTTCCTATGCCATCGAATTTTTTAAGCTTAGCCTTCTTAAAGACTCTGTTTGATTGTTGCTTCTCCCGCATCGTCATTGTTTCTCTTCCACTTTTTTTTCTTTAATCCTTCGCCTTGTGCAGACAGAGATCAACCTTTCCTGCCGCCAATAAATTCCACCCAAATCCCATCTCCACTTTCTCAGCCACTTCCACCTTATGTATCAGGCATTCCCTTTCCGTTGTCAACTTTCTCATGTTTGTTGAGATCTTCAGTGAGCCAACGGATAACCTCAACTTGTTCCTTCAATCTTTGCTCGTATTTTTCCATCTCTACTACAGAATCACAACTACTCTGATATCACTCGTGACACGACATGGGAGAGCGAAATAGATTGACAAATAGAAAATTGAAAAATTACGCAAAATCAATATGGCAAAATAGAGTATCGGTATTGATGTAAGGTAGTCATAGAAAGAGCATAGCTCGTATCATAACCTCCTGATCGCCCCGAGCTATCTCATCCTCAATCACAATCACAATCTCACATACCCTCACAATCACAATCGCTCAACCTCTACTAGAGACCGTCTCCTAGAATAACTGCCTAAAAAGTGGCTATTTTTGTAGCTGACTCCCGTCTTTAGTAAAGAAGGATGAAAATAGGGTCGAAAAGATGTGTCTTGCACCATGACCACAAAATGCCACTAAAAATATCCAATACTAAAAATGTCCAATACTAAAAATATCCAATACGTCAAATCTAAAACAATTAGGCTATTTTCATTAATGGCTCGTAGCTTCCAAATTTCTATGTATTGTTCAACCTCATCTCACATGAATTTGTTCTCCTTGTTGCACTCTTTAAGAGTCATTTGATGCAAAAAAAGTCACATCCTGCTCAGATTCTCCAAAAATCAATCTGCAAGTTGACAATTTCTAAAAAAATGATGTAAAACATCAATTTTTTCACTTTTTCCTTAATCTAGGGCTTCAATGAGCATCAAAATAATGGAATCTATAAATACTCAAAGAATTCATCTTTTAGGACTACGTTCTTACGTACAAACTATTTCCAAAATCTCGCTCCATCACCAACAAAAGTAGCTCCCAAAGTGTGCCTTGGGTCAAAATTTGAAACTAAACGAATAAACTCCTAGACTGTGGACAAGCTTTAAAATACCCAAAGTCTCCGTCAAGCAAAAGTTATTGCTCAAAATTTTGAAATTAAGTCATGTTACACCCTTGGCCCTTGGGCCTTATTGGATGAGTATCTTTTGAACAAATGAAGAAACACATACTTTGTTCATGGTGGGTGCTTATTTGTGTAGATGTAGAAAGAAAAGGAGAGTTTCTGTAATGGAATTTGCCTATTCAATTTGAGAGTAGCGGAATTTAATGAGAGTACTTTTAAGAAATGATTTTGTGAGCATAGCGGGTTGATATAATTGAAGATAGCAACATAATCATAGCAATTAGTTAACTTGGCATAGACAATACTTTTGCAAGAGAGAGAATTTAGAGAACATGACAACAGTTGAGGACCGGATTTATGTGGAGCCGGTCCCCCCTCCAATAGGCATTTGTATTATGATTTCTCCCATAAAGAGAGACTTGTTACAATACATTCTTTGTGTTCCTTGTGACCTAGGTGAAGCAATGAAGATGGAAAGCTTCATGCATCACCATCATAGCATAACCTAAACTTGAAGAAAGCTTTAACTATACCAAGCCTTAGTCCCAAGACCTCAAACACCTTCGAAGGTGGAGAGAGCTAGCAGGGAATGAGGGTAGGAAGAGGTAACATGGGTAGGGACCTGACATGTGTCCTTGCTGCCTCTTCAAGTTGGGGCTTCCCTTGTGAGTGTGAGTGTGTGTTCTCTCTCTAATCCCTAGGAAAAGGGCTCGCCCCCCCTCTTGTAGGGATGCTTTTGACTTTAGGAGCTCAAGCACCTTAGTCATCAAGCATGACAAAGCACTTGGACTAGGGGGTATTCCCACAAGCATCTCAGGCAAGCATGTCAAGGCACCTCAAGCACCTTAATCAAGCGGCAAGTCAAGCACCTCAAGCATGGAGTAAGTCAAGCACCTCAAGCACCTCAATCAAGCACCTCAAGCATGAAAAACACCTCAAGCACGACAAGCACCTCAAGCAAGTCAAGCACCTCGAGCTTGGGCCGGGTTCCCACCTCAAGCTCAGCCCTAGCTTACCTAAGGTCAAAGGACTTTTACACACATTATTGGAGGTCTTCAATGAAGCTAACCCTAAGGTCTTATGCTCCATTGGTTAGCCTTGCTCTTGATAGACCATCTTCCATTTGGGCCCCTTTACTATTGGCCCCGTGTTGAGATAGATCTATAAGCACATATCTATATCTTAACACTTGTTCCCGTTTATTCTCCCACATTAAGTGATCAATTTAATATGAGAAAATCATTTGGGTTGGTTAGATATTAGATTTTATGACATTACCTCTCTCTGGAAATCATAGTCATCCTCGACTATGAGGTAGAAGAGATAAAGGCTTAGTCATTAGTCAATAGTACTTAGCGGGTAGAGGATCCCTTTTTTACCCTACGACATCTTTCCAAGATGGATGACTAATCCATTTGGTGCTTGGGAGACATAGCTGCCGCAAGCATGTCTGCTCTTTAGTCCATTTCATTCTCCCAAAGTAGAGTGACAAATTCTACTTGGTGTTTGAGAGACGTCGTCATCACAAACATGATTCTAAGCATGCATACTAGTTAAATTTGTGCACAATTAAAAAGAGGATTAGTCTTATAAGACAAAAACATGAGTCATTTAAAAGAGAGTTGTACATTTGCTTACTCTAATGTAGCATTGTAAGCATTGACAAGGTTCATACTATCCTTAAGTTGTACTCCTTGCATCCATTTAGCATCTTCAAAAGGATAATTTTTGAACTTAATAAGATACCGTCGGATTATCTTATCATGTTGTAGTACCTTGTCTTCATGCCGAAGGACAGCTTCGGGTTGTAGCACCTCTTCTTGGTCTTCAACTTCGAGAGAGTCTTCAATAATTGGTTTAGTTGGTGGCTCTCCTTTGTAGGGCTTAAGTAGGCTTACATGAAAGGAATTGTGTATAAGCCAATGGTTGGGCAACTTGAGTTGATAAGCTGTCTCATTGATGGGCTTCAAGATTTGGAAAGGACCATAGTATCTTTTTGTTAGTTTAGCATAATACTTTTGATGGCCCGTAGGATTTTTGCCCGTCGTTTGCCTTAATCGAGCCTTAGGAAACTTGAGTAAGACCCAATAATTTTCTTTGAACATTAAGGCTCTTCTGTGCTTATCAGCAGCAGCTTTTTACCTTTGTTGAGAGATGGCTATAGCCTCCCTAATCTTTTGAAAAGATTCTTGTAGGTCACGGCTATACTCATCGGCGGCGAAGATCTTCCCATGTACTTTGAGTAGCAAGGGACTTTTAGGTCTTCCCTCTATGATCTCGAAAGGTGCTTTCCCCGTAGAAGTATGTACAATATTATTGTAGGCATACTCTACTAGAGGTAAATACTTTTCCCATTGTGAGCGTTGATCTACTTCGGTAACATAAGTCTTGAGTAGATCGAGTATCGTAAGATTGGCTATCTCACTTTGGCCATCCGTTTGTGGGTGATAGGCCAAAGAGAAATTCAATCTTGTTCCTAGATTTTCAAAGAGACCTTTCCAGAAATTACTGGTCATTCTAGGATCCCTATCTGACACGATGGATGTGGGTAATCCATGGTGCTTGAAAATCTGAGATATGAAGAGAGTTGCCATTTGATGTGCCTTAATAGTCTTTTTGACAGGAATAAAATGTGCTTGCTTGCTAAACCTGTCGACTATTGTCGATATTCCTGTATTCCCATGGATAGACTTGGGTAATCCAAAGATGAAATCCATGGATATACTCTCCCATGGTGAATTTGGAATAGGCAATGGCTGGAGTAATCTAGGTTGCTTCCCTCTATCATACTTGGTCTTTTGGCATACTACACATTTTGAAACATACTCTTGTATGCCCACTTTCATGGTAGGCCAATAGAAATACGTCTCTACTCCTCGGAGAGTAGGTTGAATACCTCTATGCCCTGCATATGGAGGAGCATGGGATTCATACATAACCTTCTCACGAAGGGAATGGGTAACACATAGCCTATTGCCGTGGAGAAGATAACCATCCTGCAAGGTGAATGGTTCCTCTTTCTTCCCCAAAGCAAGGGCTGACATTATGTCTTTAAAGTCAGGGTCAATAGCATACTCATCTATCATAGAGGATAGATCATTGTGAGTAGCTATAGACACCGCATTAACTTTTGGTTGTCGTGAAAGTGTATCGGCAACTTGATTGTGCTTACCAGCTATGTGAGCAATATGGAAATTAAATTGCGGAAGAAAATTTGCCCACCTCATTTGTTTGTCAGAAAGTTTGGTTTGCGTCATGAAATACTTGAGACTTTGGTGGTCGGTTCGTAGGATAAATGGAGTCCCCAATAGGTAGTGCTTCCATGTATCTAGGGCATGTAGAACAGCTAAAAGCTCTTTCTCATAAATGCCCAAGACTCGTTCATCACTATTGAGCCTTCGGCTCTCATATGCTATGGCATGCCCTTCTTGAAGCAAAACCGCTCCAAGGCAATCACCACAAGCGTCACATTGGACCTCAAATGGTTTTGAGAGATCCGGAAGCACGAGGACTGGTTGGGAAGTAAGCTTCTCTTTGAGTTTTTCAAAAGCATTTTACTCCTTAGTAGTCCATACAAACTTAACGTTCTTCTTTGTTAAGTCGTGTAGTGGTCTTGCTACTTGAGAGAATTTTGCTATGAAGCGTCTATAGTATGCACACATACCAATAAAGCTTCTTAGCTCATGTAGATTCCTTGGGTTAGGCCATGATTTTATTACCTCTAACTTTGATGGATCCATACGAATACCATCGTGAGAGATAATATGACCTAGAGATTGAATCTCTTGAAGGAAGAATTCACTTTTCTTTTGGTTGAGAAAAAGTTTGTTTTCCCTCAAGGCTTGAAAAATCACTTGGAGATGTTGCTTATGTTCCTCCAAAGATTTGGAGTAGATGATGATATCATCAAAGAACACTCCAGTGAATTTACGATATGGTCTAAAAATTTTCTCCATGAGACGATTGAAAGTAGCTGGTGCATTAGTGAAGCCAAAAGGCATGACTAGATATTCATAAAGACCAAATGTTGTGCGAAACGCGGTCTTTAGGATATCTTTATCCACTATCCTTATTTGATGATAGCCACTCTTAAGGTCAATCCTACTGAAGTAGGTAGAGCCTTGTAGCTTATCAAATAGATCTTCTACCCGAGGCACGAGAAATCTATTTTTGATAGTGATATGGTTTAGTGCTCGATAGTCCACACACATACGATATGTACCATCTTTCTTTTGCACTAAAAGGACTGGAGAACAAAAGGGAGAGGAACTAGGCCTCACCATCCCTTTGTCTACCAATTCCTGTACTTGCCTCATAATCTCCTCTTGTTGAGCTTGTGAGACTCGATAAGGAGGTTTGTTAGGCGGTGAGCTTCCTGGAAGGAGCTCAATACGATGGTCATCATCCCCTCGTTTTGGAGGTAGGTCCATAGGGGTATCATCGATGAACACATTTTGGAATCCTTTTAGAAAAGTAGACAAGTCTAACTCTTCTTGATTCCTATCATTTTCATTTGATGAAACATTATTAGCTTTTAGAGACTCTTTGACATAAATCATGTACGCAGAAATTGAGCTCTTCATTGATTTATCAAAAGAAAGAGGATTTACAAGTGGAATAGTGCGACCACGCTCACTAGCATCTATATACATGTTCTTTCCCCTGTAGGTGAAGTAAATTCTCCTTTCAGGGAACTTCATGTTGGCAGCCATGCGATCAAACCATGGTGCCCCTAGGATAACATCCTGATGTTGGAGAGGAGAGATGAAGAAGTCTTCTTTGTCGACATAGCTTTGGACATGAAGCCTCAACTTCCCAATCAAAGGGACTAACGGAGGCTTGTTGTCCCTTGAAAGCTGCATCAGCTGTTACTATATCTCCCATCTCAAAAGCTTGAATGCCCAACTTAGTGGCCAACTCTATTGATATGAAGTTGAGAGTAGAGCCAGGGTCAAACAAGATGAAGGCATCATGCTCTCTTACCTTTCCACAAGCATAGGAGAGTGATGATCCTTTGCAATGAGCATCCTCTTTTGGAGCTTCGATGGTGGAAGCCCTAGGAGTCTCATTGCGAGTATTCTTCTTGGGGCAAGAACGATAGCCATGTCCTTGCTCCCCACACTTGAAACATTTGTGGTCCTTGCGAAAAGCTTCAAGCTCTTCAGGAGAGAGTTTGTTTTTACCTTTGTAAACTCCCTTATCCTTGGACCGATTGTTGTTGTTGTTGTTGGAAGTGCCTTGGGAATTATTTTGTGCATTGGATTTCCCCTTTGCATCATTTTTATCTTTGTTTTCCATGGGCTTGACATTACGTCTAGCCCCTTGATGGAAATTGATGCGTGAAGCAACCATGGTGTGATGGATTACTTCGGTAATAGTACCAGGCCGTTGAGAGTTGATGTATTCGGCCATCTCTTCAGGTAATCCCGCACAGAATTGTTGTCTTTGCTCGGCAAAGTCTATCTTTGAAAGACAATAGCTTTGAGATGTAAATCCCAAAACTTGTCTACATACTTGTTGATAGACTCATGAGAGAGAAGCTTCAAGCCGCGCCATTCGGTAAGAACTTTATCTTTAGTATCGCTTGGAAGAAATTGCTTTATGATGGAAACTCGTAGAGTTTTCCATGTCTTTGGGGCTTCTCCATTGCCACGAAGGCTAGCCCACCATTGACGAGCTGATTTTTGGAAGTGCATAGCTACATGGCGTAGCTTGGAGGACTCTGTGAAGCCCTCGTCCCCAAAGGCTGCATCAAATTGCTAGATGAAGGCCAACACTTTGTCGGTAGCACAAAAGGTGCCATCGTAGGTGAGAAAAGAGATACTCTTTCCTCCCTCCTTGAACTTCTTTAGCTTTTGTGACCTTCGCCATGCAGGAAATGATTTGCGATGTGCTCCCCTCTTGTATTCTCTAGGAGAATAGCCATAACTTTCATCGGAAGAGGAGGAAGGTGAAGAAGAAGGAGAAGAGGGTGACCTCTTCCTAGCCCTTTTCTTCCTTTGTTTCCTCTCTTGCCTTTCAGAGTGATGAGGAGAAGGACTATAGGTTTCTCTTTTCCTCTTGGGAGGAGTAGGCGATCGTTTAGACCGCCGTCTTTGTGGAGCCACATCTTCAGAAGAACTTAAACTGTCATTGCTTTCTTTCTGTTTGGATTCCTCCTCTCGAATGGGAGAGAGTCTTCTTTTGGGGGTCTCTTCAAGAGGCCTCCTAAGCTCTCTCTCCTCTGGGAGAGGAAGGGAAATTCCATAAGCACGAAGTTATTGAGTAACTTTGGCTTGCAAAACAGGGTTGCCCATAGCTTGTTGCAACCTAGTGACGAGATAATTCACAAACATGGGAGCATCATCATTAGCACCTTCATGTGAAAAATCTAAGCTATCAATGTTCATTCTACTCTCTTGATTATTGTCAGCCATGTTAACAAAATTTATGTTTATACTTAGTGTATGCTTTGGCAATACAAAACCTTAGTTGCCACTCCTCTTAGCCTTTGAAAATCGGCTCTTAAGTATCTACACCCACGGCTCAAAGTGGTTAATTATAGAGAGTAGAGGAGTAGGTCTAACATAGCAGAGTTGCCAAGGGTTAGCTCCTCTCGGACTTCTTATGGCTCAATAATGGTAAAGCCGTAGGCAAGTCTAGAAAGACTCCATTATTAAGTCCAAAGCTCCCGAGGTGTGCACCATCCCCCACATAGTGGGCTTCAACAAAACCGATAATAGATCCCAATTCCACTTACCCTATTATAATTAACAACATCAACCACTTATAGGCTACTTAAGGACCTCTCTACTTAAGCAAGAAAAGAGAAACCAAATGCTCTGATACCAATGTAATGGAATTTGCCTATTCAATTTGAGAGTAGCGGAATTTAATGAGAGTACTTTTAAGAAATGATTTTGTGAGCATAGCGGGTTGATATAATTGAAGATAGCAACATAATCATAGCAATTAGTTAACTTGGCATAGACAATACTTTTGCAAGAGAGAGAATTTAGAGAACATGACAACAGTTGAGGACCGGATTTATGTGGAGCCGGTCCCCCCTCCAATAGGCATTTGTATTATGATTTCTCCCATAAAGAGAGACTTGTTACAATACATTCTTTGTGTTCCTTGTGACCTAGGTGAAGCAATGAATATGGAAAGCTTCATGCATCACCATCATAGCATAACCTAAACTTGAAGAAAGCTTTAACTATACCAAGCCTCAGTCCCAAGACCTCAAACACCTTCGAAGGTGGAGAGAGCTAGCAGGGAATGAGGGTAGGGAAGAGGAAGAAGAAACATTTCATACGAGAAAGAGCTAGTTCCTCACTTATCATAACTCTTGTGCTAGCATACATAATAGCATAGTAATGAAGAAGAAATAGATGGCAAGCTCAAGCATTGAAGCATGGCTCTTGGATGGATTTGCACTCCATAGCCAAGAGTGTTGGTGTAGGCTCTCAACCTCTACTTGCTTGGAGAAGGAGAGGGAGCTCTTGCACTTTGCATAGTACACAATGAGAGTGTTTGTGAGTGTGTGTGGGTGAGTATACCCCCTAAGCACCCCCCTAGCTTGCTTGGGTCGACCCCCCCTTGTAGCTCATGCTTGAAGCTGATTGGACCCCTCCAGGCCTAGCCAATCACAAGCAGGAGCCATTACAAGCAACAGGGATAGCCTTGGGACAAGTGTCCCCCTTTTCCCTTTGAGAGAGAGGACTTGATAAATGCAAAAAAAATAAGATAATTCAAGTAATTTATCATTGGACCCCTTTGAAGCCTAGCCAATAGGCTTCAAGCAACACATGAAGGTAACATGGGTAGGGACCTGACATGTGTCCTTGCTGCCTCTTCAAGTTGGGGCTTCCCTTGTGAGTGTGAGTGTGTGTTCTCTCTCTAATCCCTAGGAAAAGGGCTCGCCACCCCTCTTGTAGGGATGCTTTTGACTTTAGGAGCTCAAGCACCTTAATCATCAAGCATGACAAAGCACTTGGAGTAGGGGGTATTCCCACAAGCATCTCAGGCAAGCATGTCAAGGCACCTCAAGCACCTTAATCAAGCGGCAAGTGAAGCACCTCAAGCATGGAGTAAGTCAAGCACCTCAAGCACCTCAATCAAGCACCTCAAGCATGACAAACACCTCAAGCACGACAAGCACCTCAAGCAGGTCAAGCACCTCGAGCTTGGGCCGGGTTCCCACCTCAAGCTCAGCCCTAGCTTACCTAAGGTCAAAGGACTTTTACACACATTATTGGAGGTCTTCAATGAAGCTAACCCTAAGGTCCTATACTCCATTGGTTAGCCTTGCTCTTGATAGACCATCTCCCATTTGGGCCCCTTTACTATTGGCCCCGTGTTGAGATAGATCTATAAGCACATATGTATATCTTAACACTTGTTCCCGTTTATTCTCCCACATTAAGTGATCAATTTAATATGAGAAAATCATTTGGGTTGGTTAGATATTAGATTTTATGACAGTTTCTTTTATGGCTTCAAAAGGAAAACTATAGTCATCCTGCAAATGTGACCCTTCAAAAGCAAAAAAAAAAAAAAAAAGGGAATCACTCTTAAGATGGCACGTGGATACCTTGAGGTCTCTGAAATTTTTAAAGCTTCAAAAAGATAAAATAAAGAGACTCATTGACAAGCTAAAGCAAAATAATATTTTAATATTTTGATAAGAATAGGTAGGTTTAATATGCATAAGAAATAATGAAACAATTTAATGAAATGGACTTTAAGAAGTCCTTAAATAAAGATATTCTTTCATAATTAAAATATTGCAATATCTCACACCATGGGATCAAACTTCTATGAATGCACTCCCTAATGCATTCTTTTTTGAGGCCTTTTTAGTAGCCAAGAAACAACTTCAAATTTAAGAGATGCTTGCTCGCATGACCACATTGTTATCTCGATTGCACGATGAAGACATTCTTCTCATGGTTATATAATTTTGGGAACTTGAAGAGATATCATAATGGGGTAAATCTCAAAGGGAATTTTTGAGTTTAGACAAATTTTCAAGGTATGGAGGCAATTCAATGTGTGTATATTTGCAAGCATTTTTCGTGTAGAGTGAGCTCTTAAATTTCAAAAGAAATAAGAGAAAATCACATCACTTGCCAAACTATGACTCTTCTCTCTGAATTTTCTCTCTTCACTTCTCTCTTTTTTCTTTCTTGCAAACAAACTCTCATTATATGTGCCAAACTATGACTCTTCTCTCTGAATTTTCTCCTCTTCTCTCTCATTTTTTTTTTCCTCGCAAACAAACTTCAGCAAGGGATACCAGCTGAAGTTTATTCTAAATGAATGAGAATCATGGGCAGATGCTCATAGAGATTTAGAGGAGCGAATGGGGAAAGCACGCGACGTGTGGAGGCCATGCTCTTCTGAAAGATCTCTCTCTCTCTCTCTCTCTCTCTCTCTCTCTCTCTCTCTCTGTGCTTGTGGCCTTGCATCAGACGCTCTTGAGCCATAGTGAAGCCCCGGATGCTTTTTGGCAACATAGGACATCTATGAGAAGCATATGCTTTTGTGTGTATGTATCACGTGTGCACAGCTTCCAGAGCCTCATGTGATTGTGAGTGAGGGCCTCTCTTTGCCTGTCTGCTCTTTATGAACAGGTCGCCTCATGCCAGTGAGACAGCCATGGCCGTCTACCCTGACAGGGTTCCTTGTGTACGTGCGTCCGTGTGTTGACAGTGCTCAGTGTTGCGGAAGCAAATGCGAGGGAGGAGAGTGTCAACTGGAAGCATGCGCATGCCAACAAGGTGCAAGCATAGGTGATTGCATTTGGAGAGAGGCGTGCATGCCAACAAGGTGCAAGCATATGCGATTGCATAGGCTGCTGGGATGTAGAAGGTGCAAGCATAGGCTATTGCATTTGGAGAGACGTCTTGACTTCGAAAGAGGAAGGGAGGCATAGAGCAGCACTAGGAGGCAGGGAGGCACGGGCTTGGTAGTGGCGAGGGACGAGCCAAAGGTAGCACATAAGGGAGGAGAGAGTAGGGTAGGGAAAAGGGCGAGGGGGTATCTAGAAAAGAAATGGATTTCTTTTAAGGTGACCGAGGTAGTAGGATAGAGCCAAGTAGAAAATTATATATGCACCTATCATCAAAACGGATTATTAGATGATGGGAGGAATTCCAAAGAGCTTTAAATTACTCATTTTGATCTCATTTCGTGTCACTTATCATGTCAAAATGCAAGAATGAAACCAAAACAATGGCTTTTATCTCTCAGCTGGAGAAAGAAAATGTTAACAAATGCCTCCAACTGAGCTATAAAAAGTGGTTGAATAGTTAAGCCATAAATGAATCATTCGAAAGAGGTTGTGTGACATTCAAACCCCATAAGGTATGTTTTTGGAATTTTTGACAAGCTATTACGAGTCTAGAATATCCTGGAAAAAAGCCTTTCAATGTAACTTTCTCTCTCTAAGGTGGGGATCAATGGGTAATGTTGTGGTTGGATTAAACTCAAAAGCCTTAAAAAGCTTGAAAAAGCTCATTTGGGTTCCAAAAAGATTTTTTCGGCCCCAAAATTGTGAGATATGACCCAAAAATTCTCTCTAGTCAAGAGGGGAAACAGGGGCTCGTGAGAAAATATGGGTGAGGACCAGCATGCTAATTATTCCATGGCCATCAAATAGCATACATAATGATGATCTAACCATGGGTGAGGATCATCATGGATAATTATTTCATGACCATCAAATGACATACATATTGCTGATCAAACCCATAAGTAGAGAAAAAGCGATAAAGTCTAGTAAAAAAGAATAAAAAAGGTCACACATATGAAATTTCCTTCTTATTTACCTCTTTAGTAACTCGTCTTGCATGGATAAGACCTTCCTTTCTAAGGTTTGGGGTGTATGCGACTGAGAAAGCCTCACATGTACACTCTTGGAGCACAATTAGGCTCATAGAGGACTTCTTCGCTCCTCCTTTACTACAACGTATCTATCTCTTACATTATTTTATCATCATTGTAACAATCATCCATAAGTTATTAAGGCTCTATGTACTTAATTATGATTCTCTTGTCAGCTTCACCTACTTTCTACATGTATTTAAGGCTTGTGTAGTTGTTTTGCCTTGAGAGAAGGGGATAAATTTGTTATGTTTCTATACCTCAAAAGCTGAGTGGGAAAACAAAAACCAATTCGGAGAATCATTTAGAAGCAAATGAAGAAATCCTAGTAGAACCATAACAGGATCTTCAAAATGATCTTTTAGAAGTGGAAAGCCATTTTTGATGATTATGCTATGGGCATTCGAACAAAAAAAAGAAGCTGAATCATTGGCTAAGAGAAAAGGAGGTGGACCACATTGGCTACTTCCGAACGACCAAGAACTTGAAGAATGGAATCTGGGCTCAGAGGAAGAACCAAGAATGATTAAAATCAACAAACATATGAAGCCGAAGATCAAAGAAAAAGTCAAAGCATTGTTCCAAAAGTATAAAAGATGTATTTTCTTGGGAATATACAAATCTGAAGGGAGTGGATCCATAAGTATGCTAGCACTGCATATCACTAAAACCTGATGCCAGACCAGTAAGGTTGCAGAGATAGAGAATGAATCCCAATTATGCAAACAAATTCAAAGAAGAGATTGATAATTTGCTTGTCAGGATTCATTACAGAGTTAGCTAGCAGCGACTGGTTATTTCCTATAGTGGTAGTTCCAAAGAAGAATGACAAGCTCAAAGTTTGTGCTGATTATAGGAAACTCAATGCCCATACCATTAAAGACCCTTTTCCACTACCATTTATTGATATGATGCTTGCTTGATTCCTATTGGCGAGAAGACTAAAAGGTTCAATGAGAGTTTAAATAAATTATGTTAATTACTTAAAGCTCTCACAAAAGGGGAAAGGGGGACACTTGTCACAAGACTATCTACTATGCTTCTTAAATGCTATTGGCTAAGCTCTGTAGGAGCCAATGGGAAGCCAGCAAGAGCAAATGGGAAGAGGGGTTGACCAAGAAGAGAGAGAGTTGGCATTTTTAGGACAACTAATTTTCTACACACACACACACACACACACACACAACTCATGTGTTGAGAAAGAACTCCATCTCCTTCTCCAAGCATTGAGAAGTAAAGGCCTACAATAACAACTCTTGGCTATGGAATGCAAATCCAACCAAGAGCCAAGCTTCAATGGCATGCTCATCTCCTCTACCATGATAATTACTAAGCTAAGCTATGCTATAAGAGTGATTATGTGAGGAGAATAATTCCTTCTCGCAAGATACATCTTCTTCATCTTCATCTTTCCTCATTCCCTGCTAGCTCTTGTTGAGATGTCGAGCTCTACACCTTGAGCTGGCATCCACTACGGGTCTTGGCCGCTTACGACATTTACTCACTGGCGCGTTAGGTGACCGACACGGAGGATCTCTGCCAGTGATTCTACAGCTGGACTACACATATAGTGCCATCCTAGTACGCTTCTAGCGCGTTCACACTTAGTGACCGCATGTACATATGTGCTACTTTTCAGCTTTAGCACTTAGTCATTTTGTACTCTCTTTTCTGTGAAGAAGAAGAAGAAGAAGCTTTTCATCTTTGTGTGCTTTGTGCTTGTCTTGTGTAGCTCTCTTGCATCCTCATTCTTTACATGGTATCAGAGCTTGGTGCAAGCAAGAGAGGCTAAGAGAGCAAGAGCATCACAATCCCTTCGTTCGCAATCCACGACCAGATTCTGAGTTTCTGAATAGTTTCTCGTCCAAGTTTTTGAACAGGTCTCCAAAGTGCAATATACAGAGATTTACTGTACAAGTACAGTGGTTGTCTGTATGCTTGATTGTGGACACTCGTTGAGTGTAGAAAGCGTTATAGGTACCACGATAGCAGGTTCAGCAGATTTGCAGGTTTTTGTAGATTGCAGCTATTTTGTCTTAGTACTTCAAGATGTCTGACGGTTTCAGTCAGATTGTTACTGAGAAGCTTGAGAAAAATAACTACCCTGCATGGAAGTTCAGAATAACAAATTTCCTAAAAGGAAAAGGTTATTGGGACTATGTAGAAGGAGACAATGAAAAGGAACCAGAGATTCCCAAGGCAAATGCTACAGCAGAACAAAGGAAAGCTTTGAGGGACTGGCAACAAGGCCAGAGCAAAGTGATGTATTGGCTTTCTATGAGCATCACAGATGGCATGATGGGCTATCTACAGGATGCTGAAACCCCCGCCATTGCATGGAGAAACTTAGGCAGAGTGTTCGAGGTGAACACCAAGGCCAGGAAGCTTCAACTAAAGTCGGAGCTAAATCAGGTTAAGAGGAACAACCTCTCAATCAATGATTATGCCTTGAAGATCAAGAGTATCATTGAGGCTCTTGGATCTATTAAAGTCTCAGTGGAAGACGATGACATTGTCCGTGCATGCTTGGATCGTCTAGGAGATGAGTATGTACATTTTAGGTCTTCCATGAATACAAGAGACGACATCCCCGTGTTCCAAGATTTGATTTCTATGCTTATTCTTGAGGAGAAGAACCTTGACACATCTTCTTCTCATGGCAAAAATAATTCTGAACAGACCTTCTATTCTAACTCCAACAGAGGTAGAGGTAGAGGTCGTGGTCGAGGCCCAAGGGGTTGCAGGGGCCAATTTCTGGAAGTTCAATCAAATCAAAACAATATAGGTGGCAGGGGAAACCAGTCTCAAGGCAGGGGGAGTCAAAGAGGTCGTGGTGCAGGATCAAGCAGACAGCAACATACTCCAGATAGCAGAGAATGTTGGACTTGTGGTGAAAGAGGTCACATGTCACGTGACTGTCCAAAGGGAAAAGCAAGTGGAAAGAGAGAACAGGGCAACTATGCATCTACTAGCAGAGATGCAGATGACAGCAAAAACGAGCGCATGTTTGTTATGCAGCATGTAATGAATACAATGACTGCAGAGAATTCCACCCAAGATGATGTTTGGTATGTGGATTCAGGTGCTTCTAATCACATGACGTCTTGTGGAGAGTGGTTTAGAGATATGCGCAAACCAGATGTGTCAGGCTATGTGCAGACAGGAGATGACACAGCTCACCCCATTGCTCATGTAGGGGACATACCTCTAAATACGAAGAGTGGGAAATCAAAGTACTTAGCAGATGTACTTCATGTCCCAAACATTACAAAGAATCTTGTTTCTGTTGGACAAATGGTTGAGCAGGGTTTGCAGGTTCGCTTCAATCCAAATGGCTGTTATGTAGAAGATTTCCAGAATGGCTGTAAGCTGATCACAGAGGGCAAATGTGTGGGCAGAATGTTTACGCTGAATGTAGACATGCCTGAGGTAAAAGCTGCATTATTTGCACAGGGCACAGGTGTTGTGGCTGATGTTGACATTTGGCACAAACGCATTGGCCATGTCAATGAGCAGAGATTGCGCAGCATGCAATCAAAATAGATTGTAAAAGGTTTGCCCAAATTCAAGGTAGATGGTATGCATAAAGTGTGTGCAGCATGCCAGTTTGGAAAACAGTTAAAGGGCTCATTTCCACATGAGCGCAATGTATGTAAAAAGCCACTTGAGGTGGTGCACACAGATGTTTGGGGTTGCAGGTATTATGTCTCTTTCATTGATGACCATACAAGGAAAGTATGGGTCTACTTCATGCGTAACAAAAGTGAAGTGTTTGGTCACTTTCAAGACTTCAAAGTCATGATTGAGAAGGAGACAGATATGGAAATCAAGACATTGAGGTCAGATGGAGGGGGAGAGTACTTCTCCAATGATTTTTTAGATTTTCTGCGAATGCATGGTATATGCAGGCAGTTTACTTGTAGATATACTCCACAACAGAATGGGGTCGCAGAAAGGAAAAACAGGCACATTGCAGAGGTTGCACGTGCATTGATGAATGAGAAGAACATGCCTCATCATTTTTGGACTGAAGCCGTAAATACAGCTGTGTACATTATGAACATGACACCTACAGCTGCGGTGCATGATGTAACACCTGAGGAACAGTTTACAGGTACAAAGCCTGATTTGGCACACTTGAAAGTGTTTGGCTGCATAGCTTACGTGCATGTACCTGATGAGTTGCGTAGGAAATTGGATCCTAAAGCAGAGAAATGTATTCTTGTGGGATATTCCCTTGAACAAAAGGGGTACAGGTGCTACAATCCTACTACACAAGAATTACGAGTGAGCAGAGATGTAGTCTTTGATGAGATGAACAGCTGGTACAGTAATGCACATGGCACTATTGGGGCTGATGTAAAAGATGATGTGGTTGTACAAAATGTGAGGCCACAGTCACAGGTTTTGAGTGGACCACAAGAGTCCTCTTCTCGTGGCTCTGTTGAGAAACCATGGAATGGTAGACTACGTACGCAGGTTACTCCACCAACAGGTACAGGGAATGTATCACGAAAAGGAAAGGAAAAGGTTGATGAACCTCCCTTTATGGTTGATGCATCATCAGGTTTTTCACATGTAAACATGGATTCAGATGGTTCTGAACAAAGTCTTGATGAGGAATTTGGAATTGCGGCTGTGAGAACACCTGGTGTAAGGAAAGTACAAGAAGATGCTAGAGGGCAAAGGAGTGACCCAGGACCGCGCAGATCTAATAGAGTCAGAAATCCAGTTCAGAAATTGAATTATGATGGGTATCTAGCGCATCACCAAGCCTACATGGCTAAGGTGATACAGGATGTGGAGCCCACATGTTTTAAGGATGCAGTTGGAAATGTGCATTGGGATGATGCAATGAATGAAGAGATGGCTGCATTGGAAGCAAATGACACATGGGAGTTGGTGCCATTGCCAAGTGGCAAGAAAGCTATTGGATGTAAATGGGTGTATAAAACCAAGCATAAGGCTGATGGTAACATTGAGCGTCACAAGGCAAGGCTGGTCGCAAAGGGTTATGCACAGACGTATGGCATAGACTATGAGGAGACCTTTGCTCCAGTGGCAAAGATGATGACTGTGAGAGCTGTCATAGCAGTGGCTGCATCTAGAGGATGGATTATGCATCAAATAGATGTAAAGAATGCCTTCTTGAATGGTGAGTTGCAAGAGGAAGTGTATATGGATCAGCCACCTGGTTATGTCGATCCAGGTTACCCAGATTATGTATGCAGACTTCTCAAAGCTTTGTATGGTTTGAAGCAGGGCTCTAGAGCATGGTATGATAGGATTGCCAAGTATCTTGTCAGTATCGGTTTTAGGAGAGCTCATGCTGATCATTCACTCTATGTACGTGAGAGTGATGTGGGGATTGTGGTGATTACCATATATATAGATGACCTTATTATTGTTGGTGACAATGCTATGGAGATTGACCATGTGAAGGGTCTTCTCAAACAGGAGTTTGAAATGAAAGATTTAGGCGAGTTGCGCTACTTTCTTGGCATTGAGGTGATCAGGACTCCAGAGGGTGTATGGCTATCACAGAGACAGTATGCTTTGGACATGTTGTCAAAGTATGGTATGGATGATTGTAAGCCAATTTCTATTCCCTTGGATGTGAATGCAAAGCTGAGTGCAGAGAAGGGTGATGTTGTTGAGGATGTCAACATGTACAGGAAGATTGTGGGTAGTCTAATCTACTTGACTATCACGAGGCCAGACTTGAGCTACATAGTAGGCTTGGAGAGTCAGTTCATGCAGCTTCCGAGGAAGCCACATTTGGATGGAGTACGACGCACACTTAGGTATGTGCAAGGTACTCTTGACTACGCATTGTTCTATGCAGCAGATGCACCATTAGCATTGTATGGGTATACAGATGCAGATTGGGCAGGTAGCATTGTTGATAGGAGATCTACAAGTGGCTTCATGTTCTCTTTTGGGAGTGCTGCTGTTACTTGGAGTAGAAAAAAGCAGCCTACAGTTGCTTTATCGAGCACAGAGGCCGAGTACAGAGGTGCAGTAGTTGCGGCGTGCGAGGTAGCTTGGCTACGCACATTACTTGAGGACTTGGGAGTGCAGGTGGACCAGCAGATTTTCATCCATTGTGACAACCTCAGCAGCATGCAGTTGGCTAGGAACCCAGTGTTCCATGCCAGGACCAAACACATAGAGGTCCATTACCACTACGTTCGAGAGCGAGTGTTGGCGGGCGACATCGACTTGGTCTACGTCAGCATAGAGGAGCAGATAGCGGATATCTTTACTAAGGCCCTCGGAGCTGAGAAGCTTCGACGTTTGCGGACTATGCTTGGACTCTGCGACATGCAGAGCTCGAGGGGGAGTGTTGAGATGTCGAGCTCTACACCTTGAGCTGGCATCCACTACGGGTCTTGGCCGCTTACGACATTTACTCACTGGCGCGTTAGGTGACCGACACGGAGGATCTCTGCCAGTGATTCTATAGCTGGACTACACATATAGTGCCAGCCTAGTACGCTTCTAGCGAGTTCACACTTAGTGATCGCATGTACATATGTGCTACTTTTCAGCTTTAGCACTTAGTCATTTTGTACTCTCTTTTCTGTGAAGAAGAAGAAGAAGCTTTTCATCTCTGTGTGCTTTGTGCTTGTCTTGTGTAGCTCTCTTGCATCCTCATTCTTTACAGCTCTCACCATCTTTGAAGGTGTGTGAGGTCTAGGGCGTGAGGCTAGGTCCATTATGTGTGTTTTTCAAGCATAATTTGTTGCAGCTTCCATCTTCATTGCACCAATGAGTTTTATCAAGGAACACAAAGATTGTATTGTACAAAAGTCTCCCTTGATGAGAGAAACTATAATACAAAGCCTTTTTGGAGGGGGGACCGACTCCATGTAAATCCGGTCCTCAACTGTTGTCAATTGATCTATTTCTCTCTCTTTTCAAGTATTGTCGATGCCAAACTAGCTAGGTGTAATTTTTATGTTGCTTTTCTCCAACCAAGTACTCCCTCTATGCTCATTAGGAACCTGTTCTTAATGAAATACTCACTATGTTATCATTTTCCGCTACACACAAGTTACTAGTGCATTAAATGTTACATTGGTATCAGAGCTATAGGTTTCTCTTTTCTTGCTCAAGAAGAGAGTTCCTATTTTTGACGGATAAATTTTCCTAGCATAGGTTGGTATTCTATCATGAAAATTAATTTCTAACCTTTTAAAATTATTTTCCATCTTAATTTGGTTGTTTAAGTCTGGGAAAAATAAAAGAAATAAGTGAAGTTGATTAAAGTACTTATCGACCAGCTCAGTAAAAGGCTTGGGACCAAAGGAGTGAAGTCTATAAAAGAGAAGGCATAATTGTTGCTTAGTTATCTCAGTCAAAGTTACAGGTCAAGGAAGGATGAATCTATCCAGAGCAACCTTAATTGTTGGAGTGTGCCAGATAAAATTGTATACCTTTCTTGAAGACCACCTTCTTCTCTTCATTAAGGATGACCATTCCTCCAGCTACTTTGTTTAATTGACTTCGATAGGCTCCATCAAAGAATAGAGTGTGGGCATCTTCAAGTTCACTTTAAGGCAAAGGGTTAAAGCCCTCCTTGCAGCTTAGGAGTTGTCTTCTTCTCTCGAACCTTGTAGGTGAGCACATCTGCTAATCTAGCCCTTGTGCTATCTTCTACAGTAAGTGTGTACTCATACTCTTGAAGCTCTAAAACCTGCTTTGAAATCTTAGATGAGATGTGCATGTCTTTTATGGCATATGGTAGATTGTGCTCTAGAATGAGAATGATAAAAGATTTAGGCAAAAGATAAGCTCTAAATTTCCTTATGGCCAGTATTAGAGAGAAAACAAGTTGCTCAATGTCGGTGTAGCCCTTGTGTCCTTGAGTCATAGCTTTGCTGATGAAGTAGATTTGCTGCATGTAATTTGTATCTGGGTCCTTTTGCATCAACATAGCCTCGGTTGCATTTGAACCCACACTTGGGCATAAGTAGTACGTGCTTTGAGGATCAAGAGGCATGATGGTCGGTAGGGATCCCAAGACTTCCTTCACCTCGTTGAAGCACTCCATATGTTCTTGTTCCCAAGAGAATACCTCTTGATTTGCTAGTTGTTGCAAAGGAGAGATGATTTGAGGCAAGAGGTGAATGAAGCGTGACATATACCTTGCCTTTTGTACAAAATTAATCACTTGCAGTGCATTAATAGGTGGTGATAAACTTAAAATGGCTTGAACATGTGAAGGGTCCACCTTAATGCCTTTTTTTGAGATCACATGTCCTAAAAGGACAACTTCCTTTTTTGCTACATGACACTTGTCTAGATTTAGTTGGCCCCCCATATTGGTAGAGCCTTTGAAGTCCTTTCTCAACCTTTTGGAAATGAGAGATTCTATCACTATAAGTACAAAATATTCATCCAAGAATACCCTAATGACTTGCCAAAGAAAGGTTGGAAAACGAAGCTTGCTTTTCAAGGTGGATGTAATAGGGTAGATTTGTATATCAACAAAGCAAGCATTTTGAGAAGGCACTAGTGGTCAAGGAGTTCAAAATGGGGTTAAATTAGGAGAAGTTGCCTTCCCAAACCGATCATATTCATGGGAAAGAACTCGACATAATGAACATTGTATCAAGACTAAGAGCCCAAGAGGAGGACACATTCATAGCCAACTAAACAGCCATAAAAAAAGCAAGGTCAAAGATACATGTCAAGCAATCATAATAATCTCAATATAAGGACCAACCAATCATAAACCATTTAGTTTTATGAGCTATTAAGTTATTACCATCATAATGTGTGCCGTGATTTAAGCTTCAATCCATGATGTATCAAAACACATACTGTGGAATTTTTGTTACTTTTAGCAAACCTAAATTACATTATGCATCTGCAATTCATTTTGAGGGATTGATCTAGTGACCCTCCATCATGCCTATTGTTATGTGCACATAGTAACAATTCCAAGGCTGAAACAAAAGTCCAATCTTATATGCTTGGAAACTCCAACACGCAAGAGAACGACCTCATGAAAAATCATCAAGGCGAGCTCAAAGATTTGTTCATAGTAGAACTAAGAAAGGCTCAAACCTAATCATTATAGAGCAATCAATGCTTGGATAGAAGCAAATCTCAATGATTAAAGTATCAAGGCATGGAATTGCTCGAAGAAACCTATCCACAACCAACAACAACAATCAACAGGAAATCTAGGTAAAGAGATTAAAACAAAATATCAATTTTAAGATAAAGCACTAGACATAATAAATCATGTAGTTTGTGTGGGCTAGTATGTCATAGTTAGTAGGATTCAACCCCTTTGACATTATCTAACTGTAGGAAGAAAAGAGCAGTGTAAGGTAATATGAAAAGCCACAAAGAAATAGTCATCCAGATTGATGGAGATCAAATTAACCCATGTATGTAGCTAGGAATCTCAAATACATAATATAGCTATAGTGAAGAATCCTTTGCCAAAGGAAGATACAATTTCATAGGCCTTGATAGGTGAAAATACAACGAACAAAGTTCAGTGGCTAGCAACCATATGAAAAAGCATGATAAAACATAGGATGATGAAGTTGTGATAAACCATCTTGAATGTGTTTAATGTGAATTCCACCAGTAACTCCATGTACTTCACTGTAGTCAAGTCATTTACAACGAGAAAATGCCTATGCCAAGAGCAGCTAAGTAAAAGGGCACCTCATTTTATCATTAAGCAAAGTAGCATCCCTTGGCCAAAAACCATATAGTATAGTAAAGGAGCCTCATTAGGCCATGAAATTTTTAGTATCACAATCGTTATCCTCAAATCAGCAATAAGAAAGGAGGTTATTTCAATAAGCTAAGCAATGTGAAAAAATTAGTATAGTATTCAACCAATAAATAGTACATTCTTCAATTAGCCTAGAAATAGAGCTACTTAAATAAGTCATGGTATTCAAAGAACAAATACCCAAACCAATCCAAGTGTTGCAAATATTAAAAAAACTATTGTCCACAACAAATTCAAAATAATAGCTAGGCACAACAACTGGTGACGCTTCAAGTCACAAGTTAAGGTCAAGTCAAGGGTGTAGAAAAACTAGGGTAAAAAGAAATTTTCCTATGCCATCAATAGTTCCAAGATCAGCGTCAGGTCCTTTCTCAAAGCTTCTTGCAATAACTAGAAAATAATGAATAGAATCAATAGACAGTTTAAGGTTGAAGCCACAAAGTCAAATTTTATTTGGAAAGGGTATTAACTATTCAATGTGTTTTTCCACAAATAGTCAACATATTCAATCCAAAGGATGGTCTATGTTTGAGGTATCAGGGATGACAGTCAACCCCACCCAATATTATGTGAATGACTCCATGTCTAGGTAACGAATCCCTTTAGTATAGCCTTAATAAAATCACTTTCAAAGACTAATTATACATATAATAATTAAGCTAGTGTTAAGAACCAGCAAGGCTTGACAAAGGAGCAAGCTAGTGTTCAATGTCAAATATTTCATTCAATGCAAGAGAACATCAAAGAAGAGATAGGTAATGCAAAGCCAATTACCAAGAGGTCAACAATTCCAATCAAAGTTAATCAAGCACAACAAGGTCCTTTTGTTTAAATATGTACATCAATATATAAAAGCTTCCATGGCGATGAGCAACACACTGACATCTAAGTAAGCATTAGACAAGTAATAAATTGATTATGTGAAGATGATGCACCCTTAACAAGATCCATGTGTCGCAGGGTGGAGTAAAGCCCACAGATGTCAATGATGACCAACAAAATAACACCACTACATAGCTCACAGAATTACACTCACTCTCTCTCTAACAAAATGACGGTAAGCAGTCCAAGACTGAGTGAAGGATACAAATTCCTCACCTTTATATATATATATATGTTGGAATTAGGGTTGCACAGAAACACACACAGCTTGGAGAAGACGAAGGAAGCTCAACGCACACAATAGAGAGTGTATTACTTAGTGTGTAATGGAAAGATAGATAGCCCTAGAGTGATGGGCGTATATACAATGCTCGGGGGAAAAAACCTCCTAAAGAGGGAAAAAATGCCCCGGCGGTCCTATTGTGTTCACACACATCACTATCACATGTATATGGTAACAAATCCCCCCTGGAGTGATGCGGTGAACGAGAGCTGGCACATGAGTAAAGGGAAGTGCCATGCCCTGAGGACATGATCAGTCCACAAAGGGGAGTAAGCCCAAAGCTTTGCGGAAAGCTTCAAGCTTCTCACGAGACAATGCCTTTGTGAAAAGATCTGCAAGGTTGTCCTGTGTTGGCACATAAGCCAAGTTGATCTCTCCTGCTGAGAGCCTCTCACGAGACAATGCCTTTGTGAAAAGATCTGCAAGGTTGTCCTGTGTTGGCACATAAGCTAAGTTGATCTCTCCTGCTGAGAGCCTCTCCCTGACATAATGGTAATGCACCTCAATGTGCTTTGTGCGAGCATGAAAAACTGGGTTCCTCGCAACTGCCAATGTGCTCTGACTGTCAGTGTATATAGTGTTGGCAGTGTCCTGTCCAACACCCAAATCAGCCATAAGGCGTCTGAGCCATACACACTCAACCGTAGCTGTGAAGACTGCCCTTTACTCAGCCTCACAACTCGAAGTGGCGACAGTAGGTTGCTTCTTGCTCAACCATGATATACATGAACTGCCAAGCATGAAACAAAAACCACTTGTGGACACTCGCGTGTCAAAACAACCAGCCCAATCTGAGTCCGAAAAAGCATGTAAGTCTGGCGGCAATGATCCCCCCTTGGGATAAAACAAGCCAATATTTAAAGTGCCACTAAGGTAGCGGAAAATCCTCTTGACAGCCTACCAATGCTTAGACCCTGGGCTATGCATAAATCTGCTGACCTGTGAGACTGCAAACTGAATATCCGGCCTCGTGTTGCATACATAAATGGGGCAGCCAATAGCAGTTTGATAAAGAGTGACATCAGCAGGATTGCCAGGATCATGTAGACTAAACTTCAAACCTGTTTCCATGGGAGTGGCAATAGGTTTGCAATCCTCAAGTCCAAACTTACATAGCAATGTCTCTATGTAACTTTTCTCACACAAGGCAATACCACCATCACACTGCTTAAACTGTATACCCTTGAGCTGTTTTTTGGTCTGTTTTTAGTACACCAGAGCCATTTTACAAAGGAGACTCTGCCGAAATTTATGCAAAATCTAAAGCTTTCTTGGTTCATTTGACATGTTGATATTGGTTCAAAGGTCAGTTTACAGGGGAAACTCTGCCGAATTTTTCCCAGGAAAGTAAACCACTGTGAAGCGTAGCTATGGCTGGATCACAGGACACTGCTCTTTACAATATCAAGAAGCTGGATGGAACCAATTTCCCATTGTGGAAGAAGCAGATTTGGCACGTGTTGGTACAATAGAAGCAGATAAAACCTATAAAGCTCAAGGGGATAAAACCAGAAGATATGGACGAAGATGAATGGAGCGAAATGGATGAATTGGCACTTTCTACCATTATGCTGACTTTGGCAGAAAGCGTTTACTTCAATGTAGCAGACGAGATGTCGGCTTATCAAGCATGGTTAAAGCTGAGTGATCTTTATGAGAAGCAGAGTGCAGCTTCACAGGTATAATGGCTTAAGAAGCTTGTTGACTTGAAGATGAAAGAAGGGACACCTATGTCCAATCATCTGAATGAATTCAACACAATCTATAGTCAGCTGTCAGCTCAAGGTGTCAAGTTTGATGAACCTGTTAGAGCTATGTTCCTGTTGATCACATTGCCGGAAAGTTGGGACACTTTTCACACAGCTTTGAGTAATTCTGCACCTCCAGATGGTTTGAACATAGTAGGTGTAGAAGGAAGTCTGCTTACTGAAGAAACCAATAGAAAGACAATGGAAAAAGGCAAAGGAACAGCCTTAGTTGTCAGGGGAATGACCAAAGAAAAGTACAAAGGTGGAAAGAGGAATCAGTCTCGTAGCAAGTCCCGCAATGCTAAAGGCAAGAGTGACATAGAATGCTACCATTGTGGCAAGAAGGGTCACATGAAAAGAGACTGCAGAGAATGGAAAGCAGAAAAAGGCAAAGAGAAAGCTGAAGACCATGGTGAGAAGAACAAGTCCTCAGTGAAGATTCAAGAAATAAATGTGACAAACACTGTTGCAGAGGATGACAGTCTAGTGTCAAGAGACATCTACTTCTTGAAGAATACAATGGACTCAGCTCTTCTTACAACATCTGATGGAAATGCACTGAGTGACTGGATTATAGACTCAGGGGCATCACTTCATGTGTCTCCAAACAAGGAGTGGTTTACTTCTTATGTGACCACTAAAGATCATGTTCGGCTGGGCAATGGGCAGACATGTGAGATCTTAGGTGTTGGAGATGTTCAATTGATGTTTCAGAATGGCTCTTCTTTCACGCTGAAGAATGTGAGACATGTTCCTGCAATTACAAAGAGCTTGATCAACACAGGTTTACTTGATGATGCTGGCTACGTCACCACTTTTGGACAGAACATGTGGAAGATATCCAAGGGTTCTATGACAGTAGCACATGGAGTAAAGTCTGGAGGACTTTACATGATTTATGTATCAAATGTCTCTAAAAATGTAATCAATGTAACCGAGCAGCCGAACGTTTCTTTGGGCATAGCCGGTTAGGACATATGTCCAAGAAGGGAATGGAAATCTTGTCTCGTTCTGGTTATTTTCCTGGCTTTTCATTTAATGATTTTGAATTCTGTGAACATTGTGTCTGTATGGTAAGCAAACACAGCAGCCACATAAGCATAGAAGAAGTAGAAGAGATACACAGTTGGCACTTGTTCATAGTGATTTGTGTGGACCTATGCCTAACCTATCTCTAGGGGGAGCTTCTTACTTTATGACATTTATAGATGATTACTCGAGGAAAGTATGGGTTTACTTTCTCAAGCACAAGGATGAAGCATTTAGTATTTTCAAAACGTTTGTGACACTTGTGGAGAATCAGAGTGGCAAGAAGCTTAAATGCTTACGCACTGACAATGGTGGAGAGTATGTTTCAAAGGCCTTTCAGGACTTTTGTGAGTCAAAAGGTATAAAACGTGAACTTACTGCTCCTTACAATCCTCCTCAAAATGGTGTTGCTGAGAGGATGAATAGGACCATACAAGAGAAGGTCAGAAGTATGTTGTCTAATGCACAGCTGCCAAATGGGTTTTGGGCTGAAGCTGTATCAACAGCTATTCATCTTGTAAATATATCTCCTAGCAAGGTTTTGCAGAAGGATTCAGTGCCAGAGATGGTATGGTCAGGCAAAATGCCCTCATACAAGCATCTCAGAGTCTTTGGCTGTGAGGCATATACTCACGTTCCAAAGGAGTTTAGGAACAAACTTGAGCCAAAGAGTAGAAAGTGCATCTTTCTAGGCTATGGTAATTCTGGTGAGATGGGGTACAGACTTTGGGATCCCGAATCCTGAAAGGTTGTCCGCAGCAATGATGTTCACTTTAATGAATCCAAATATCATTCTAAACCAGAGAGGGTTGAGGAGATTAGAAGAGTTGTCTTCCAAGAAGATGGACCTGCACGTGCAAGACAAAATGTCAGGGCTCAAGAGGAGCAAGGACAGGATAGAGTGGAACCACAGGTTGTGGCCGAGCCTGAGCCACCTATTGTGCGTAGATCTCGACGTGTCACGTGACCTCCTGATAGGTTTGTTCCATCTATGAACTATGTCATGTTGACTGATTGCAATGAGCCTTCATGTTACAAGGAAGCAGTGCAAATGAAGGACTCCGGGAATTGGCAATTGGCCATGCAGTCAGAGATGACAGCTCTGCATAAAAACCAGACATGGAAGCTAGTTAAATTACCACGGGGCAAAAAGGCTCTACCCTGTAAATGGGTTTGTAGGTATAAGATCACCGCTCATGATAGTCAGCCAAAGTACAAAGCAAGGCTTGTTGCCAAGGGATTTAAGCAAGAACAAGGCATTGACTTTGATGAAGTCTTCTCTTCGGTGGTCAAAATGACTACATTGAGATGCTTTCTTGCATTGGTTGCCATATTAGATTTGGTGTTGCACCAAATGGATGTCAATACAGTGTTCTTGCATGGTGATTTAGATGTGGAAATTTACATGCAGCAGCCAGAAGGGTTTGTTGAGAAAGGCAAGGAAGATTGGGTATGCCAGTTGTTAAAGAGTCTTTATGGCTTAAAACAATCACCGAGGGCATGGTACCATAAATTCCACAAGTTTATGCTTTCTGAAGGCTACAAACGTAGTGAGTTCGATCATTGTCTATATACAAAGAAGGCTAAGGATGGCAGTTGGCTGATCCTTATTTTGTATGTGGATGACATGTTGATTGCTGGCAAGCACTTGGAAGAAATTTCAGCTTTGAAGTCAAAGATGGCAAAATCGTTTGACATGAAAGACATGGGTGAGGCAAGTCATATACTTGGTATGCGCATTGAGAGAGACAGATCAAAGAAGTTGTTTTGGTTATCTCAAACAGAGTATATTGACAAGGTTTTGCAACGTTTCAATATGGAGAAGGGAAAGGCACTGAGTGTTCCATTGCCACCATATGTGAAACTTAGCAAACAAGATTGTCCTGTGTTTGAGGAAGAAAATGCTGAAATGGATAAGATTCCATATGCGTCTGCAGTGGGTAGTTTGATGTATGCAATGATTGCTACTCGCCCAGACATTGAATTTGCAGTGGGAGTAGTAAGTCGATACATGTCAAACCCAGGCAAGAAACATTGGGAGGCAGTGAAAGGAATATTGAGATACCTGAAAGCTACAAAGAGTATGCGTATATGCTATGGGAGTCAGGAGCTAAGTGTAAAGGATTTTACAGACTCAGATTATGTAGGTGACTTAGACAACCGAAGGTCTACGTCAGGGTATGTCTTTACATTGGCTGGTGGAGCAGTATCATGGCGTTCTAGATTACAAGATTGTGTTACTCAGTCTACTACAGAGGCTGAATATGTTGCAGCATCAGAGGCATGCAAAGAATCAATTTGGCTTAATCGACTAGTAACAGATTTGGGAATCAAAGAAGATATGCCTATGTTATATTGTGATAGTCAAAGTGCTATACAATTGGCTCGCAATCCAGTTTATCGCTCAAAGACAAAGCATGTGGATGTGAAGTATCATTTCATCAGGGAAATGCTCGAGGATAAGAAACTTCAGCTTGTCAAAGTTCACACCACAAAAAATCCTGCTGATCTACTTACAAAAGGACTTCCCTTAGAGAGCTTTGCGCATTTTCGCAAGCAGTTAGGTGTAGGGTAGTACATCACTTCTCTACATCTCTTGTATATTAGCTTGTATAGTAGCTTCTCTCACACTTAAAGTACCACATTGGACTTTAAGTGGGAGGTTGTTGGGGTATAAAGCCCAATGTGGTCACCCAGGTAAGTGGGCGGGCCGCTAGGTATGTACACATATTCTTTTGTAAAAACCTAATAAGCACTCACTATGCTCTACACATTACAGTAGAGTTAGTTCACCATATCGTCGTGCTCTTCTTCTCGCACTCTCTCTCGCGTCGCACTTCCGCTCGTACTCCTTCAAGCCTCATTGCGACTTGCATAAAGACCAGCCAAAATATCCCAAGCCTGTTTTGCAGATTTCGCTGAACGGATGTGAGTGATGGGCGTATATACAGTGCTCGGGGGAAAAAACCTCCTAAAGAGGGAAAAAATGCCCCGGTGGTCCTAGTGTGTTCACACACATAACTACCACATGTATATGGTAACAATATATATATATATATACACACACACACACATATATGCAATCCTCGGTCCCCACTTGGTCTTGGGCTAGCAATCAAAGCTCTAGCCATGAGTAGATCTAGCTCACAATCCCAACATTCAGTACATTGAAAATTCAAAATGTACAAAGTTAGGTGAGTACATTGCAAGAGAACCATTAGAATGATTGTATCAGCTCCTTGACGAAGCACCAACAAAGTCTACCAGTCAAAGAGGTATGTGTTAGCAACATTAACATGTCACCAATTGTGCATAAGCAAAGGATGTGCACCATAATGTTTTCCACTTATTTTGTATAGGTTTTGGGCTCATTTGAGTTTCAATTTGTATAAGCTATAGGTTAAAGGGCTCAATTTAATTCTATTGTAAAAAGGCTCGGTGTCCATGCCTATAAAAGTAGCCTATGCTAAATGACAAGGCATTCTTGGATGAGATTTTCTCTTTGTAAGATTGATGTTCATGAGGTTCTTGGGTTTTCCATGCTCTTGAACTCTTGATTCTTCTTAATCAAATTAGCTTTCTTTCTTGTTGATCCACTTAGCATTGATGATGTGTAAGTAAAGTTGTATTAGTGAATTCTAAATCACTAATCCTTTTCTATTTAATCTCTTCTACCCACACCATTGACCATGCTGCTTGAGGGCTATGCCGTCCTTCTCTTTCTCTCTCTACAAAGTGTGTAATTAGTGTTTGTGGATGAAAAGTAGCATTGACGGCTTGGACCGGAGTGGCCACACTAATGTGAAGCTAGGGGGGTTAATTACATTGCTTGTGTATGTGTGTGATTAAGAGTTTTGAATAGGGTGATTAATGTAAAGGCTAATGTCAATCGTATAACGTGTGCAAAGTGATTAACAAGTAGGTTTCTATGTTTGATTAGAGGAAGCCGCTTCCATGGATTCTCTCTATGATGGGTAGAAGGATCCTCTATTTTGAGGCTTCCAATGATGCTCATGCCTCCAAGCCCTAGCTAGGTTACCCCTCCACATATGATAATTTTGTTGGTCATGGGTTTCGATTAGGCCAATGCTACGATGTCCTGGCACTATTGTCTGGGATCGATGGTCTATGCTAATGTAATTATGGCATAATCGAATAGGTTTTCCCACTTAAATCTTCAATAATTTCCTTTGTGTATTCGTTGTTTGGTGGATTTTGAATGTGTGCACATATGACATTATGTTCAATTTTCCGTAATTTGATACCATATCTTCTTGATTGTGTGCCTACACACTCTAATTCTCACTAACTTGCTAATTTCACTAATTTTTTCTAGCGTAGCACTAATTTTCTACTAACTGGATTAACATTAGGTCTTTTGCTTTGATATCTTTCTTATTAGAGTCTTGGATTGCATTCTAACAGTGTTGATTTACGCTAATCACATAGCCATTTGTTGATTTTGAAATGCAAGATTAGGGCTTGGAGCTTCAACAAAATTGACCTACACATCGAGTAATCAGAAATTGGATGGTATCATTGGATTCAAAACTTGTACGGTATGCATATCCGTTATTGATTTTGTGATTTTGAGCTTTTTATTTGTGCGTTTGCATGCTGTCGTGATACCGAATTTTTCCTACAATTGAATGTGCATACATTGCTGGTTTCACATGGTAATTTTTGCATGGTTGGCTATCTAATTGCATGCTTGGATGGTTCAATTGCAATTGTGTGTACTAAAATTGTGTGTGTGTGTGTGTGTGTGTGTGTGTGTGTACGTGCGCGTGCGTGCCTAATTTTAGGTGTCTTTCCCTTATGTACACCCTAAAATCAATGTGTAATTAGGGATTTGGCAAATGTGATGATTGATTTGTGACATAGTCAATTCCAATTCAACATTCGTGTGCTCAATTTGCAATTTTGACAAGATTAACACGTGTGTCTGCACCTAAAAAGTGGTAAAATACTACCAACTATTGTGTGTCTCTATGTGTGTGCATAAAAAGTGATTAATGTGCTTGCAGAATTGGATGTTTGATTGAAAATTTTATGTGCACAATGATTAATTAATGCATGTTTGAGCTCAAAACATGATTTACACACTCTAATCTCAAACTCCATATGAAATTGGTCAAAGTAAGATATAGGTAGGGATTAGTCCTAAATGGTCTCAAGTCGCCAATCATTCTCATAAGGGGGGATCCATTGGTAGTGTGAAATAAGATGGAGAGCTCAGAGAGTTCACGATGTAATAGCCTATTATATCACATGTTTTGAAGTCCCTTAATTAAAAGGTATTCTAATCCTGCTAATTTTTGACCTGATTTGGTCGATTTTAATTGCCTAGTTGTGATTTTTATTGAAAAAGTAATTGGAAATTGAATTGAGGTGCTAATTGACATTTAATTTGGTTGAACCACTCACTTATGCATGTGGATTAATTTTTAAAAGAAGATATTTGGATAATTTTTGTAATATTTGTTAACTTTTGTATTAATTTCCAATTAATTTCATACAAAGTTGATAATTTGTGATCTTGAGAAGCTATTTTGCATGCATAATCAGGCATGATTTGGTACAATTTTGCATCCTCATTGGTTGAGTTTTGTGGGTTTTGCTATTCTCGGGAACCGTTTGACGATTTTGTCGTAATTGGGATTTTTGATAAAAGTTACTATTTTTTGGCATGCTTGTATGTGTTAAACGTGTGTGACTCCTATTGCCAATGTTTTTTGATGTTTTGGATTTTTTTTGGAAATTTTGGATTTTTGAATGATTTTTTGAATTTTTTACTAATTTTGGCATTTTTGATAATTCAAAGAATAAGAATTGAAACGTTTGCCACAACGCAAGCTGGCAATTATTCATAGACTTTGATGTGCGATATGGCAAAGGTTTGATGCTCATGGCAAGCTCAACAATGAATTCTCGGACTTCGACAAAAAATCAATTTCGACAGCCTGTTTTGATGAGAACCGCTTCTAATTAGTTCTAAAGTTTTTTTTTTAAAAAAAAGTAAAACCCCCACTCTCTCTCTGCTTATTATCTTTCTCTCTCCTCTCCTCTCTCCTCCCCCAACAAAAGGCCGCTTATTATCTCTCTCTCTCTCTCTCTCTCTCTCTCTCTCTCTCTCTCTCTCTCTCTCTCTCTCTCTCTCTCTCTCTCTCTCTCTCTCTCTCTCTCTCTCTCTCTGTCTGGGTGAGGGTGGCCTTGTGGGGAGGCATTACACTCAACTTCGCCCTGAACCAAGCCCAAGCAACATTCAATGTCCCAGCCTTTGCAGACCAACACTTCTTTCATGCCCCTGCCTGCTGACAAGTCCTCACCTCATGAACGAGCATCCAACTTGCAGCCTGCACAGACACGTCTTTTCTTTCCCCCGCCCTCACATAGTGAACAATCACTCACCTGCTGTTTGGTGGACACAGTGGACTGGCACATAACAGGCAGATGTACGCCAAACCCTGTAATACTCGCTCATTTTTCCGAACAAAGCAGTGTGATTCAGTTAATGAAGATTTGTAATTGTAATATATTTTGGCATACCCTCTCAGCCTCTCTGAGTCTACACCCCTTGTAAGTGGCCGAATGGCCATGGGAAAGTTCCCTTATCCTTTAAGTAAAAACCCTTAATTTTAGACAAAAGGATATCATTAGTTTGAAGGAGTTTTGAACGTTCATTGTGAGAAGCCTCTTACTGCTACAAGTTGTAATCCACTTTTCTCCTGGACTGGTAATCAGAATTCATTTCCAAATAGAATATTGTGTTCCTTGTCTCTTGCTCTACAGTTTAAGTATAACCATTCTCAATTTTGATGTGGTCACGACGCATTGCGTGTGAGCTAAATGCATTGATTTGAAGGTTAAAATTGTTGTTTTTTGATGTTTTGACCATGGATAAGTGTTTCTATGCTTAAGGGGGACCTTTTTGTATACTTCTGTTTCAATTTTTGCACATTTTTTGTGATGAATCGTGATTTTATGTACCTTCCCAGATGGTTGCAGAACTTGGTAGGATTGTGCCCCTAGGTATTGTAGTACCTCTCCTTAAGTTTCGTTGCATTCCAAATTTGTTTTTGGATGCCGAAAAGGCATGATGACCTAGAGCGGTGCGATTGGATGCATACTGATTCTCTGACTAGGAAGTGGTTGATTTGCTTTTGTCATAGTATGAGTAGCCCTCTGAGTTCACTTTGGTGAGATTGACACTCTCATTAAGTCTCCATGCCCCATCCCAAGTCGCTTCCTTGCATATTGACATTATTTTAGTACAAAAAGCTATGTTGCAGACGTCCGTTGCGGCGACCCGCTAACATTGGCGCCTTTGCCAGGGAAATCGATCCTTGGTGGTGAGTGGCTCAGTGTACAAAAAAATCCCTTCCAAAGCATTTGACACCCATTCCACTTACACATAGACAGTAAAGAAGCTACACGTAGGTTTAGTGCTTAGTAGAGACTGGAGTCCGAAACTAGACAGTGCTACTCCTTATGAGCAAAGAAAGCTATGAGTGAAGTAAAAGAGAGTGCTTTGTTATTTGATTTTCCCATGCTTGAAAAGGATTGTTCCACCACACACTTCGATGTCGTTTTTGTACTGTTAAATTCATTTATGTTTGTGGATTTATTTCAGTTTATAGGAGTAGGTTAATTAACAAATTGCACCATCATTCGGGGCCAAAAGGATCGAGAAAAAAGTTGTCAAAAACCTTATTTTGGTGTCGAAGACCATAACTTTGAAAAATTGAAAAATTGATGGTCAGAGCTTCAAAACTGAACCAAACCCAGCAAAACCTTCAAAAAGGGGATAGACAAGCTTGCTAGAAACAGATTGTGCAAAAAATTTCCAATTTGCCTGTCCAACATGGATCGCAATCCATGTACCTTTCTAGCAAAATGTGCTAATATTGTTTCCTTTGCTTAGAGCAGGCTCTCAGGCACCAGAACCTTGAGTTTGGTCAGAAATAGAGTGCTAAAAGATCATTTAAATCAAGAAATTGGGTTGAGCAGAGCAAAACCTTGGAAATTGAGGAAAATTGGAAAAACTGAACTTTTACTTGTCCAAATTCAAAAAGTGAAGAGAATTGGGATCAACTAGAAGCAGAGAACCAATAAACCAAAAATCATGACCAGATGCTTCCCAACATGGATCGTGATCCATGTACCACGTAGACATCTGACAATAAAATTTGACTAGTGCACTCCTGATTACTAAGGGAACAACTTTTCCAAAAGGAGCCATAGCCAGAAAGTGAAAAAACCTGATCAAAATACAAAAAAGGAGTTGTTTGCAAAAAACCATAAAGCAGACACAAAATCTTGATTTTGACTTGGAAAAAGTTGATCAAATCCAAAAAAATTGGAGAATAGCATCACCAAACCTTTTATCACAAACTCACAAAGTATCAGTCTAAAATCTTGTTAAACATGGATCACGATCCATGTACCTTTTTGGAATTTTGAGCTGATATTGGGCAAGTAGAAAAGTGATAACATTTGAAGTACTTTCTCCCAAGGAACCCTTATCAAAAAAGTTCAAAAAGAGGGAAAAAGAGGCAAAAATTAGATCAAGGAAGAAACCACTGGAACAGACCCTAAAACTGACTTTTGGTTGACCTTAAAAACTCCAAAACATTTAAAAACCATATAGCCAGTATCAGTAGGCCAAGGACTAGCTGTGAGTCAAGTTTTAGTACATTTTGGCACTAAGGTACATGACCATAGCTAGAGGGCATCACAAAGAGTCTAGTGGTCCTTTCAAAATTGAATTTGGATACAAAAAACCATACCAAAAGCCCAAAAATGGCAGGAACTCTGGCAAAGTGACAAAATTGACCTGACTTCCAATCCAGAGGTTCATTTCTAAAAATTTTGATACCATAAGACCTCCTAATCATGTTGAACCTGATGGTATCAAGAAAAATCCATTTGGCTTCCCAACATGGATCGCGATCCATGTTCCTCTGAGTTAGAACAGAAGCACAATTTCACTACACAAAGAGCTAGTCCACAAGAACCTGGTGGCTCTTTCAAAATTGAAATCAGACCTGAATTGTTGATGTTGTGTGTGGAATTGCGTACTATTGAAAAACCTAGTTAAAGTTTGTTGATTAAAAGCAAGAACTAACAGGAACGACTATAAGCTCACGGCTATCAAGCATTTTTTGACAGCTTGCAAGTACTAGAGGATACTACCCAGCAAGTAAGATCAACCGAGGAATTCAAACTAGCTAATAAGGTACCTGGTTTGGATTCTGCAATACCAATTCTTTATGAATTTGCGATCAAGAAGATTGTACCAAAATAGGAATCCCAACGTCTTGGACCAAGGGAGCAATCACTCAACTGAAAGAAGCGTGAATCAAAGACCACTGCCACCTTTAGAACCCATTTTAGAGGAGAGCTTCTCTGACACTTTGTCAAAAAGAACATACAGCCTCATGACTGAGGATTCTAACAAGTTGAACCCTAAGGGAACAGCTTCCATGGGGGCAAGTCCTTCTTAACCTGCATCTCATGTAAAACTGATGTATTTGAAGTTTCAATTTGAAAATATGCTTAAGACCAAAATCTATAAGGATGGAATGGACCGCTACTGTGTTAAGTTAGAAAATAAGCCAAGCGAGTTCAGAGACCTTGTAGATGTTGATTATGACGGGGGGATAGATATTTTGACAGAGAGGGAATGATGTACCTAGTGGTTCATAACCCCTTTATTGTGGATAAATGGGGGATGACTGGCACCAAGGACAAGGTAGATCAAGAGCTGGCAGATGAGCCACCCAAGATGGATAAGCAAAATGCGGTGGTCAAACGCACCAACGAGACAAAGCGTCTTAATACAGAAAACACGTATGTGGGGCTATACAAATTTAATAATGGAGAACAAACACTCTATTACAGATGTGACAAACCCGGCATCAAGGATTTGACTACCCGTAAAAAACTATATTTTTTTACGTACACAAAGGGGAGAAGTATTCAAGTGGTCATAATAGACAAGTATGGCCAAAAGTACTCTCCTATGGATCATAAGGAGTTAAAGAGATATACATATTTTGGGGGACCACTCCACCAATACTATGTAAACCCGGAAGAGGTGAAAACCGCGACTACTCACACGAGATCTGAGACTGCACATGTCAGTCCAATGAGAACCAGAGTGGGAGATTCTTTTGGACATGAACGAGTTCCAAACACAGGTACTTTAGGATCAACGGAGTCTAGGGCTTCCATGAACACACATAGGGGCAATACAACTGCTGGCGTGACTTACACCACTAGAATCTCTCGGACTATTACACGAGATCGACTTGATTAACGTGTAGCAGATATGATACCACTTGTAATGCCAAGGGGAGATTATGAACCTAGAGAAACCACACCAAGAGGACCAAAGGGTTGTAAGGATGGTTGAGGAGGCCAGACGTATGCAACCATCTCAAGTGGCAAAATGGGTACCCAAAAAGTATAGTGGATCAGGAGATCCGTATGCCCATGTTTTGATCTTCAAATAAGTGTTGAGAGCAGAACAGGTAACTGATTTTCATACTTAATATGAAGGTTTTGGGTTGACGTTAGAAGGGACTGCTTTGACCTAGTTCCAGCCTTTTAACAGCCTAGAATTCCCAAGTATTGAGCAACTTCTCCGAGAGTTCGCTAAGGAATTCTCAAAGAGAGGAACCAAACATAACACTATCTCCCAAATCTATGCATTTAGACAAAAGGAGAAAGAAAAAGTGAAGGAAGCATCACTTAGTTTCAAGCAATACATAGAAAGATGCTCTGCTTGAGAACTAATTCAGGATGAAAGACTGTCAGTCCTTTTCATAGAAGGTTTGCAAAATGACACTCTCAAAATGGACTTGCACTTAAAGGCATGTGTAACTTTTGAGCAAGTCACGAAAGAGGCCCGTTGTATTTGGTAGACAATTGCAAGGCATATGGAGAGGTGACTGAAGACATAGATTAGGGAACGAGTAGTACCTCTTGAACCACTAGTGAGTCCATGATGAAATTGGACGGGCAAAACTGCACATAGAATATCTGCAGTATGAATTGAAAGTACTAGAATCGGCTACCCTCCTCATGATCACTCTAGATGAGGTGGTAAAAAACCTCGGGCGGCATGAGATGATTTCCCTGACACTGATGCGGCAGGAGGCTAGATTATGGTAGCAAAGAATGCTGCCTAACCTTGAACCAAATAGCCGAGGGGATTACAGGGATGTTCCTATCACCGCAATTCAAATTCATAACATTATTGACAAACAACCCCTCTAGCGAAAGAAGTGGTTTGAGCAACGACCAATAGACAAAACCTACTATAGGAACGCTCCGCAGCACCTCAGGATCAACCCAGCTTACTATCCCATCAACAGACAGCGATCCTGGGACAGCTTTTACTCTTGGCAGCAAAAGTCCGACGGTGCTAAACTACCCAATTATGACAAAGCCAATCAATAAAAACCCCCCGTCAGAGAAGTATATGGTTCAAACACTCAAAGGGGTCATTAACATGATGAAGGAGATCCTGGATCTTGCATGCCAAATGCTCGTGAAAATTGCCAAGATGCTAATCACTTGCATAACGGCTTTCAATGATATAGAGGCAGTGGAGCATCCACTGGAAGATTTTTATGGAAGGCACAAGAGGGCTCTACTGGAATATGGAGACAGAAATCCCAAGCAAGAACGTCATCATGGGGTTCTATGCAAGAGTCATGTTTCCGCCCTCCCACTACATGCAGACTTTTGAGGAGGCATTCATGACCGAATTCTTCAAGGTAAACTCCTCCATATTCAATCCCGTGACAAAATATCTGTTAGCATGCCATATAGCATATCAAAGTACTCTCAGCAATAACCCTTTCAGAGAGCTGGCGACCAAAGTAGAGATCGAGGCAAGAGTGCAAAAGTTCAGGCACCTCACTGCAACGCTAGAGAAAAGATAGTAGACAACACTCAGAGACAGATTGCATGAGGACATGCAATGAATAGGAAGGGGGGAATGTTTGGTGGACACAGCGGACTGACACATAACATGCGGATGTACATTGAAACCCTGTAATACTCATTCATTTTTTCGAACAAAGCGGTGTAATTTAGCTAATGAAGATTTGTAATTGTAATATATTTTGGCATACCCTTTCAGCCTCTCTGAGTATACACCCCTTGTAAGTGGTCCAATGGCCTTGGGAAAGTTCCCTTAGCCTTTAAGTAAAAATCCTTAGTTTTAGACAAAAGGATATCATTATTTTGAAGGAGTTTTGAACGTTCACTGTGAGAAGCCTCTTGCTGCTACAAGTTGTAATCCACTTTTCTCATGGATTGGTAATCAGAATTCATTTCCGAATAGCACATTGTGTTCCTTGTCTCTTGCTCTACAATTTAAGTATAACCATTCTCAATTCTATTGTGGTTTGCGACGCATTGCTTGTGAGCTAAATGCATTGATTTGAAGGTTAAAATTGTTTTTTTTTTTTTTTTGACCATGGATAAGTGTTTCTATGCTTAAGGGGGACCTTTCCTATAGTTTTATTTCAGTTTCCTGCACATTTTTTGCAATGAATCGTGATTTATGTACCTTCCTAGATGGTTGCAGAACTTGGTAGGATTGTGCCCCCAAGTGTTGTAGTACCTCTCCTTAAGTTTCATTGCATTCAAAATTTGTTTGGATGCCGAAAAGGCGTGATGACCGAGAGCGGTGAGATTAGACGCATACTGATTCTCTGACTAGGAAGTGGTTGATTTGCTTTTGTCGTAGTATGAGTAGCCCTCTGAGTTCATTTTGGTGAGATTGACACTCTCATTAAATCTCCGTGCCTCATCCTGAGTCGCTTCCTTGCATATTGACATTATGTTAGTACAAAAAAGCTATGATGCACACGTCCGTCGCGAGGACCCGCTAACAGTATTAAAAACTATGTTGCAGACGTCTGTCGTGCCGACCCGCTAACACCTGGAGACCTGCTGTGAGACCTGCCAAGCTCGTCACTGCAGGTTTCTTGCAATGGCTGCATTGTGTTGCATCACAACTTTGAGGGGTTTTTTTTTGTTTTCAAACGCGTGAAGGTCTCAAAACTTACCACCAAAGGTCTAAGAACTTATCAAGAACTTACCAACAAGCTCATCAACAAGTCAGCCGGCCATCTAGATTCTTTTATTTTGGAAAGTAACAAAGGAAGCCCCAATGTCTTCCTTGGCAACCGCACACAAAAGCTTCCTCATGGTGGCTGCTGCACCAAGAAAGGATCACGCCTTCTAGAAGTAAGAATTGCTACCCTCGAAGCTCAAATCCAAAAACTCATCGGGGAGAATGAGAAACTCAAGCATAACCTCCTTAAACTCAAGGAGAAAAAGGAAGTAGAGAGCCAAGCTCTACTTGCAAAATCCCAAGGCAAATTAGGTCTTGCAAGGTGGGTGTAATGATTGGTTTCACCTACATCCACCAACTTCCCAATTTAAACAAAGTGTGTGCAATATGCAGATCTTATATCAACCACCTGGCCATTTTAACCAAGACTTGAAGGTGGCTGCAATTTAGATCCACCACTTGGCTATTCTAAGCAGGTATTGCAAGGTGGATGCAATGGTTGGTTTCTCTAACATCCACCAACTTCCTATTTTAAACAAAGTGTGTGCAATATATAGACCTTAGATCCACCACCTTGCCATTCTAACCAAGTTTTGAAGGTGGTTGCAATTAAGATCCACCACTTGGCCATTTTAAACAAATCTTACAAGGTGGATGCAATTGTTGGTTTCTCTTTCATCCACCAAATTCCCATTTTAAACAAAGTGTGTGCAATATGTATGTCATAAAATCTAATATCTAACCAACCCAAATGCTTTTCTCATATTAAACTGATGATTTAATGTGGGAGGATAAACGGGAACAAGGGTTAGGATATAGACATGTGCTTATAGATCTATCTCAACACGAGGCCAATGGTAAAGGGGACCAAATGAGAGATGGTCTATCAAAGAGCAAGGCTAACCAATGGAGCATAAATACCTTAGGGTTAGCTTCATTGAAGACCTCCAATAGTTAGTGTTAAAAGTCCTTTGAACTTAGGTAAGCTAGGGATGTGCTTGAGATGGGAACCCGGCCCAATCTTGAGGTGCTTGTCATTTGAAGTGCTTGAGGATTGAGATGCTTGAGGTGCTTGTCATGCTTGAGATGCTAGGGTTGTACTTGAGGTGAGAACCCAACCCAAGCTTGAGGGGCTTAAAGGCCAAGCTTGTGGTGAGAACTACGGCCCAAGGTTGAGGGGCTTGAGGTGGCACAAAGGTCAAAGCAAATCCCTACAAGGAGGGGGCGAGCCATGCAAGAAGGGGGGGTGGTTTCTTGACCACTCTCTCTCCCAAAGGGCACCCCTTGCCCAAGAGGCAAGTAGGACACATGTCAAGCCCCTAGCTAGGTTACCCTCATGGTGTGCCCCTAGCTTGGTTGGCCTTCCAAGGGGTCCAATGATAATTTAGTTGATTTAATTAATTATTTTAGTATTTATCAAGCCCTCTCACTCAAAGGGAAAAGGGGGACACTTCTCCCAAGGCTACTCTTGTTGCTTGGTATAACTCTTGCTTGTGATTGGCTAGGCCTGGAGGGGTCCAATGAACTTCAAGCATGAGCTACAAGGGGGGGGGGGGGGGGGGGTCAACCAAAGAAAGTAGGGGGCCTGCTTGAGGCGTATACTCTCCCACACACACTCACACACACCCTCATTGT
Organism: Adiantum capillus-veneris; assembly: GCF_014529385.1. NCBI lineage: Eukaryota > Viridiplantae > Streptophyta > Polypodiopsida > Polypodiales > Pteridaceae > Adiantum > Adiantum capillus-veneris. The sequence goes on along the minus strand of NC_140948.1, from coordinate 87,692,550 downwards.
GTATTGTGCAAATTGCAAGAGCTCCCTCTCCTTCTCCAAGCAAGTAGAGAGGTTGAGAGCCTACACCAACACTCTTGGCTATGGAATGCAAATCCAACCAGGAGCCATGCTTCAATGCTTAAGCTTTCCATCTTCTCCATCTTCATTACTATACTATTATGTATGCTAGCAAGAAGAGTGATGATAAGTGAAGAACTAATTCTTTCTCCTATCAAATATTTCTTCTTCTTCTTCACTGCCCTCATTCGCTGCTACCTCTCTCCACTTCGAAGGTGTTTGAGGTCTTGGGACTGAGGCTTGGGATAGTTAATGCTTTCCACAAAGTTTATGTTATGCTCGTGATGCATGAAGCTTTCCATCTTCATTTCATCACCTAGGTCACAAGGAACACAAAGATTATATTGTAACAAGTCTCTCTTGATGGGAGAAACTATAATACAAATGCCTATTGAAGGTGGGACCCCCTCCACATAAATCTGGTCCTCAACTGTTGTCATGTTCTCTAAACTCTCTCTCTTGCAAAAGTATTGTTCATGCCAAGTTAACTAAATGCTATGTTTATGTTGCTAACATCAATTAATTTCACCCGCTATGCTCACAAAGTAATTTCATAAAAGTACTTCTCTAATTTCCGTTACTCTCAAAGTTAATAGGCCAATTCTATTACATTGGTATCAGAGCAGAAGGACTGTGTGTTGATCTTTTCCTCTTGGGAGCCTATTGGCGATTGTCTAGACCGCCGTCTTCTTGGAGCCACATCTTCAGAGGAACTTAAAGTTTTATTGCTTTCTTGCACTTTGGATTCCTCCTCTCGTATGGGAGAGAGACTTCTTTTGGGGGTCTCTTCAAGAGGCTTCCTAAGCTCTCTCTCCTCTTGGAGAGGTAATGTCATAAAATCTAATACCTAACCAACCCAAATGATTTTCTCATATTGAACTGATCATTTAATGTGGGAGAATAAACGAGAACAAGGGTTAGGATATAGACATGTTCTTATAGATCTATCTCAACACGGGGCCAATGGTAAAGGGACCCAAATGAGAGATGGTCTATCAAAGAGCAAGGCTAACCAATGGAGTATAAAGACCTTAGGGTTAGCTTCATTGAAGACATCCAATAGTTAGTGTTAAAAATCATTTGACCTTAGGTAAGCTAGGGTTGTTCGGGAGGGAAAATAGGGATCCAAAGGGGGGGGCCATCTGCACAAGATAAATGTGCAACAATGGGCTTCAAAGACCCTAAGTTTTAGCCCATTAAGACTTCCAAAATGCTAAGGTTCCAAAATTCAAAGGTTATGTTCAATGGTCAAACTCTAGGTAAATTGGATGCTTGTGGGAAGACTTAAAAGCCTTCCCACATCCCTATCTTGGAGGGCGCAAGCCCTTTTAGTAGGGAATGACAGAGAAACACACACACTCTAGCAAGATCCCCTTACACAAAGGGAATAGGGGACACATGTCAGCTCCCTAGCCCAGTTGCCACAAGGTGCATTCAAATCCTATTGGATGGCCATAGAGGTGGACCAATGAGAATTAGGCTAGAGTACATTTAGTTTGATTCATTTAAAAACACTTGATAAAAGAACCAATAGAAATTAAGCTCTCCAGAAGACTATTGGCCAGAAGACTAAGGGGTCCAATGAGAGATTAATTGAATTAATTAAATACCTAAAGCTCTCACAAAAGGGGAAAGGGGGACACATGTCACAAGGCTATCACTTATGCTTCTTAATTGTCATTGTCTAAGCTTTGCAGGGGCCAAGAGGATGTCAGCATGAGTAATTAGCAAGAGGGGTCGACCAAGAGAGAGAGGGGGCTGATTTTTGCAAGGTATTATTACACACACACTCACACAATCTCATGTGTGGAGTAAATAAGACTACCTCCTTCTCAAGCTTTAATGGAAATTTCATCATCTACTCCAAGCTTGTGAGAAGGTAGGCCTACACCAACAACTCTTGGCTTTGTGATGCAAATCCAACTGAGAGCCAAGCTCCAATACATGCTTATCTCCTCTACCATGCTAAGTACTAAGCTATGCTAAGCTATTATAGTGATTATGTGAGAAGGCATACTTATTTCTATTAAGAATACTCCTTCTTTCTCTTGATCTACTCTCATACCCTGCTAGCTCTCACCATCTTCAAAGGTGTGTGAGGTCTTGGGTCTGAGACCGTGAGGGAATTGATGTTGTGTTTTACAAGTGTGAGCTTGGTTCTTGAAGCTTCCATCTTCATTGCACCAGCATGTTATTGAAGGAACACAAAGTATTGTATTGTAAAATGTCTCCCTTGATGGGGGAAACCTATAGTACAAAGCATTTTGGAGGGGGGGACCGGCTCCACGTAAATCCAATCCTCAACTGTTGTCAATAGCTTAATTTCTCTCTCTTTTTGACGTGTTGATTATGCCTATCTAACTCGGTGTTATGGTTTTGTTGCTCTCTCTCCATCCAAGCACTCTTGCTATGCTCATTACGAATCAATTATAATGAAATGCTCACTATGTCTAGGTTATTTTCCGCTACACACAAGTTACTAGACCATTAAATGTTCTAGATTGGCTAGGCTTGGAGGGGTCCAATGAGCTTCAAGCATAAGCTACAAGGGGGGGTCAACCAAAGCAAATAGGGGGCCTGCTTGAGGGGTATACCCTCCCACACACACTCACACACATCCTCATTGTGTATTGTGCAAAGTGCAAGAGCTCCCTCTCCTTCTCCAAGCAAGTAGAGAGGTTGAGAGCCTACACCAACACTCTTGGCTATGGAATGCAAATCCAACCAAGAGCCATGCTTCAATTTTTAAGCTTTCCATCTTCTCCATCTTCATTAGTATGCTATTATGTATGCCAACAAGAAGAGTGATGATAAGTGAGGAACTAATTCTTTCTCCTATCAAATATTTCTTCTTCCTCTTCCCTACCCTCATTCCCTGCTAGCTCTCTCCACCTTCGAAGGTTTTTGAGGTCTTGGGATTGAGGCTTGGGATAATTTATTCTTTCCACAAAGTTTATGTTATGCTCGTGATACATGAAGCTTTCCATCTTCATTGCATCACCTAGGTCACAAGGAACACAAAGATTGTATTATAACAAGTCTCCCTTCATGGGAGAAACTATAATACAAATGTCTATTGGTGGAAGGACCACCTCCATATAAATCCGGTTCTCAATTGTTGTCATGTTCTCTAAACTCTCTCTCTTGCAAAAGTATTGTTTATGCGAAGTTAACTAAATGCTATGTTTATGTTGCTACCATCAATTAAGTTCACCCGCTATGCTCACAAAGTAATTTCATAAAAGTACTCCTCTAATTTCCGCTACTCTCAAAGTTAATAGGCCAATTACATTACATGTAGACCTTAGATCCACCACTTGGCTATTCTAACCAAGTATTGGTAGGTGGGTGCATCCATGATCCAAGTATTGGTAGATGGGTGCATCCATGATCCACTACGTGGCCATCATAAGACTTGTAATTTTACAAAAAGTTTGTGGATGAGTAGACCCTAGATCCACCACTTGGCCATTGATACTAAGATTTGGAAAGTAGGTACATCAAAGATCCACCACTCAGTCATTCTAACTAAAGCTTGGAATGTGGATCCAATTGTCGGTATCTCATAGATCCACCACCTTGCAATTTCCCCAGTGGCCCATTCTAACCAAGTTTTGGAGGGTGAGTGCATCCAAGATCCAACACTTGGCCATTCTAGCCAAGTTTTGGAAGGTGGGTGCAATGGTTGGGTGTCTCCTAAATCCTCCAATTTACAACTTTCAACAAAGTGTGTGAGAAAGATACACCTTAGATCCACCACTTAGCCATTATAGCCGATTCTTGAAGGTGAGTGCATCCAAGATCCACCACTTGGTCATTCTTACCAGGCCTTGTAAGGTGGATGCAATGGTTGCCACCAACTTTCCATTTTAAACAAAGTGTGTGCAATATGCAGACCTTAGATCCACTACCTAGACATTCTAATGAAGTATTGAAGGTGACTGCAATTTGATTCCACCACTTGGCCATTCTAACCAAATCTTGCAAGGTGGATGCAATAGTTGGCTTCTCGTACATCCACTATCTGTCAATTTTAAGTAGTGTTCATAACACTTGTAATTTTACACAAAGTTTGTGGGATAAGCAGATCTTAAATCCACCACTTGGACATTCAAACTAAGATCTAAAAATTTGGTGCATCAAAGATCCACCACTCTACCATTATAACCAAGGCTTGAAATGTGGATCCAATTTTTGGTGTCTCCTAGATCCACCACCTTGCAATTCAAATAAAGTGCATCAAATAGGTAGACCTTAGATTCCCCAGTGGGCCATTCTAACCAAGTCCTGGTGGGTGAGTGCATCCAAGATCCAACACTTGGTCATTCTAGCCAAGTTTTGGAAAGTGGGTGCAATGGTTGGTGTCTCCTAAATCCTCCAATTTACAAATTTCAACAAAGTGTGTGAGAAAGGTAGACCTTAGATCCACCACTTAGCCATTCTAGCCAATTCTTGAAGGTGGGTGCATCCAAGATCCACCACTTACCCATTTTTACCAGGTCTTGAAAGGTGGATACAATGGTTGGTTTCTCCTACATCCACCAACTTCCCATTTTAAACAAAGTGTGTGGAATATGCAGATCTTAGATCCACCACCTCATCATTCTAACCAAGCCTTGAAGGTGGATGCACTTTAGATCCACCACTTGGCCATTCTAACCGAATCTTGCAAGGTGGATGCAATGGTTGGTTTTTCATACATCCAGCGTCTATCAATTTTAAATAGTGTTTTGTAGGAAAGGTAGATTGTAGATCCACCACTTGGCCATTCTAACCATTTATTAAAGCTAGGTGCATTCAACACTTGGACATCATACGACTTGTAATTTTACACAAAGTTTGTGGGATGAGTAGTTGGCCATTCAGACCAAGACTTGGAAAGTAGGTGCATCAAACATCCACCACTCGACCATTATAACCAAGGCTTGAAATGTGGATCCAATCGTTGGTGTCTCCTATATCCACCACCTCACAATTTCAAATAAAGTGTGTGAAATAGGTGGACCTTAGATTTCTCAGTGGGCCATTCTAACCAAGTTCTGGAGGGTGAGTGCATCCAAGATCCAACACTTGGCCATTCTAGCCAAATTTTGGAAGGTGGGTGCAATGGTTGGTGTCTCCTAAATCCTCCAATTACAAATTTCAACAAAGTGTGTGAGAAAGGTAGACCTTAGATCTACCACCTAGCCATTCTAACCAATTCTTGAAGGTGGTTGCAACCAAAATTCACCACTTGCAATTCTAACCAGGTCTTGCAAGATGGATGTAATGGTTGGTTTCTCCTACATCCACCAACTCCATATTCTAACCAAATCTTGCAAGGTGGATGCAATGGGTGGTTTCTCCTACATCCACCAACTTTCCATTTTAAACAAAGTGTGTGCAATATGTAGACTTTAGATCCACCACTTGGCCATTCTAACCAAGTATTGATAGGTGGGTGCATCCATGATTCACCACTTGGCCATTCTAACCATGTCTTAAAGTTAGGTGCATTCAACGCTTGGCCATCATAAGACTTGTAATTTTACACAAAGTTTATGGGATGAGTAGATCCTAGATCCACCACTTGGCCATTCAGACTAAGATTTAGAAAGTAGTTGCATCAAAGATCCACAAACTTGGCCATTATAACCAAAGCTTGAAATGCGGATCCAATTGTTGGTGTCTCCTAGATCCATCACCTTGCAATTTCAAATAAAGTGTGTGAAATAGGTAGACCTTATATTCCCCAGTGGGCCATTCTAACCAAGTCCTAGAGGGTGAGTGCATCCAAGATCCAACACTTGGCCATTCTAACCAAGATTGGAAGGTAGGTGCAATGGTTGGTGTCTCCTAAATCCTTCAATTTACAACTTTCAACTTTCAATCTTGGCCATTCTAACCAAGATTGGAAGGTAGGTGCAATGGTTGGTGTCTCCTAAATCCTTCAATTTACAACTTTCAACTAAGTGTGTGAGAAAGGTAGTCTACCTTAGATCCACCACTTAGACATTCTAGCTAATTCTTGAAGGTGGTTGCATGCAAAATCCACCCCTTGGCCATTCTAACCAGATCTTACAAGGTGGAATATGGGCATTCTAACCAAGTTTTAAAGGTGGCTGCAACTAAGACCCATCACTTTGCCATTCTAACAAAATCTTGCAAGGTGGATGCAATGGTTGGTTTCTCCTACATCCACCAACTTCCCATTTCAAACAGAGTGTGTATAATATGTAGACCTTAAATCCATCACATGGCCATTCTAACCAAGTCTTAAAGGTGGCTACAATTAAGATCCACCACTTGACCATTCTAACCAAATCTTGCAAGATGGATGTAATGGTTTGTTTCTCCTACGCCCACCATCTATCAATTTTAAATAGTGTTTGTAGGAAACATAGACCATACATCCACCACCACTTGGCCATTCTAACCAAGTATTGGTAGGTGGGTGATCCACCACTTGGCCATCCTAACCATGTCTTAAAGTTAAGTGTATTCAACGCTTGGCCATCATAACACTTCTAATTTTACACAAAGTTTGTGGCATAAGTAGACTCTAGATCCACCAGTTGACCATTTTGACCTTGAAATTTGAAATAAAGTATGGGAAAAGGGTATTTCTTATATCTACCACTTGGCCATTCTAAGAAAGTCCTAGAAGGTGAGTGCATGCAAGCTCCAACACCTGGCCATTCTAACCAAGTTTTGGAAATTGGATGCAATGGTGGATGTCTCCTAAATCTACAAAGCTTCCACCTTTAAACCAAGTGTGTGGGATAGGTAGCCCTTAGATCCACCACCTAGCTATTCTAACCAAGTCTTGCAAGGTAGATGCAATGGTTGGTTTCCCCTACATCCAACAAAGTGCAGTTTTAAACAAAATATGTGGGCTAGGTAAGCCCGAGATCCACCACTTGGCCATTCTCACCAAGTCTTGAAGGTGGATGCATCCAACATTCACCACTCACCCATGCTAACCAAGTCTTGGGAGGTGGATGCATCCAAGATCCACCACTTGGTCACTCTAAAACACTATCGGTAGGTGGGTGCATCCAAGATCCAAACCTAGCCATTCTAATGATTTTTTGAAGTTTGGTGTGTTAAAGGTCCACCACTTGGCCATTTTAACCAAGCCTTGAAATGTTTCCCACTTCAATTTGAATATTCCCGCTTGAATTCAAATTACCAAGCTCCAATTCGATTTTCTCGCTTGAATTCAAATTTTCTCACCTAAATTTAAAGTTTCTTGTAGAGTGAAACTCAAACCCGAGATCCACCACTTGGCCAACCTTAACATATAATCACTTGTGAAGAAAACATATAAGACCATGTATCACGGAGATGTTACAACATGAGAGCAAGTTTCACTACTTGTTCAATCTCAATTTCAACCTGAACCTCAACCCTAAACCCTAGGGCCAACTAGCAACCTAGGTGAAATTAATATAATAGCTTGTTTTTCTTCATGTTTAGATCTTTTCTCATTTTATCCCACTAGGTCTTTGACACTAAGCTATGATACCTTTGTTGAGAAAGAAAAATGAAAGTCACAGTTTGAGACGCATTGGACAGAAAGCAGCCAAACAATACCAAAGCAAACCTCAGTGCAAGAATCAGCCTCACCAAAACTCACAAGTAAGTCTACTCAAACTTACACTATCGTGTACATTCTTATTTTTACCTATAAGTATGTACGTTTAAGTGTGTACATAGAACCTTTACACAAGAAAAATAATCACACAGTCACTCATACGTCTATACATACAATGCATGAATATTATTAACACAATGCATGTACCTGCACAAGAAGAATAGACAGAGCCATAATTAAAAAGTTTGGATTCCGTCTAAATGATATGTATTTGATTATGTGCGTAGCTATTTTTACTTAAATAATAAGACATAAATGTTTAGATCTTTTCTCATTTAGGACTCCTAACCATGTCTTAAAGTTAAGTGTATTCAACGCTTGGCCATCATAACACTTCTAGAAGCTCTTGCAGCCTAAATCTTGACCTATTGGCATCCAAATTCAATTCTGAGTATACCATTGGGTTGCTGAGCACTAGGAGAATCTTGGGATCAAGTTTGGACAAAATCTGCGTAGTTAGACATCCTACGCGTAGGATGTCTCTAGCTTGATTTAGGACTCCAAACCAAAACCTATGAGCACACCACTGTGATCAGCACATCAAGGAGAAGCTGGGGTGAAAATTTCAAGTCATTCTAAGGAAAAAGACATCCTACGCGTAGGATGTCTCAAGGCCATTTTTAGGTCCAAATGAAATTCTGAGCATACCATTGTGTTGCTGGACTTAAGGGGAGTCTCTAGACTAAATTTTGTTAAATTCTGAGCATATAGACATCCTATGCGTAGCATGTCTCTAGGCTAGTTTTAGGGGCCAATTGTACTTTTGACCATACAGGAGTGTTCACAGTGTCACAGAGATCCCAAATCTTCTTTTAAAATTGAATTTGGACTCATTTTGACCAGTCTAAACTGCATTTCACTGTTTTGGCCATAACTTTCACAAACGGTATCGGATCGGAAAAGTTTTTATATCAAAACGTAGCCTGAGAGCGGCTCTACAGATCTCTAGGGCAACCATATAGTTAAACTTTGAAAAAAACATCGTTTGAGGCCTCAAAATTCATCCTCAAGTTAGGGGTGTCTGAAAGCGATAATTTGCGAGAATTGTGACGAAACGGTTGCGGTTTTGGACATAGTTTCGACTTTTCCCTAACCACAGCACTTGAACACATTGGACTAAGTCTACTTGAACCAAGCAAAATCTCTTAAGCCCAGAAATCATGTCTACCCTAGATTCAAACGCAGCTTAGACAAGCTTGGAGATCCCGACGATAGAGGAATATCCTCCCACAATGGATCTTCCAAACTTGCAATTGATAAAGACCCATCTTGTTGAGAGAGTTTGGATGATTGGTCATGAGAGTGAAGGACTATATAGATACATTGACGACAATGAGGTCAATCTTTATAGGTGCTCAGATCCATACCTAGAAGAGATAACGGATTACAAGCTCTTATATGTCTACACATACGAAGTCGACTGTCAATGGAGATCTATAGTTGTCGACAAGTATGGACGAGAATACAGAGTTGTAGAAAGCACAAATCCACAAACTGTACTAGAAAGAGGTGGATATTTGGTCAATGAAGGACCACAAATGCCTCCACCAAACACAAAAATTCCTATAGGAATTCCAAGAAGAGAGCCACCAGGATTCCCTTCGAGAGTGATAATGAGAGAAGGATTGGGAGATTCTCTGGTTAGACTTGTAGACAATCAACGAGTTAGACCATCCCAAGTCCAGAAATGGGTAAACAGAAAATACTCCGGAGATGAAGATCTGAGAGATCACATAACAGCTTTTAGAAGAGTGATTAGAGTAGAGGAAGTTTCAGATTTTGCGACACAGTTTGCGGGATTTGGATTGACTCTAGAAGATGATGCAGCTACATGGTTCGACTCGGTGGAAAAATGGGATTTTGAGACCCTAGATGAGCTGTTTGAGGAGTTTATTGAAGAATTCTCGCCAAAAGGCATTGCTCACAACACGGTCTCGCAAATCCATAGATTCAAACAAAAAGAGGATGAATCAGTATGCAAAGCATCATTATGGCTCAAGGGATATGTTAAGCTCTGTCCGAGAGCGGAATTACCTACGCAAGCACGACTGATGCTGATCTTTATCCAGGGAATGAGACATGCTGGTCTTCAGAAGGATCTGCATATGATAAGGAGGATGACGCTAAACGAGTTGATCAAAGAAGCTCTTTATCTAGTGGATAATTGTGAGGCATACAAAGAAGAGGACTTAAAGAGTCAAGGAGATGACACATCCTCTCAGAACAGTGTTTCACAGATAAGTGAGTCCATTGCCAAGCCAACGGCACCTATTGATCAAGAAAAGCTTATCTCGACGACTTGGTCAAGAGGTTGATTCCTCTTGTAAGGTCTGATTCGGGAGAGCCGAAGTGGTGTGAAATTGAGAGAAAATGGACGAACCATACAGGGGAAGAGTGCTATTATAGCATGGAAAATGCTAGGGAGAGGTATGTACAACCTGTTCCAGAAGCACCTACTCCACCTAGATACATTACGGGGAATGCGCCAGGACCAGTAGGAGTTTTAAGGCCACAGCTTGTCTTAGGACAACAACCTCCGCTGCCAGGTGCTAGAATGCAGGTAGACATGAGATACATGCCAATGATGGAAGCATCAAATAAACCAATGCCAGTACTAGCTACAATGTGGTACAACAACCAAAGTGAGTACTACCCTTCGGAGCAACAAAATGTGAGAGAAACACATGGAGTGGTGAGGCCGGTACAATGCAAATAGCGGCTTATCTAGGTCAAAGCTTGCTTATAGCCAAAAGGAAATGCTAAAAGAATCTCCTCAACCAGAGACAGATTGTCACAAAAGTCGCGACAACCACTTGGTCAAACAATGTCCTCATACGGAGATCACTGAAGTAAATGCCTATTGTCTTGAGTGTGGTATCACTCACTTGATCCCCGATTGTCCGAAAAACCCAAACCAAATCAGGAAAATCACGACAAATGTATCAGGGATTGTTCAGCTACATAGTAGCTCAGAAAATGAAAATGTCATACCAGTTCAAGTGGTTACGAGAGCACAAGCTCAAAAGAAAGCTGGTGAGAATCCAGAGACAAAGAACACGGAAAGTGACATGAGTCCAAAGACAGATAATGGACCAAAGAGAGACGCACCTAGTCAGAAAACCAAGAGCAAACAAAATAGTTGGAAAGCTAGAAAGACTAGGATGAAAGCACGCAGGGAACGAGAGAAAAAATCCCTAGCTGAGAAGCTTACCAAAGCTGAGGAGAAGATAAAACAACATGAGGAAAAGGAGGCACCTTCTCTTACACAGATGGTTAAACCTCTAGAAGAACCATCCACGGATGAGAAACCGAGAAGTGCTAGTTTAGGAGGATCTGTGTTGGCAGAGAAGGTTAATGAGACATTAGATGCCCTCTTGAAATCCTATGATGTGATGCTAAAAAACAACCAAACCCAAGAACACAGGTGGATGACATATCCAGATGCGGAACTAGAAAAGCAATGGTTTTAAATGTGCCAGAAAATGATTCAAATAGCCCAAACTTTACTAGAACCACGAGTTGCAAAACCTGAGGATGTGATCCGTGTCATGCCTACACAAGTAATCCCACAAAACCAGGAACTAAAAGAGCCAGGTTCTAGTCATGAGCACAGACCAAACCTCACAGACCCAGCATTAGAACCAAGGATAGTACTGAATACCATGGATAACTCTTCTGAGGGATTTCACCAAGCTATACCTGAGGATTGTAAAGAGATAGATGGTCTTGATGAATTGTGGAAACAAGTCAGAGAGGCCAATGAAGCCGATGACCTAAGAAGACGAGTAGACAAGACTGGTGATGAACGAGGAGTGTTTCTACCACCAATAGAGGAATTTGAGACTGGATCTCTGTTGAGCCAGCAGAGGATCACACCCACATTTTTGCTCACACTCATCATTTTGTAACCATTGATTGTAATAAATGTCTTTCCGACATTAATTTTGATTTGAGCCATTCATTAAGTAACGGGACTCAATTGAGTTTCCAGCTTGTAATCCCGAAGTAATTTCACTTGCTGATGTAATTAGTTAGATATGTTCTCACCTCCAAGGCTGAGGTATATAAGCCAAAGTTTTTGTAACCTAGAGATTCAGATTATTAATCAAAGTGAGTTTTTGAGCGCTGTGACTGTGTCTGAGAGAGAGAGAGAGAGAGAGAGAGAGAGAGAAAGAAAGAAAGAGAGAGAGAGAGAGAGAGAGAGAGAGAGAGAGAGAGAGAGTCTTATCTACTTGCTACGCGAGCTACGGAGCCGCCATTGGAGAAGCGACACCGCCATTGTGTTAGCAACGGCGAGAGCTACGCACAGATACCAAGAGTGCGCGCTATCGGCTTCTATGTGTGGTAAGTTCCTACAAGCTTCGGTGTGAGTTTTCTTCCAACTCGTGTGTCGGAATTGAGCGTGCAGCATATCTATAGAACCACAACGAGTAGAGCTACACATTAGTACCATCGGGGTCAAGTTTCGGTCACCTGTATATTTCGGCCTGTCTTCATATGCGTTTACCGCATGGAGTGGTTATAGATTGAGTTTGCAGTTCAAGTCTTTAGGGTGTTGTTCTTACCTAGTGTATAGACTTCCCCTTGAATTTGAGATCGATTCAATGATTCTAGATCCTGTTTCGTATAACATTCGTTCGTAGTACGGATTTTAGTCACTTGCGTATTTTAGAACTTAGATTTGATTTCCTTAGTAGTGATTGTCATTAGAAGGTCGAGTAGGTGATTTGACACCCACCTAGTTGTTTCCATGCGCCTGCGGGTCAAGCTCCGTTCTCGTCTGAAAAATTCTGTTGTTGGTTGAGTTCTCGCTATTTAGCTTCCGCTAGCGGCGTAACCGCCTTAACATTTGGCGCCGCTGCCAGGGACGACAGCCCTAAGTAGGTGACCTTAGACTAATCCTACGACGTGAGTCGTATAAACTACTTTGTATACTTTAGTTAGAAAAGATCTAGGAGTGGTGGACTTCGAAGATCTCGAGAGATACTAGGAAGTGGGGTATTCCTGGGTTTTCCGTGTTGACAGTATTTTTAGTTTAGCTTAGATTTGTTTGTTGTTTTGTTGGTGTTGAGTAGTTGTTGATAGAAGAAGAATTTGCTAGTCCGTGAGTGGCAGTGGATCTCTTTAAAATCACAATTACCAAACCCATTTTATGATTAGGAATAGCTTAGGTAGGTCTTCATTTGATCCTGATCTAGAGCTAGTAATCATTGGAGTATTTGCTTGATATGGTTGATTGCATGTTAGATCACTAAATCGTCGCGTTAGTAGTGAAACTTGCAATAAACAAAAGTCAGAGAAATTTTCTGTGTATCTGGGAGTTGCTGAGCACTTGAGAAAGCTTTAGGAAGGATTCTGTGCCAAAAAACTGGAAATCTGCAACTTTCGACATCATACGCGTATGATGTCTTAATGACCAAACAGAGACCAAAACAGAAATTTTGACTTTACCAGAGTGTTCAAAAGGGGGGTTATACCCTAATTTCAACTTAAAACAAGAGCATTAACACTCAAAGAAACCCAAAAAGACAAGTCGGAGTCCAAGAAACACAAAGAATAGGAAATTTTGGATTCAGATCTTGTTTTTACATTCAAACCTGACAAAAACACTTGAAACTCAATTATAAACATTGGAGAAGGCTTAAAACCAAGAATAGTCAAAATCTGGGACAAAAGACATCATACGCGTATAATGTCTTTTAGCACATCCACTGCTTATTTTTGATATCTGACCTGACAAGATTGTTACAAACACTGTAGAAAGCATAAATATCAAGTCTTGACCCAAATTGATGAAAAACATATCATACGCGTATGATGTCTTTGACCTAATTTTGGACATATTTTGATACTTTGCCAACACAGATCCATTGTAATAGCTGTCTAGAGGTTATATTTCAAGTTTCATCCCATTTGGATCATAATTGACCCAAAACAAGTCAAAAGCGGAAAATTGCCAAGAAAAGCCTAAATTAGCCATAACTTGCTCAAACAGAGTTCAAACTGAATTTTGTGAGTGGACAGAGCATAAGGGGGCTACTGAGAGTGAGCATAACCAAAATAGTCCAAATCTGTGAAAAAAGACATCATACGCGTATAATGTCTTTTTCAGCATAACTGCAACAAAATTATCACTTGATGAAACAGAAGTTGTCCAACTGACAAGATTAAACAATTGACCAAGTATCAATCAGTTTGGATCAATTCTGACCACAAAAACTTGGGAAAACAAATTGCCGAGATGAAAAAGTTAAAGTCCTTTAGGGGAATTGATGAATTTGAGATCGGGCAGGAATCTCCAGAATAACCAACCAAAACAAGGGGAACAAGCAAGTGTCATATCAACCGAGGGAAGTGTAAACCAAAGTTGGGTGCAACCATTAGAGCCGATCTTTGAAGCAAGTGTTTCTGATACTTCTTCAGAGAGATCTTACGAGATTTTCACCGAACACTTGGAACACTTGAACCTGAACAACAGAGAAAATATGGCAGCAGGACCATCAAACCCTTCCGCCACAATGAAGCTATTGTTCATAAAATACCAGTACGACAATGAGCAAGGTGCCAAGATCTACAAAGATGGAATGGACCGCTATTGTGTAAAGATAGAAGATAGACCTAGTGAGTTCAAGGACTTAGTGCCTGTGAGCTATAGCGGAGATAGATATCTAGATGACGAGGGTACCATGTACTTGGTAGTCCTAAACCCTATCATTGTGGACAAGTGGGGATTGATGGGCACCAAAGCCAAAGTAGATGAAGAACTTGAGGAGAAAGCACCAATAATGAACTTCCCTGATGCGAGGTTAAGAAGAGAGAATGAAACTACAAGGATCAACACTGATAACATCTATGTGGGGCTATACAAATATAATAATGGGGAGCAAGATCTCTATTATAGATGTGAAGAACCCTACACGGGAGAGTTGACAGACCAAAAAAGACTTTATGTCTTTACCTACACAGAGGGATCGGAAGTGAAAATTGTCGCTTACGACAAGTATGGGAGGCAATACTCAACAATGGGCAAGAAAGAATTAGAGGGATATACATACTTTGGGGGACCACTACATCAATATTATGTTACTTCTAGCTCACAAAGACCAGCACCAAAAAATGGAGTGCAAAACCCAATGACAACAGGAGAACAAAGAATTCAGGCTGCTGACTCTTTCAGCCAACCTCAGTACTCGAAGCCCGGACCAATGGGATCATTACATTCCAGAGAGTCAATGGATACGAATCGAGGTAGTGCAGTTCCAATCCCCACATATACCACTCCAGGTCCAAGGTTCGAAGCGGAACCATCACATTTACCTCCTAGTAGTAGACTCAGGGCAGGGGAACCGACAAGAGTAGCCCATGAAGTCCATGATGCTAGAGAAAGCTTTAGCCGGGACACAGGAGCAATGAGATTGGTAGCAGACCATAAACGTATGAGACCATCTCAAGTAGCCAAGTGTATGCCAAAGAAGTATCGTGGTTCAGGAGATGCGTATGCACATGTGTCACTCTTTAAGCAAGTCTTAAGAGCTGAGCAGATAACAGATTTCCATACACAATACGAGGGATTTGGTCTTACTCTAGAAGGTACGGCATTGACATGGTTTCAACCACTGAACAGAGGGGGATTCCATGACATTGACCATTTGCTAAGAGAGTTTGCTGAGGAATTCTCAAAATGAGGGATTAAGCACAATACGGTCTCACAAATATATGCTTTTAAACAGAGAGAACACGAAAAAGTGAAGGAAGCTTCACTTCACTTCAAACAATACATTGAGAGATGTCCAGTACGTGAACGACCACAAGATGACAGACTATCTGTTCTCTTTATTGAAGGATTGAGAAACGACACTCTCAAGAAGGACTTGCACTTGAAAGCTTGTACAAGTTTCGAGCAAGTAACAAGAGAAGCATTGTACTTAGTGGATAACTGTACGGTTTATGGAGAGGTGTCAGCGGATACAGATTTTGCATCCAGTAGCTCTTCCTCCGTAGCGAGCGAGACTACCACTAAAAAGAATGTTCAAACAACAACCATGCCAAATGTAGAGCAAATGATAGAAGATGCTCTAAAAAGGATGGCACCATACCAAAAACCATTGCCAAAACCACTGAAATGGTGTGCTATTGAACAAAAATGGACAAACCATCCAACAGAGGAGTGCTATTACAACAAAGGGTATGTAAGGGAGCGTCAGTATGCACCTCCTGCTCAATTAGCACCACCTCAGGTACATCCAGTATCTCGATACCCAACGGGAAATGTACCAGGACCGATGGGGATAGAAAGACCGCAACCGGTATTGGGACAACAACCACCTTTACCAGGAGCAAGACCAGTGGGCATTAGATATGCACCAACCTTAGAGAATCAGGAAGAACAAGCCTTAGTGCCTGTTCAATACTATTATGAAGAATCTGGTGCACACATGTCTCCAACTGTGTATTACCCACCAGAAGAACCCAAACAACCAGAACCATGGGGCATGATTGGGAATGTTGGAACACCAACAGTTACAAGTGCTTCTGATGAAGAGAGATACATTTTGGACGCAAGAACATTGATGTTCATAGCTCATGGAGGGTTAACAAGACAAAGACCATCCTATCCACAAAGGACGAATCAAGTGGGACCAAGACCAGCACTAGGACCCTGTTAGAAGTGTGGAGGTGACCATCTGATGAATGTTTGTCCACATACGGAAATCATTAGAATTAACGCTTATTGCACTGAGTGTGGGGTTACTCACTTCATTGAGGATTGTTCAAAGAATCCAAACAAAGTGCAAAAGACGACATTGAATATGCTAGAAACTATTCCTACCAGCAGTGGGTCCGAAAATGAAACTCTGATACCAACGCAAGTTGTTACTAGAGCTCAAGCTAAGAAAACCACTAGAGAACCTGAGAATGGAAAGTTAGCGACTGAAGTGGTTAGTCAAGGACCACGGAGTCAGAGAAACACATGGAAAGCTAGAAAAGCACGCATGAAGTTGAGAAAATAACGTGAAGACGCTATTCTAGCTGAGGAACTAAAGCGAACTAAAGATAGATTAGAAAAACTTGAGAGTCAAAACGGGAAACGAGAGATGAGCCCGGAAAGAACGAAACAAAAGAGTATCAAAGAAACAACGAGCTTAAGCTCAGGGGGATCAGTGCTAGTCGACAAAGTACACGAACCATTGGACGCACTAATGAGAGCTTACGAAGCTACGTTAAAGAACAACCAAACACAAGAACAGAGGTGGATGACATACCCAAACGCGGAATTGGAAAAGTAGAGACTTGAAATATGCCAGAGAATGATCGAGACTGCACAAGCCTTATTAGAACCACCAAGAGAAACAATGAATTGTGGAACGGAAAACCCAATTCAGCAAGAGACTATCATTTCACGGGTAGCTGAAAAGACTCCCAGTGCACAAAAGCCTGAAAATACACACAAGGATGACCACATAGTATTGAACACAACCGATCAGGAGATAGAGAGTTTTCATCCAGTCATACAGAGGATTTACGGAAGAGATGAGGATTACAATGAATTTTGGAAACAAGTGAGAGAGGCAAACTTTGCAAACGAGCTAAGTTGCCAAGCTAATCAGACAAATTGGGAAAAGGACATCAGGAATCCTCCCATAGTGGAATTTGAGGCTGTTATGGCGGTTACGCCGCTAGCGGAAGCTAAATAGCGAGAACTCAACCAACAACATAATTTTTCAGACGAGGACGGAGCTTGACCCGCAGGCGCATGGAAACAATTAGGTGGGTGTCAAATCACCTACTCGACCTTCTAATGACAATCACTACTAAGGAAATCAAATCTAAGTTCTAAAATATGCAAGTGACTGAAATCCGTACTACGAACGAATGCTATACGAAACAGGATCTAGAATCATTGAATCGATCTCAAACTCAGGGGGAAGTCTATACACTAGGTAATAACAACACCCTAAAGACTTGAACTGTAAAATCAACCTATAATCACTCCGTGCGGTAAACGCGTATGAAGACAGGCCGAAAAATACAGGTGACCGAAACTTGACCCCGATGGTACTAATGCGTAGCTCTACTCGTTGTGGTTTTATAGATATGTTGCACACTCCATTCCGACACACGAGTTGGAAGAAAACTCACACCGAAGCTCGTAGGAACTTACCACACATAGAAGCCGATAGCGCGCACTCTTGGTATCTGTGCGTAGCTCTCGCCGTTGCTAACACAATGGCGGTGTCGCTTCTCCAATGGCGGCTCCGTAGCTCGCGTAGATAAGACTCTCTCTCTCTCTCTCTCTCTCTCTCT
This sequence comes from Adiantum capillus-veneris, assembly GCF_014529385.1. Taxonomy (NCBI): domain Eukaryota; kingdom Viridiplantae; phylum Streptophyta; class Polypodiopsida; order Polypodiales; family Pteridaceae; genus Adiantum; species Adiantum capillus-veneris. The sequence continues at coordinate 87,674,552 of NC_140948.1, read as the reverse complement.
CTCTCTCTCTCTCTCTCTCTCTCTCTCTCTCTCTCTCTCTCTCTCAGACACAGTCACGACGCTCCAAAAACTCACTTTGATTAAATAAAACTCTCTATTTTAGGTTACAAAACTTTGGCTTATATACGTCAGCCTTGGAGGTGAGAACATCTCTAACTAATTACATCAGCAAGTGAAATTACTTTGGAATTACAAGCTGGAAACTCAATTGAGTCCCGTTACTTAATGAATGGCTCCAATCAAAATCAATGTCGGAAAGACATTTATTACAATCAATGGTTACAAAAATGATGAGTGTAAGCAAAAATGTGGGTGTGATCCTCTGCTGGCTCAACACTCCCCCCCTCCGCCATCATGTCGTCCCTGACATGACTTTTATGCTTGGTCAATACATTCATGTCATCTTGAGCATCTGCAAATGTGATTCGTATCGTAGGTTGCCGATGGTCAAGGTTGAGCCGAATATTTAGCTTTCGTGGGTGAAAAAGCCGGTGTAGAAAGCTTCTTCGAATGTTTGCATGTGGAAGCTAGGCAAAAACATAATCCTTTGGTATAGGAGGTGCAACACTTTTGGAGAAGGCTGCAATGAAAGATCATATATCATATCAGTCACTGTGTCGGCCGTCGATAGTAGACTCGAGGTCGTGGATTTATCTGGCGCGAACACTTCAATGCAAGCTAAGAGAGTCCTGCAGATTTTCTTGAGCATCTGACACGAAAGGTCAGGAGAGCCAGTAAAGAGCTTGATGGTGCCCGTTAGGGTTTTCACCATGTAGGCTTTACCTATTCTCTCTCCTGCCTTTGGTCCTGGCATCCTGGGATAATTAAGCCAATTTGGCTTCTTTTCTGCAATCTTGCCATGCTCTTTCCAGTTTCTGACTCTTGGCACCGGGCAGAAGGTTGCATTCTCCCGAATCTCCTTTGGTGCCTCCACCAAGTAGATGAGGTAGGCTGGGTATTTGTTTAGCCAACCTTTCCTCCATCTAGGTTGTGAATCTACTATCTTCTTTGATTGTTCCTCCTTTGTGATGTCGCCTTCGTAAAGAGCGACATACTGCTCCTCCTCTATTCTCTTTTTCGTCTTTAGCACTTCAAATTTCATCAAAGGGAAAGGCAGGCTGGGTTGCATCCACTCTTCATGGAGCACTTTTGTGTCTAATCCCTGAAGTGTAATGGAGATGAGGAGTCTCCTCTCCCATTCCATTTCCGCCTTGGCACTCTCCTCTGCTGACTTTTCTATTTGGTCATGGAGCCTTTGTTCTTCTTCTTCAGAGATTCCTGAAGTCGAGGCCACCTCGTGAGCTGGGGCCGGATCTTCAATTGTGGTTGCCTCTCCAGTTTCTGGTAGCTCTATGGCTGCTCCACCTGATTCTTCTTGTGGTGTCTATGTCTCTCTTCTTTGTTGCTCTTGTAGATCTTGGAGCTGTTTGCGGAGGGTCTCATTCTCTGTCCATAGTGTTTGAATTTCTAATGTGAGCCTCTCCTCTGCGGCCAATGATCCCTCTGCAATGTGCAACCTTTGCACTTCCTCTAATCTTATCTCTCTTTGTAAGCTTCAGATCTGGTCTTCTAAAGCTGGTACGAGAGTTCCTTCTTGTTCGGTTCCTGCTCTGCTAGCTCTAGGGGTAGTCCTAAGTCTAGTGATTGTTCTTTCTTGGAGCTCGACTCTTTCCCTTAGCTCAATGAGCTCATACTTGGCTGCCTCCAACTCATCTTCTATCCGCTCCTTTGCTTCCTGTGCACTTGTTACTTCTCTTGAAGCCTCGGCTAGCTGGAGTATCAAGCCGTCTCTCTCGTTTTCCGCATCATAGAGTGATGCTTTATGAATTTCAGATTCAGTCATAGCATTCTCTAATTTCCTCTGTAACTCTGCTTCCCTTTGTTTGGCTGTCTCAATCTCTACTTCCTTTGCCCTGGATCTTTCTTTGATCTTGCCTAGCAGTTCATGCACCATGTGCATGTCTTTTTCATCTTCATCTGTCAACTCTAAAGCTCTTTCTGCCACCACCTCCACTGGCTTCGGCTCTTCTAGTACGTTCTGTTCGTCCAGTTTCTCTTCACTTTCTTTTGTACTCTTTGTTTTTTCCTCCGTCCCTCTCCGATCATCTTGTTTTTGTAGGGTGATCCCATAAACTGCCTCAAGGGCCTCTGCTTCAGTGTATCCTATCGCTACCAGATCCTCATAATCATTTCTCTTTTGCTGAACTGGATCTATCTCCTTTTCTTTGGTCTCGGCCTTCGGCTTTTCCAAATCATCTGTGTCCATCTCTATTGTGGTCTCTTCCACGATATTTTTCGTCTTCTTCGGGCTTGGTACATCAGTCATAGAGGGGTATCTGTCCTCAGCTTCCTTGGCTTTCCCCTTGTCGGCTTGCCCGTCTTTCTCTTGAGATTTAGTAGACTCATCTACTTTCCCTTTCCCCTTGTCGTCCTTTTTCAGCTCAGCTTTTAAAAGCTGTACCTCCTCTTCAGTGTATGGCTCGATAGGTTGCTGCTCCAGTATAGCCTCTGACCCCTCATAAGCTTTAATATATTGATCGTATTGATCAACATGTGGCCTGGCTGAGCTAGTTCCGACTTTGGTGGGGTCTGGCACCCACTTTTCTTCAAAGTCACCCTTTAGAGCTCTTTCTGCTCTAAACTGCTCCACTAGTCTTTCCATTCTTGCCACTTTCTGACTTTTGGTTTGCTTGGGAGCAACCTTCTTCTTTACTTTCTTCATAAGCGGCTCGTCCACCTCCTCTTCAGGTTCTGAAACTCTTTCTAGTTTCCGGCGTGCTCTTGTGGACGCCCTCTTGGATACTTCGGGCTGTTCTTCCTCCTCGTCGGCTTCTCTAAGCCACTCATTCTGGGAGGGAACCTTTGGCCACTGATCTCTAGCTCCAATAGCTTCATAAGGTATTCTTGTCAGAATTTCCGCTCCTCCTATGTACTTTGGCTTCTCGTTGTGCATGGCAATTACTTGTGTTGAGCGTAATTCACCTCTTTTGGCATATTGCTCTTTAATGCCCATGTGATGGTGGTCGCAATGGCATGGGGCGGTGTCGTATACTTTTGCGGTCTTTTACTGCAAACATGGAGAAACTGGTTGTACAGTCGGCAAAGGGTTGCCGCTCTTTGGTCCGCCATATCTCCATAGGTTGCATTCTGTTTCTTGGATCCATAGACCTCTATGGCCTCCCTTCTTTCCCTGATAGAGCTCCCTTTGTTGTGCAGCTTCAATGCGTCTACAATGAGCTGTGGAGTGATCTGTACTTCTACTTTCTCTCCATCCATGGCTGTCAATGTGGCTTTCCCATCCTTCTGAATGGATGTTGCCAACTCGTACACTCTTCTTGTATCCACACCTGATGGTCTCGAGGTGAAGAAATTGTGCAAGTCTGCCCTTTCCAGGTACCTGCTGATGTCTTCTGACCTGCTATAATCTACCAATTCCTGTGGGATCATCGATACATCCACCGCTTGCCCTTGAGGATCTCTAAAAGTCCCCTGGTAGATCTTTATTCCCTCTTTCTCCAATACTGCTTCATCCACCCAAGTTTTGGTTGGCTTGAGGGTTTCTACTGGAATGTCAAAGGGTTCCGCTTCTGCAAGAGCATCTTTGATTGTCGGTCTTTTTCTCTTCGTTGCCGATAACTTGGCGGAATCCATGGATCCTGTAACTCCAATTTCAAAAGTTAGCGTCTTTTTAGTACTGAAAGCTGAAATGAAGCTTTTAACTATCCAAATGACTTGAAAATTGAAACATGAGCTATTCAGGGCCTAAGGATGCAAGGTAGGTGAAAAAATATGCAAAATGGGCTCAAAATCATGCTGGAGACATCATACGCGTATGATGTCTTTTGTGTCAAAATGGTGCTTTTTGGTTCCAGATAGCTTGTAGATGTGTTAATCAACAATCCTACAAAGTTTCAATGAGTTTGGAGTTATTTTGACAAAATTAGGACCAAAAATCAATTTTATGGCCTACTTTGCGTCTTTTTGGTTTTCCTTGGGTTTTCTAACTCCAATTCTCATGATACTTGGTTCATAGGATGTGATTAACATGTGGAATGAGGCTATGCACTCAAATGTTGAAATGGATGTGAAATTCATGCTGTGAGACATCATACGCGTATGATGTCTTTTCTTGAAATGTTGGTCTTTTTGTGCAAAGAATGCTTTGTGCTAGTGCCCTAAGCCCTGCTAACTAGTTTTCAACTTAAAAAGTCATTAGTTTAGCTAAAAACTGTTGAGAATTCCTCGTCGAAGAGTAATCCGGTTGTATAGAAACTTTTGGTTGGCATTGCTTCTTCTTTTTCTCTGGTTGTTGTTTACCTTTGTCTTTGGATTCGTCCTTTGGAGTTGGCTCTTCTCCGTTGGTGAACTTAACTGATTGACTTTCACCTTCGTATTTGATAAGCACTAATTTAGAACTCTAGTCAATCATTGCATTGTATTGCTTCTACCATGGTTGTCCTAGCAATAATGGATGTTGTGTAGCTTGGTCTTCAACCACGTAAAACATATGAGGATACACATACTGGTTAATCTGTATATGTAAAACTGTGCATCCGACAGTTTTGATTGAATTCTCAGAGTAACTCTTTAACTCTTGCTTGGCAGTTTGTAATTTAGTGTCATTTGTCAATTGTCTATACAAACTGAGTGAAAGTAGGTTAGTTTGAGCTCCTGAATCCAATAGTGCTCTGGCTTTGATTTGGTTGGTTCCTACTTTGCATTCAATGATGGGTTCTTCTTTGTCATTATCCATTTCTGTTATACTGACTGCGTTTATTCGTATTGCTCCTTCATTGCGCTGTTTCTGACGTAGTAGTCTTCTTTTCTCCATTCTTTCCTTCGCTTCGGCTTGCGCTTCCTCCAAAATCATTTTCTTTTTCTGGACACGCAGCTTTTCTTGATGTATTTTGAGAAGCATGTCTTGGGTTAGCGGCAAAAGATACTTTTTCACTCTGCATCCACTAATCCAATTGGGCATTTCTTCTCCGTCTAATGTAGCAAGCTTGACGGCTCCACTTGGTGATAGATCTTTAATCACCAGAGGTCCCATCATTTCTATGTTGAACAAGTACGCGTCTGGCATGTCGTCATCTACTCTTATAGGGTCTTCTCCATTCGTCAATCGCGAAAGATGATCAGCTCTAAGATGTGTTTTTCCTTTCTTTACTACTACCGTGAAGTCGAATTCCAGTAAGATAATGAACCATCTCACTATTCTCCCGGTATTGCATGGTTTATTCACTAGGTAGAGCAAGGCTTGGTGATCCGTAAAAAACACAAACTTTTTGGCTAGAAGATAATGCCGAAATTTCTTCACAGCATATATCATTCCTAATCCTTCTCGCTCTGTTGTGGTGTAATTCTTCTCTGCATTGTTGAGCTGTCGACTGGCGTAACAGATAGGAAAATCCATGTTTCCTTCTTCTGGCTGAGCCAGAATGCATCCTATTGCATATGCCGAAGCATCTATATGCACATGGAATATCTTCTCCCAATCTGGTGATTTCAAGACTAGAGCAGTAATGAGTGCCTCTTTCAATTTCTTGAACGATTCTTCACACTCCTCTGTCCATTCAAAGTTCACTATTAGCCTGTAAAGTGGTTGGCCTATTATAGCGTACATGTAAATGAATCGTCTATAATATCCGCAATGTCCCATAAAGCTCTATACTTGTTTCGCATTGGTTGGTCTAGGCATATCCACTATAACTTTTATCTTCTCTAAATCCGTGGAGCATGCACTTTCTTTAAGTTGACACATACTCGGAGTTTTCCGTTCTTCTTGGGTACCACCACAATCGGAGATACCCAATCGGTGTGTTCAATCTCGTATATGAATTCAGCTTCCATTAGCTTATCTATCTCTTCTTTGATTCGCTTAGCAAACGTATCATTATATGTGTATGGTCTCTGTCTGCTAGGCTTTGCATCTTGTTTTAGTAAGATTGTGTGTTGGCATATCGATGGGTCAACTCCCTTTAAGTCCTTATAAGACCATGCAAACACATCCCTATACTCTCTGAGAAGACTCAAAAGTCTCTCTTCCTCGCCTGGAGACAAATCTGTGGCTATGTACACCGGTCTAGGTGTCTCACCTGGAGCTGCTAAATCAACTTTTTTTGCATCCTCCGGTCCGTCATAAGATTCGTTCTCCCTTCTCTCTCGAATAGGTTGGGTTAATACCACCTTCTTATCCTCTATTGTGAATTTCCTATAGTGAGAGGGAACATCCATGTTTTCCTTGATTTTGGCGTTTTCGTCCTCTCCACTCTCAAATTCTGTCGTCCAAACTTCTTTCAGAGTTTTCTTGAGCTCTTTGTACTTGTTTCTACGTTCTAACTTGGACTCCGTGTGTTCTCTGTTGCGCTTGTTCTTTTCTGATTTTTCTGTTTCTGTTTTCGTTCCATTCCTTTGAACTTGATTTCTTGAGCCTCTTTTGTCTTTTCGTAAGCTCTTTTGATCATTGCCTCTGATTCTTCCAGAAATCTTGTCCTTAACACAATCTTCCACCTTTACTAGCATTAGGAATTGATTTTTTCCTCTTATTCTAGGCATCGGATTGGTTCTAACCCCCTTTGTTTTTCTCTTTGCTCTATAGCGTTTCTGGCGTTGTTTAGTTTGGTTCGGAAAATCATAAAATCGGACATCCGTTATAGTTTCTTCGTTTCCGCTTGAATTGTCCGTTGACTCGTTGTCTGCTTCATTTCCCCACTCAGGATGATCGGGAATGTCATGAAACACCTCCTCTTCATCTTCCTTTTCCAGTGTATCGTTCTTTTCAGTTTCTTTTTCGAGTACAGTTCTCAACATGAAGTACGAAACCACGTCGTACCCGTCCTTGACGCAAAATTTCGTTGTGGGACCATCCGGAATTGCACAAACATCTAGGGTTGCTAGAATGTGTGTCCATTCTAATGGTTCAAGTGTGTCCTCTGGAAAGGGTTCTCCTATATAAGTTTCGTTTTCGATAGCCCTTTCTAAAACATATTCTTCTCGCCTCAGACTTCCACATTTCGAGGCTCCACACATCCATAACTCCTTGGGCTTACCTAACCAAGCTGGAAATTTGGATCCCGCCAAAGTAGCTGAATCAAACTCCTCTACCGGTGTTCGGTTCACATCTTTGTAGCTATGGTCTCTCAGGTTCACACGTGTAGTGGTTTCCATATTTCTCAGGTATATGTGATCGTAGCTCCAATCTTGGACCATTTTCAACTGTCTCATGAATGGTCTTCCCAATATGATATCATAGTTATTCTCCTTGCCAAAATCGACAATAGCAAAAGTATGTTCGTATTCAATGCCGCAAGAAGTCACTATGACTTTCTCTAATAACCCCATAGGTTTCTCCATGTGTCCATCTGCTAATTGGAGTTTCAACCTAGTCTTCCTTATTGCTGGTTTCCCCCATTTTTTCCAGATTTCTTTTGTAGCAATGGCTACCCCAGCTCCGCTGTCTAGTATTGCCATCGTGTTCACTCCTTGGAATTCAACTGGTAAGGTTGTATTCCCCTCTTCACCTTCGCAATACTCTCCGACCTTGTTTAAGGGTACAGGCTTAGCGTTCTTTTGTGGTTTACTCAGCTCTTGTATACCCTCTTGCAGTCTCGATGTTGGGTCTTTTATTCCCAAATTTCTCCAAGCATTTTCCTACAGTGGTCCACATATGTGGTCTTAGCCTCAAAAGCTCAGCTAGAGTGATAGTGCATGTCACTGGTGTTGACAAGATCTCTATCAATCCTTGCGAGTCCATGACTTTTTCTGATGAGATTCTTCGTGAGGGAAGTGCTCTAGTCTCGGATTTTGCTTCATACTCTCCTAAGTATGAAGGTAAGGTATTCAGTGAGTGAGGTTTGCTCTCCATTGTTCTAACAGAGCCCCCATCTCCCCAGTAAGATTGCAGATCCATGTCCACTTGAGATCCTACCTCAAATTCCACTATGGGAGGATTCCTGATGTCCTTTTCCCAATTTGTCTGATTAGCTTGGCAACTTAGCTCGTTTGCAAAGTTTGCCTCTCTCACTTGTTTTCAAAATTCATTGTAATCCTCATCTCTTCCGTAGAACCTCTGTATGACTGGATGAAAACTCTCTATCTCCTGATCTGTTGTGTTCAATACTATGCGGTCATCCTTGTGTGTATTTTCAGGCTTTTGTGCACTGGGAGTCTTTTCAGCTACCCGTGAAACGATAGTCTCTTGCTGAATTGGGTTTTCCGTTCCACAATTCAGTGTTTCTTTTGGTGGTTCTAATAAGGCTTGTGCAGTCTCGATCATTCTCTGGCACATTTCAAGTCTCTGCTTTTCCAATTCCGCGTTTGGGTATGTCATCCACCTCTGTTCTTGTGTTTGGTTGTTCTTTAACCTAGCTTCGTAAGCTCTCATCAGTGCGTCCAATGGTTCGTGTACTTTGTCGACTAGCACTGATCCCCCTGAGCTTAAGCTCGTTGTTTCTTTGATACTCTTTTGTTTCGTTCTTTCGGGGCTCATCTCTCGTTTCCCGTTTTGACTCTCAAGTTTTTCTAATCTATCTTTATTTCGCTTTAGTTCCTCAGCTATAATAGCGTCTTCACGTTCTTTTCTCAACTTCATGCGTGCTTTTCTAGCTTTCCATGTGTTTCTCTGACTCCGCGGTCCTTGACTAACCACTTCAGTCGCTAACTTTCCATTCTCAGGTTCTCTAGTGGTTTTCTTAGCTTGAGCTCTAGTAACAACTTGCGTTGGTATCAGAGTTTCATTTTCGGACCCACTGCTGGTAGGAATAGTTTCTAGCATATTCAATGTCGTCTTTTGCACTTTGTTTGGATTCTTTGAACAATCCTCAATGAAGTGAGTAACCCCACACTCAGTGCAATAAGCGTTAATTCTAATGATTTCCGTATGTGGACAAACATTCATCAGATGGTCACCTCCACACTTGTAACAGGGTCCTAGTGCTGGTCTTGGTCCCATTTGATTCGTCCTTTGTGGATAGGATGGTCTTTGTCCTGTTAACCCTCCATGAGCTATGAACATCAATGTTCTTGCGTCCAAATTGTATCTCTCTTCATCAGAAGCACTTCTAACTGTTGGTATTCCAACATTCCCAATCATGCCCCATGGTTCTGGTTGTTTGGGTTCTTCTGGTGGGTAATACACAGTTGGAGACATGTGTGCACCAGATTCTTCATAATAGACTTGAACAGGCACTAAGGCTTGTTCTTCCTGATTCTCTAAGGTTGGTGCATATCTAATGCCTACTAGTCTTGCTCCTGGTAAAGGTGGTTGTTGTCCCAATACCGGTTGCGGTCTTTCTATCCCCATAGGTCCTGGTACATTTCCCGTTGGGTATCGAGGTACTGGATGTACTTGAGGTGGTGCTAATTGAGCAGGAGGTGCATACTAACGCTCCCTTACATACCCTTTGTTGTAATAGTGATGGTTTTTGGTATGGTGCCATCCTTTTTAGAGCATCTTCTATCATTTGCTCTACATTTGGCATGGTTGTTGTTTAAACATTCTTTTTAGTGGTAGTCTCGCTCGCTATGGAGGAGGAGCTACTGGATGCAAAATCTGTATCCGCTGACACCTCTCCATAAACCGTACAGTTATCCACTAAGTACAATGCCTCTCTCGTTACTTGCTCGAAACTTGTACAAGCTTTCAAGTGCAAGTCCTTCTTGAGAGTGTCGTTTCTCAGTCCCTCAATAAAGAGAACAGATAGTCTGTCATCTTGTGTTCGTTCACGTACTGGACATCTCTCAATGTATTGTTTGAAGCGAAGTGAAGCTTCCTTCACTTTTTCGTGTTCTCTCTGTTTAAAAGCATATATTTGTGAGACCGTATTGTACTTAATCCCTCGGTTTGAGAATTCCTCAGCAAACTCTCTTAGCAAATGGTCAATGTCATGGAATCCCCCTATGTTCAGTGGTTGAAACCATGTCAATGCCGTACCTTCTAGAGTAAGACCAAATCCCTCGTATTGTGTATGGAAATCTGTTATCTGCTCAGCTCTTAAGACTTGCTTAAAGAGTGACACATGTGCATACGCATCTCCTGAACCACCATACTTCTTTGGCATACACTTCGCTACTTGAGATGGTCTCATACGTCTATGGTCTGCTACCAATCTCATTGCTCCTGTGTCCCGGCTAAAGCTTTCTCTAGCATCATGGACTTCATGGGTTACCCTTGTCGGTTCCCCTGCCCTGAATCTACTACTAGGAGGTAAATGTGATGGTTCCGCTTCGAACCTTGGACCTGGAGTGGTATATGTGGGGATTGGAACTGCACTACCTCGATTCGTATCCATTGACTCTCTGGAATGTAATGATCCCATTGGTCCGGGCTTCGAGTACTGAGGTTGACTGAAAGAGTCAGCAGCCTGAGTTCTTTGTCCTCCTGTCGTCATTGGGTTTTGCACTCCATTTGTTGGTGATGGTCTTTGTGAGCTAGAAGTAACATAATACTGATGTAGTGGTCCCCCAAAGTATGTATATCCTTCTAATTCTTTCTTGCCCATTGTTGAGTATTGCCTCCCATACTTGTCGTAAGCAGCAATTTTCACTTCCGATCCCTCTGTGTAGGTAAAGACATAAAGTCTTTTTTGGTCTGTCAACTCTCCGGTGTAGGGTTCTTCACATCTATAATAGAGATCTTGCTCCCCATTATTATATTTGTATAGCCCCACATAGATGTTATCAGTGTTGATCCTTGTAGTTTCATTCTCTCTTCTTAACCTCGCATCAGGGACGTTCATTATTGGTGCTTTCTCCTCAAGTTCTTCATCTACTTTGGCTTTGGTTCCCATCAATCCCCACTTGTCCACAATGTTAGGGTTTAGGACTACCAAGTACATGGTACCCTTGTCATCTAGATATCTATCTCCGCTATAGCTCAAAGGCACTAAGTCCTTGAACTCACTAGGTCTCTCCTCTATCTTTACACAATAGCGGTCCATTCCATCTTTGTAGATCTTGGCACCTTGCTCATTGTCGTACTGGTATTTTATGAACAATAGCTTCATTGTGGCGGAAGGGTTTGATGATCCTGCTGCCATATTTTCTCTGTTGTTCAGGTTCAAGTGTTCCAAGTGTTCGGTGAAAATCTCGTAAGATCTCTCCAAAGAAGTATCAGAAACACTTCCTTCAAAGATCGGCTCTAATGGTTGCACCCAACTTTGGTTTACACTTCCCTCGGTTGATATGACGCTTGCGTGTTCCCCTTGTTTTGGTTGGTTATTCTGGAGATTCCTGTCCGATCTCAAATTCATCAATTCCCCTAAAGGACTTTAACTTTTCCGTCTCGGCAATTTGTTTTCCCCAAGTTTTTGTGGTTAGAATTGATCCAAACTGATTGATACTTGGTCGATTGTTTAATCTTGTCAGTTGGACAACTTCTGTTTCATCAAGTGAGAATTTTGTTGCAGTTATGCTGAAAAAGACATTATACGCGTATGATGTCTTTTTTCACAGATTTAGACTATTTTGGTTATGCTCACTCTCAGTAGCCCCCTTATGCTCTTTCCACTCACAAAATTCAGTTTGAACTCTGTTTGAGCAAGTTATGGCTAATTTAGGCTTTTCTTGGCAATTTTCCGCTTTTGACTTGTTTTGGGTCAATTATGATCCAAATGGGATGAAACTTGAAATATAACCTCTAGACAGCTATTACAATGGATCTGTGTTGGCAAAGTATCAAAATATGTCCAAAATTAGGTAAAAGACATAATACGCGTATGATGTCTTTTTCCTCAATTTGGGTCAAGACTTGATATTTATGCTTTCTACAGTGTTTGTAACAATCTTGTCAGGTCAGATATCAAAATTAAGCAGTGGATGTGCTAAAAGACATTATACGCGTATGATGTCTTTTGTCCCAGATTTTGACTATTTTTGGTTTTAAGCCTTCTCCAATGTTTATAATTGAGTTTCAAGTGTTTTGTCAGGTTTGAATGTAAAAACAAGATCTAAATTCAAAATTTCCTATTCTTTGCGTTTCTTGGACTCCGACTTGTCTTTTTGGGTTTCCTTGAGTGTTAATGCTCTTGTTTTAAGTTGAAATTAGGGTATAACCCCCCTTTTGAACACTTTGGTAAAGTCAATATTTTTGTTTTGGTCTCTGTTTGGTCATTTAGACATCATACGCGTATGATGTCTAAAGTTGCAGATTTCCAGTTTTTTGGCACAGATCCTTCCTAAAGCTTTCTCTAGTGCTCAGCAACTCCCAGATACACAGAAAATTTCTCTGACTTTTGTTTATTGCAAGTTTCACTACTAACTCGACGGTTTAGTGATCTAACATGCAATCAACCATATCAAGCAAATACTCCAATGATTACTAGCTCTAGATTAGGATCAAATGAAGTCCTACCTAAGCTATTCCTAATCATAAAATGGGTTTGGTAATTGTGATTTTAAAGAGATCCACTGCCACTCACGGACTAGCAAATTCTTCTTCTATCAACAACTACTCAACACCAACAAAACAACAAACAAATCTAAGCTAAACTAAAAATACTGTCAACACGGAAGACCCAGGAATACCCCACTTCCTAGTATCTCTTGAGATCTTCGGAGTCCACCACTCCTAGATCTTTTCTAACTAAAGTATACAAAGTAGTTTATATGACTCACCTCGTAGGATTAGTCTAAGGTCACCTACTTAAGACTCTCGTCCCCGGCAGCGACGCCAAATGTTATGGCGGTTACGCCGCTAGCGGAAGCTAAATAGCGAGAACTCAACCAACAACAGAATTTGTCAGACGAGGACAGAGCTTGACCCGCAGGCGCATGGAAACAACTAGGTGGGTGTCAAATCACCTACTCGACCTTCTAATGACAATCACTACTAAGGAAATCAAATCTAAGTTCTAAAATACGCAAGTGACTGAAATCGGTACTACGAACGAATGCTATACGAAACAGGATCTAGAATCATTGAATCGATCTCAAACTCAGGGGGAAGTCTATACACTAGGTAAGAACAACACCCTAAAGACTTGAACTGCAAAATCAACCTATAATCACTCCGTGCGGTAAACGCGTATGAAGACAGGCCGAAAAATACAGGTGACCGAAACTTGACCCCGATGGTACTAATGCGTAGCTCTACTCGTTGTGGTTCTATAGATATGCTGCACGCTCCATTCCGACACACGAGTTGGAAGAAAACTCACACCGAAGCTCGTAGGAACTTACCACACTTAGAAGCCGATAGCGCGCACTCTTGGTATCTGTGCGTAGCTCTCGCCGTTGCTAACACAATGGCGGCGTCGCTTCTCCAATGGCGACTCCGTAGCTCGCGTAGCAAGTATATAAGACTCTCTCTCTCTCTCTCTCTCTCTCTCTCTCTCTCTCTCTCTCTCTCTCTCTCTCTCTCTCTCTCTCTCTCTCTCTCTCTCTCAGACACAGTCACGGCGCTCCAAAAACTCACTTTGATTAAATAAAACTCTCTGTTTTAGGTTACAAAACTTTGGCTTATATACCTCAGCCTTGGAGGTGAGAACATCTCTAACTAATTACATCAGCAAGTGAAATTACTTCGGAATTACAAGCTGGAAACTCAATTGAGTCCCGTTACTTAATGAATGGCTCCAATCAAAATCAATGTCGGAAAGACATTTATTACAATCAATGATTACAAAAATGATGAGTGTGAGAAAAAATGTGGGTGTGATCCTCTGCTGGCTCAACAGAGGCAGGATCTCAAGTGGACTTGGATCTGCAATCTTACTGGGGAGATGGGGGCTCTGTTAGAACAATGGAGAGCAAACCTCATTCACTGAATACCTTACCTTCATACTTAGGAGATTATGAAGCAAAATCCGAGATTAGAGCACTTCCCTCACGAAGAATCTCATCAGAAAAAGTCATGGACTCGCAAGGATTGATAGAGATCTTGTCAACACCAGTGACATGCACTATCACTCTAGCTGAGCTTTTGAGGCTAAGACCACATATGTGGACCACTGTAGGAAAACGCTTGGAGAAATTTGGGATAAAAGACCCAACATCGAGACTGCAAGAGGGTATACAAGAGCTGAGCAAACCACAAAAGAACGCTAAGCCTGTACCCTTAAACAAGGTCGGAGAGTATTGCGAAGGTGAAGAGGGGAATACAACCTTACCAGTTGAATTCCAAGGAGTGAACACGATGGCAATACTAGACAGCGGAGCTGGGGTAGCCATTGCTACAAAAGAAATCTGGAAAAAATGGGGGAAACCAGCAATAAGGAAGACTAGGTTGAAACTCCAATTAGCAGATGGACACATGGAGAAACCTATGGGGTTATTAGAGAAAGTCGTAGTGACTTCTTGCGGCATTGAATACGAACATACTTTTGCTATTGTCGATTTTGGCAAGGAGAATAACTATGATATCATACTGGGAAGACCATTCATGAGACAGTTGAAAATGGTCCAGAATTGGGGCTACGATCACATATACCTTAGAAATATAGAAACCACTACACGTGTGAACCTGAGAGACCATAGCTACAAAAATGTGAACCGAACACCGGTAGAGGAGTTTGATTCAGCTACTTTGGCAGGATCCGAATTTCCAGCTTGGTTAGGTAAGCCCAAGGAGTTATGGATGTGTGGAGCCTCGAAATGTGGAAGTCTGAGGCGAGAAGAATATGTTTTAGAAAGGGCTATCGAAGACGAAACTTATATAGGAGAACCCTTTCCAGAGGACACGCTTGAACCATTAGAATGGACACACATTCTAGCAACCCTAGATGTTTGTGCAATTCCGGATGGTCCGACAACGAAATTTTGTGACAAGGACGGGTACGACGTGGTTCCGTACTTCATGCTGAGAACTATACTCGAAAAAGAAACTGAAAAGAACGATACACTGGAAAAGGAAGATGAAGAAGAGGTGTTTCACGACATTCCCGATCATCCAGTGTGGGGAAATGAAGCAGACAACGAGTCCGATTTTATGATTTTCCGAACCAAAGTAAACAACGCCAGAAACGCTATAGAGCAAAGAGAAAAACAAAGGGGGTTAGAACCAATCCGATGCCTAGTATAAGAGGAAAAAATCAATTCCTAATGCTAGTAAAGGCGGAAGATTGTGTTAAGGACACGATTTTTGGAAGAATGAGAGGCAATGAGCAAAAGAGCTTACAAAAAGACAAAAGAAGCTCAAGAAATCAAGTTCAAAGGAATGAAACGAAAACTGAAACAGAAAAATCAGAAAAGAACGAGCGCAACAGAGAACACACGGAGTCCAATTTAGAACGTAGAAACAAGTACAGAGAGCTCAAGAAAACTCTGAAAGAAGTTTGGACGACAGAAATTGAGAGTGGAGAGGACGAAAACGCCAAAATCAAGGAAAATATGGATCTTCCCTCTCACTACAGGAAATTCACAATAGAGGATAGGAAGGTGGTATTAACCCAATCTATTCGAGAGAGAAGGGAGAACGAATCTTATGACGGACCGGAGGATGCAAAAAAAGTTGATTTAGCAGCTCCAGGTGAGACACCTAGACCGGTGTACATAGCCACAGATTTGTCTCCAGGCGAGGAAGAGAGAGTTTTGAGTCTTCTCAGAGAGTATAGGGATGTGTTTGCATGGTCTTATAAGGACTTAAAGGGAGTTGACCCATCGATATGCCAACACACAATCCCACTGAAACAAGACGCAAAGCCTAGCAGACAGAGACCATACACATATAATGATACATTTGCTAAGCAAATCAAAGAAGAGATAGATAAGCTAATGGAAGCTGAATTCATATACGAGATTGAACACACCGATTGGGTATCTCCGATTGTGGTAGTACCCAAGAAGAACGGAAAACTCCGAGTGTGTGTCAACTTAAAGAAAGTGAATGCTGCAACAATCAGGGACAATTATCCCCTGCCGATAACTGATCATGTGCTAGAGCTTGTATCAGGGAAAACAGCATACTCTTTTCTTGATGGTTTTTCAGGATATAACCAGCTAGCCATAGCACTGGAAGATCAACATAAAATAGCTTTTGCAACGGAGTGGGGAATTTATGCTTATCGGGTTATGCCTTTTGGTCTAACCAATGCTCCCGCAACCTTCCAGAGGTTGATGACGCATGCTTTCAAAGAATACTTAAGGTTGTTTCTAGAAATATACATGGATGACTTATGTGTACATTCTCTTCTGAGAGATGAGCATCTAAAACACCTAAGAAAAGTATTTGAGAAATGTAGGACATATCGCATTTGTCTCAATCCTGAGAAATGTGTGTTTATGGTCCGACAGGGCAGAATTCTGGGACATATTGTCTCACAAAACGGAATATCCACGGATTTAGAGAAGATAAAAGTTATAGTGGATATGCCTAGACCAACCAATGCGAAACAAGTACAGAGCTTTATGGTACTTTCAATACGCTATAATAGGCCAACCACTTTACAGGCTAATAGTGAACTTTGAATGGACAGAGGAGTGTGAGGAATCGTTCAAGAAATTGAAAGAGGCACTCATTACTGCTCCAGTCTTGAAATCACCAGATTGGGAGAAGATATTCCATGTGCATATAGATGCTTCGGCATATGCAATAGGATGCATTCTGGCTCAGCCAGAAGAAGGAAACATGGATTTTCCTATCTGTTACGCCAGTCGACAGCTCAACAATGCAGAGAAGAATTACACCACAACAGAGCGAGAAGGATTAGGAATGATATATGCTGTGAAGAAATTTCGGCATTATCTTCTAGCCAACAAGTTTGTGTTTTTTACGGATCACCAAGCCTTGCTCTACCTAGTGAATAAACCATGCAATACCGGGAGAATAGTGAGATGGTTCATTATCTTACTGGAATTCGACTTCACAGTAGTAGTAAAGAAAGGAAAAACACATCTTAGAGCTGATCATCTTTCGCGATTGACAAATGGAGAAGACCCTATAGGAGTGGATGACGACATGCCAGACGCGTACTTGTTCAAGATAGAAATGATACCGAAGTGGTCTCAAAATGTCGTTAGCCTATTAACCTATGGAGGAGAGTTTGATAGAAGAGAATACAACCAGAAACATATTGCTATTCAGCAATCCAAGAATCTTCAATTGGTTGCAGGAAGGTTGTATCAATTGGGAAATGATCATGTTTTACGACTATGCATCAATCGTGAGGAATATAATATATATCTGCACGAAGCACATGTTCAGGAATGTGCATTTCATTGTTCAAGAAGGAACACATATAGGAATTTGTTACAATTGGGAGTCTATTGGCCAGGAATGAAAGAAAGCGTACATGAATATGTCACTGTATGTATTGTATGTTCATCAAAACCGCCAGCAGAGTATTCGACATTATATCAGATATAATGATCGCTCCGAAATGGAGTCAGTATATTGTTGAATATCTCACAAATAGAACTTTCCCAGAAGGAACGTCAAAATCTCGTCAGAAATCTGTAGAGACAGAAGCTAGAGATTACGCTTTAATAGGAGATCAACTCTATAAGAGAGGTAAAGACAATCAGCTTAGGATTTGCGCATCAGAGTCCTAGTATGTGATAATCCTGGAGCAAGCTCATGGAGGAGTAGGTGGAGGCCATTTCTCAGGTGATAAGACAGCAAAACTTGTCTTAGCCGCAGGAATATGGTGGCCAACATTACATATGGACGCTGAGGAATACGTTAAACGGTGTGATGACTGTCAGCGGACCAAAGTACCACTTAAAAGAGATGATATGCCGCTTAGACCAATGATGGGGGCAAGAGCTTTTGCAAAATGGGGGATTGATTATGTCGGACCCATTTCACCTCCTGCATATAAGACTCATGCACAATGCATCGTTGTGGCTACAGACTATCTAACAAAGTGGGTCGAAGCAAAGGCAACTCAAAAAGCGGATGCCAGGACCACGGCACAATTTCTATATGAATACGTCTTTGTACGATATGGATTGCCAATAGAAATTGTGAGTGATCGAGGCACACATTTTATAAATGAAGTGATAGAGATCCTTCTAGATGAATTCATGGTAATCCATAGGAAATCAGCCCCGTATCATCTACAAGCAAACGGACAAGCTGAAGCAACAAACAAAACCATATGCACGGTCCTTACGAAGATTGTATCTGAGTCGAGAACTGACTGGGACCAGAAGTTGCATTCAATATTATGGGCATATAGGGTAGCATATAAAACATCAATAGGAACGACCCCATATAACATGGTTTTTGGACTAAATGCTATCTTACGAATAGAATTCTTGATTTCAACCTTAAGGGTGGCTAAGGATCTAGAGTGGCACGAGCTTTCTGATAGAATAGATGACCTGGAAAAGCTAGACGAGCTTCGCCTAAAAGCAGTAGCTTCTATCTACGCTCAAAAAAGGCGACAAAAGAAATTTTTTGATAAGCATGTGCGGACTAAAGAGTTTAAGGTTGGGGACTATGTCCTAGTTTACACTCTGAAACAGCATGCTAAGAAGCTTAAAAAGCGAGGGATGGGACCTCTGGTGATTAAAGATCTATCACCAAGTGGAGCCGTCAAGCTTGCTACATTAGACGGAGAAGAAATGCCCAATTGGATTAGTGGATGCAGAGTGAAAAAGTATCTTTTGCCGCTAACCCAAGACATGCTTCTCAAAATACATCAAGAAAAGCTGCGTGTCCAGAAAAAGAAAAAGATTGTGGAGGAAGCGCAAGCTGAGGCGAAGGAAAGAATGGAAAAAAGAAGACTACTGCGTCAGAAACAGCGCAATGAAGGAGCAATACGAATAAATGCAGTCAGTATAACAGAAATGGATAATGACAAAGAAGAACCCATCATTGAATGCAAAGTAGGAACCAACCAAATCAAAGCCAGAGCACTATTGGATTCAGGAGCTCAAACTAACCTACTTTCACTCAGTTTGTATAGACAATTGACAAATGACACTAAATTACAAACTGCCAAGCAAGAGTTAAAGAGTTACTCTGAGAATTCAATCAAAACTGTCAGATGCACAGTTTTACATATACAGATTAACCAGTATGTGTATCCTCATATGTTTTACGTGGTTGAAGACCAAGCTACACAACATCCATTATTTCTAGGACAACCATGGCAGAAGCAATACAATGCAATGATTGACTGGAGTTCTAAATCAATGCTTATCAAATAGGAAGGTGAAATTCAATCAATTAAGTTCACCAAAGGAGCAGAGCCAACTCCAAAGGAAGAATCCAAGAACAAAGGTAAACAACAACCAGAGAAAAAGAAGAAGCAATGGCAACCAAAAGTTTCTATACAACTGGATTGCTCTTCGACGAGGAACTCTCAACATTGGATAAGGAAGACAAGCAATAATATAACAGCTCAACCTTGGGAAAAAACGGAGTCAAAGTTGGTATGGAGACCAAAAAAGGTTGTGTCAGAGAACACAAAGGTGGAAAACAGAGTCTTCAATACCAGACAACAGAGTGATTCCAGACAATCAAGGACACTGAAACAGATCTGGATTCCAAAGAAGTTCATGATGGCACAAAGCTATAGCAAGCAAATTTGGATCCCAAGGATTTGTAAACAGGAACTCCCTTCAGTACAATCCACGGAAACTCCTAGGTATTTCAAGGCGAGGAAATCAACACAAAGAACAAAGCAGGTTTGGGTCGCAAAGAGTTTGTGGCAAGCACAAGCGAAGCGGAAGCAGATTTGGATTGTGAAAAAGAACAACAAGGTAAAGAAGAATCCATCTACTGATTCTACTACCGAAGTGCCAAAACCAACCCAAAACCCGACCACCAATCCTTCAATCAAACAAAGAGCAGCTTTATTGGAAAGATTGTTGTATCATCGCTCTACAATTGCATTGGGAACTTATGACCAAAACAACTACAATGCTTCGCCCACAGACACTTCATAGTCATCCGGGAGGACTCAGACCAGGAGGGGGGGAGGTATACAGGTATACAGGAGCTACAAAGCAACTACAAGCGACAAAAACAAAGAAAAACAAAAATTATATTACAAGGGCAGTGTCTTACATGATTTTGCAACTTTTATGTTTGATTGCGGATATTGATAATATTTATGCCCTTATATACCTTGTTTTGCAACAAGAAGAGATCAAATGATGAATTTGGGTCTCTAGACATGTAAATATCACTAAATAAGAGTGTTTTTGGAGCTAAAAAGTGGAAAAAAGTGGTAATCCAAGTCCAGAAATCACAAATAAGTGTATATTCATATACAGAGGGTTACCAGCTATTTATTGTGTATGTTTGGAATTTTTTGGCTTCAATTTTCTATTTTCCTTTATTTTTTATGATTTTCTTAGTAAAAGTAAAAGAAAAATAAAAAAAAGCAGGTGAAATGAGATCGGAAAAAAGAAAAGAATAGACGGTGATGGTCCTAATGACAAGGGCAACCCATGGTAAAAATTGGGTACAATTCTGAAAAAGTTGCGGAAAGTCCGAAACGGCAGAATTTTGGCAAGTGGACGGAATTCTAAGAAAACAGGTCAAACGGAGTCCGATTTGGGAAATTTCAGATCCTAAAGCGCATCTCACAACAAGATAGGAGCACATGACAAATTTGGTGGCAAGTGAACCGGGAAGTCCGAAGTCAAGTATTTTTCACATCACTTTCAAGCTCATTCACACTATTACCTTCTTAGAGAAGAGCAGAGAGCCACAGGAGCACAGATCTTCTACGACCTCTACGACTCCCACGAGAGCTCAGAGGACACCAGACATGAGAGGTAGACTCGTTTCCATAAGCTTTTGATGCTTATCATTAACTTTTGTCGCGAAAACTGACCAAAACCAAGAAACAAGAGCAGACGGAGAATGGGGTAGAATGCTAGGTAGTGGCACAACCGCCTAACCAAACCTTGCAAGAACTTATAGGTGGGTTACCCTAGTATAGAAGATGGGTTTCTAACACTCAAAGCTCGAGAAAGAACGACTGGAAAAACCCTAGGTCAATAGAGCCTGCAAGAGGCAAACAGGAAAAAGTTATCGAAACAACACGAAACTTCACAGGAAGTTCAACCACATCAAGGACAATGCAACCATAGAATATCTCCAAGTTTGAATCACAAAAAGTAGGTCGGAACAACCGATTTGGCTACGGACACACAAAGCGTCATTTTGGCATAACGGCTGAAATTGACGACCGAATGAAATGAAACTTCACAAGCAGCTTCAAGTAACTATCGATGACTTATGTTTGCAAGCAAAACCCAAAAGAAAGCTGATTCACTTACCGATGGTGAAAAAGACGCTTTCGGGCAACCAAAGGGAGAAAGATGGAGAACGGGGAGCCAAAGTCAAGTTCAACCAAATAGATGGCTTCACAACATATCCAATGAGCTGGAAATGCAACTCTCGAGAAGAAAAGTTGAAGAAATTCAACTCCAAGGCAAAAAGACGACTTCGGAGACTGAAATGCCTATAAGGGGGCTTTTTAGCTAAACTGATGACTTTTTAAGTTGAAAACTAGTTAGCAGGGCTTAGGGCACTAGCACAAAGCATTCTTTGCACAAAAAGACCAACATTTCAAGAAAAGACATCATACACGTATGATGTCTCACAGCATGAATTTCACATCCATTTCAACATTTGAGTGCATAGCCTCATTCCACATGTTAATCACATCGTATGAACCAAGTATCATGAGAATTGGAGTTAGAAAACCCAAGGAAAACCAAAAAGACGCAAAGTAGGCCATAAAATTGATTTTTGGTCCTAATTTTGTCAAAATAACTCCAAACTCATTGAAACTTTGTAGGATTGTTGTTAAACACATCTACAAGCTATCTGGAACCAAAAAGCACCATTTTGACACAAAAGACATCATACGTGTATGATGTCTATTTGCACTTACAGAGCCAAAACTGCTCATTTGTCATCATACATCCATTATATATATCTAATACATGCTACATATGAAATTTGGAACCATTTGGTCAAGAGGATCACCCCATTAGCCCAATTGAGGGAAAATCCTTCACCTAAAGCTTAATTTTGGCCCAAATCCAACATACTCAAGTCCAAACCAAGATTTGAGTAGGAACAGTCCTTCACTAGTACATGGGGAGTCCACAGAACCAATCCCATGCAAAATTGATGAAAAAGACATCATACGCATATGATGTCTCCATAGCCATTTTTAGCCCAAAATCTATCCAAACTTCATAAATCCACTGAATAAGCCTATCTAAAGCCAAATCCAAGCTTATAGAGAAATTTGGTCCAAAAATACACTAAAAGACATTATACGCGTATGATGTCTCACTATGTGATTTTGGCACCTCAGGGCTTCAACCACCAAACAGAAGTGATCTACATGCCATTTGAAAGTGAACCACCAAGTTTTATCCAATTTGGATCATAAAATCCAATTCCCTTTCAAAATTTTGCCAAGAGCCGGAACTAGACTAAATTGGCCAAAACTTGACCAAATGGGATCCAAACTCAAATCCAAGCATATGATAATCATGTATGCACTATCAACTACAAGCACAACCAATATGAAGTCATTTTGACACAATAGACATCATACGCGTATGATGTCTCCAGCATGATTTTGAGCCCACTTTGCATATTTTTTTCACCTACCTTGCATCCTTAGGCCCTGAATAGCTCATGTTTCAATTTTCAAGTCATTTGGATAGTTAAAAGCTTCATTTCGGCTTTCAGTACTAAAAAGACGCTAACTTCTGAAATTGGAGTTACAGGATCCATGGATTCCACCAAGTCATCGGCAACGAAGAGAAAAAGACTGACAATCAAAGATGCTATTGCAGAAGCGGAACCATTTGACATTCCAGCAGAAACCCTCAAGCCAACCAAAACTTGGGTGGAGAAAGCAGTATTGGAGAAAGAGGGAATAAAGATCTACCAAGGGACTTTCAGAGATCCTCAAGGGCAAGCGGTGGATGTAGTGATGATCCCACAAGAATTGGTAGATTATAGCAGGTCAGAAGACATAAGCAGGTACCTGGAAAGGGCAGACTTGCACAGTTTCTTCACCTCGAGACCATCAGGTGTGGATACAAGAAGAGTGTACGAGTTGGCAACATCCATTCAGAAGGATAGAAAAGCCACACTGACAGCCATGGATGGAGAGAAGGTAGAAGTATAGATCACTCCACAGCTAATTGCAGACGCATTGAAGCTGCACAACAAAGGGAGCTCGGTCAGGGAAAGAAGGGAGGCCATAGAGGTCTATGGGCCCAAGAAACAGAATGCGACCTATGGAGATATGAAGGACCCAAGAGCGGCAACCCTTTGCCGACTGTACAACCAATTTCTTCATGTTTGCAGTAAAAGACCGCAAAAGTATACGACACCACCCCATGCCATTGCGACCACCATCACCTGGGCATTAAAGAGCAATATGCCAAAAGAGGTGAATTCCGCTCAACACATCCACGAGCAAGTAATTGCCATGCACAACGAGCTAAAATACATAGGAGGAGCGGAAGTTTTGACAAGAATAGCTTATGAAGCTATTGGAGCTAGAGATCAGTGGCCAAAGGCTCCCTCCCAGAATGAGTGGCTTAGAGAAGCCGACGAGGAGGAAGAACAGCCCGAAGTATCCAAGAGGGCATCCACAAGAGCACGCCGGAAACTAGAAGTAGTTTCAGAACCTGAAGAGGATGTGGACGAGCCACTTAAGAAGAAAGTAAAGAAGAAGGTTGCTCCCAAGAAAACCAAAAGTCAGAAAGCGGCAAGAATGGAAAGATTAGTATAGCAGTTTAGAGCGGAAAGAGCTCTAAAGGGTGACTTTAAAGAAAAGTGGGTGCCAGACCCCACTAAAGTCAGAACTAGCTCGGCCAGGCCACATATTGATCAAAACGATCAATATATTAAAGCTTATGAGGAGTCAGAGGCTATTTTGGAGCAGCAACCTGTCGAGCCATACACTGAAGAGGAGGTACAACAATTAAAAGCTGAGCTGAAAAAAGACGACAAGGGGAAAAGGAAAGTAGATGGGTCTACTAAGCCTCAAGAGAAAGATGGGCAAGCCGACAAAGGGAAAGCCAAGGAAGCTGAGGACAAACATCCCTCTATGACTGATGTACCAAGCCCGAAGAAGACGGAAAAAATTGTGGAAGAGACCACAGTAGAGGTGGACACAGATGTTTTGGAAATGCCAGAAGCCGAGACCAAAAAAAAGAAGATAGATCCAGTTCAGCAAAAGAGAAATGATTATCAGGATCTGGTAGAGATAGGATACACCGAAGAAGAGGCCCTTGAGGCAGTTTATGGGATCACCCTACAAAAACAAGATGAACGGAGAGGGACGGAGAAAAAGACAAAGAGTAAAACAGAAAGTGAAGAGAAACTGGACGAACCGAAAATACTAGAAGAGCCAAAGCCAATGGAGGTGGTGGCGGAAAGAGCTTTAGAGTTGACAGATGATGATGAAAAAGACATGCACATGGTGTATGAACTGCTCAGCAAGATGAAAGAAAGGTCCAAGGCAAAGGAAGTAGAGATTGAGACAGCCAAACAAAGGGAAGCGGAGTTGCAGAGAAATTTAGAGAATGCTATGACTGAATCTGAAAGTCATAAAGCATCACTCTATGATGCGGAAAACGAGAGAGACGGCTTGATACTCCAACTAGCCGAGGCTTCAAGAGAAGTAACAAGTGCACAGGAAGCAAGGGAGCGGATAGAGGATGAGTTGGAGGCGGCTAAGGATGAGCTCATTGAGCTAAGGGAAAGAGTCGAGCTCCAAGAAAGAACAATCACTAGACTCAAGTCTACCCCTAGAGCTAGCAGAGCAGGAACCGAACAAAAGGGAGCTATCGTACCAATTTTGGAAGACCAGGTCCGAAGCTTACAAAGAGAGCTAAGATTAGAGCAAGTGCAAAGGTTGCACATTGCGGAGGGATCATTGGCCGCAGAGGAGAGGCTCACATTAGAAAATCAAACACTACGGACAGAGAATGAGGCCCTCCGCAAACAGCTCCAAGATCTACAAGAGCAACAAAGAAGAGAGACAGAGACACCACAAGAAGAATCAGGTGGAGCAGCCATAGAGCTACCAGAAACTGGAGAGGCAACCACAATTGAAGATCCAGCCCCAGCTCAAGAGGTTATAGGTTGAGTTTGCAGTTCAAGTCTTTAGGGTGTTGTTCTTACCTAGTGTATAGACTTCCCCTTGAATTTGAGATCGATTCAATGATTCTAGATCCTGTTTCGTATAGCATTCGTTCGTAGTACGGATTTCAGTCACTTGCGTATTTTAGAACTTAGATTTGATTTCCTTAGTAGTGATTGTCATTAGAAGGTCGAATAGGTGATTTGACACCCACCTAGTTGTTTCCATGCGCCTGCGGGTCAAGCTCCGTCCTCGTCTAACAAATTCTGTTGTTGGTTGAGTTCTCACTATTTAGCTTCCGCTAGCGGCGTAACCGCCTTAACAATCTCAAATGAATCTACACGTGCGATCGTATTGGGGCGACAAAGGATCTGTACAATCTATGGATAGTCAACCCCATTCGCTAAGAACACTACCGTTCTACATGGGAGAGTACGAGACCAAGTCAGATGTGGTTGTAGTCCCATCACAGAGATTGTCTCTCAACAAGGCCATCGATTCAAAGGGGCTAGTAGATATTCTATCTACCCCAGTCACCTGTACAATAATGTTAGCCGAGTTTCTCAGAATTAGACCAAACATGTGGGCTAATGTGGGTAAATGTCTAGAGAAATTTGGTGTAAAAACCCCAATGACTCGAATCGAGGAAGGCATCAAAGAGCTTGAAATGCCTCAACTAAATACTAGGCCAGTGCCATTTAACAAGGTAGGCGAGTATTACGAGGGAGAAGAGGGAAACACCACCCTTCCTGTGGAATTCAATAATGTAAAAACCATGGCAATCCTTGACAGTGGAGCTGGTGTGGCCATTGCTACTCTGGACGTGTGCGCCATGGAGGATGCTCCCACAACAAAGTTTTGTGATGAAAATGGCTATGATGTCGTTCCTTATTTTGCAATGAGTGTAATCCAGGAAAACGAAGAGAACTAGAAATCAACAAGCTCTCGAAATAAGGAGCAACAAAGAAATGTGGAGAATCAAAAGATGAAGAAGACGACGAGTTCTATGACTCTGTAGAACACTTCGAGCTTCAAGAAGATCAACGACCCGGGAATCAATGTCATCGCTACACAAATAAAGTGCATCAAAAGTGGATTCCAGAGTCCTCCGTGAAGACACAACCACCACAAGCATCCTCATACATGGCTCCTAATAAGGATGCAAAGACTCAGCTGGGAGGAATACGACAGAGCAACAAGCTAACAATGCTCTAATCAATGGGCTAGAAAAGTCCTCCAAGAAACTACCACCCACGAGAAAACAGAAAGTAGCTTTCCACTACCAACCAAAAAATCAAGGGAAAGTACAAGAAGTCAACCTTGCTGAGGATAGTAGCGATAGTGATGAATCTTACGACATCCCCTATCATCAACTCAGGCCATCACTATCACCAATCCCTTCAGCAACAACAACCATGACAGGTCAAAAGAACAGGACAACAAGCCAAAGCCAAAAAGCTCGACAAATCTGGATCCCAAAAAGCCAGATCGGCCAAAACAGATATGGATCAAGAAGACAAAGATCTCTAATGACAAATCACAAGATCCAACACCAAAACAAAAACAAGGAAATCGTGCACGAACGGGTAAGAACATCATAAAATTGCAAGCTTTCACAACTCAGGTTTGGGCTCCAAAGAAGTTGATTCAAGCACAAAAAAGTTAGGAATTCATTTGGATTCCAAAACAACCACAGTATCAACTTTCAAAGCCTAAATCCTGTCCCCAACCAAGCGTACAAGGGCTGCAGCAAAGACCATTGTTGACTCACACAACAAAAAGGTGGATCCCAAAGAAGTCTCTTCAAACACAAACGAAGCACATACAAGTATGGGTTCCCAAATGAGCGTCAACAACAAAACAGCCAATAATCACAAAGAAATGGGTCCCAAAGAAGAACAACAAAACTGTTGTCAGTGCATCGCCGCTTGAATTCTTACAATTCTTCCTACGATTGCAATACAGTTAGAAGAGAGCAAGTCGCTTCAATCAAGCAACGATACAAGAGCTTCAAAGACCATTACATTGCTTACAGGAGATAAATCTTTTCCATGCATTGACTGTGTATGCATAATAGGGCTACATTACAAGGCCTGCATAGGCACAACTTTTAATTGCCCAAGCACAACACATACCCTTTGCGATACCCTGTCATAAAGGATGACTCCAAATAGGAAGGGGGGAGGCATTCTGAATGCGGACCTAACATTATGACTATTAGAGGGCAATGTTTTGTGAGATGCATTGAATTTTTGCGTTTTATTGTGATAATTTTTTGACGAAATTTAGAGTTTATGCCCTCATAGTAGTGTTACAGAGGAGTATGGGGACAAAATCCATATATGAGCCCCTAGGGACATGTGTATAGTGTACATAGCATTTATATTTCTATTTGAATGATTTTTCTTTTGTTAAGTTTTTTTAAAGATTTTCTTTGTTTATTATTAAGAAAAAGACAAAAAAAACCATAATCCACATGAAGAAAAGACTGACGAGAGGCCTGAGCACTACAAAGAGAAGAAGGTACAAGAAAATGATGAAACTTTCCGAAGTATGTCTCAGCAGCCACTACAACAGCCGAAGAACTTCTCACAAAGCAGTGTCAATAGGCAACCTATCGGTATATTGTTAATGCAGAGGTCTTCAATACATCAAACCGAGTAATACATTTTTACCCAAAACCCCATAACTTACTAACCATATTACAAACTTCCTAACAAGGTAATCAAATTCGAGACAGCCAGTTTAATACGCCTCAGAGCGACCTATATCAAGTCAGAGGAAACAACCACCATGCATAAATCTTTTGTGCAAAGTAACACCATTAATCCAAATTGTTCTATCGTGATTATCAATCACTTTTATGAATAGTATGCGTTCGAGGCAGGACACCCCACCCTTTTATGTTTTTCCCAAGTCAATCCAGGCGGTAAGCTCTTTACATGTGAGGATTTTTGTTAAGTAAACCAATCAATAACTTACCAAATGCAGTGAAATGCTTATACAAAGCTTACAGACAAAAATCCTAATCAATCAAAGTAACTAGATTATTTCAATCATGAGCTATGTAAAAAAAACTTCACAGTATGTCATCAAGATTCCATCAAAAGGAAACATCGACCTGAGACGGTAGTTCAACCACCTCCATGTTTGCACAGTATGTGTCTAAGCCCTCACTCCTCTCTTTCAAAAACACACGCAAAGAGAAATACACCACAGACTAAGTGGGGGGCCAAAGCGCCCTCACCTTTTATAGGGTTCAGTTCTTCAATCTTCCCAAGGTAGCAAAAGCCCCACGATCACAGTACTCAGTAGATGTAGGTTTCCAAGAAGCAGCTACGGCCACCCCTGCTTTTGTAGTGGGGGTTGAGAGGGAGAGAGAGTAATATTTAGTGCCAGGTTGCCTTGAGTACGCGGTGAGCTGCAATAAGGATGAGAGAGAGAGAGAGAGAGAGCGTGAAAGGTAGGGTAAATATCAAGAGGCATAAATTTCACGATCTTTAAGCATTGTATTATAAGTGGATACCCATAGGGGAAGAAAAGAAGGAGGGTTCTCGTTTTTTTAAACCCGAGCCATATGATGGCTAGAGTAAGCCTAGGTGGTTTGATCATGGTTTATAGGTATCCCAAAGAGGAGTCAGTTTTTTTGTATTTTTTTAAATGTTTGCTATATAAGTACTTGTGTGTGTGTGTGTGTGTGTGTGTGTGTGTGTGTGTGTGTGTGTGTGTGTGTGTGTGTGTGTGTGTGTGTGTGTGTGTGTGTGTGTGTGTGTGTGTGTGTGTGTGTGTGTGTGTGTGTGTGTGTGTGTGTGTAAAACGAGGCACACTAAAGCAAAGAACCATGTTGATTTCTTGAAACCTCAAAATCGATGCAGATGAGGGTGAGAGACAGAGAGACAAAGAGAGAGATTTGTAATACTTGCACCTTGCCAAACTCTTGAGCTCTACACAGTAAGAGATGTTGTTTGTGACGATGTGAAAGACGTTTGTGCAGTTCAGCTCTGATGTGATCTATGTGTATGACTCTCTTGGGTGATGCAGGATACTTATTTGCACAAGCTACAATCTTTCCTTGGTGGCGAGTGCAATCTTCTTCTATTTTGCCTCTGTTCTACTGAATCACCTTTGTTTTTAATGAATCCCTTTGTTCTGGTGAATCACCTTTGTACTGCTGAATCACCTCTTTGTTTGCTGAATCTCCTCTTTCTGCTAAATAGCCTCTATTTTACTACTTCATGTGTGTTTTGTGAGTCGTCTATGTTCTAATGTTTTGATATTTTTTTTGTTTCGTTATTTTCAAGTATCTTCTTATGCTAGGTTATCTCAAAAGCGATAACGCGTGCTTTTTTTACTTAAAATTTGAAAGATTTTCTTTCAAATTGGACGTTTTTACCTAGAGATTTTTTTTAAAAACAAAAAAGAGTGTATATCGTACCAGTGTCTCCCCCCAACCCCCACCGGGGGCGCTGCCCCCCGGACCCCCTGTTGGGGGCGCTTCCCCTCAGACCCCCGTTGGGGGTGTTGCCCCTGGACCTCGTGGAGGACGTTGGCTTAAGACCCCAATTGATGTTTTGCCTGAATCCCCATCGGACCCATCATTGGGGAACATGGATAGTTGAAGTGTTTGATCTATGATAAGTTGTAGGGTGGGTGCTACTATGTTGAAGCTACGTCACATTTAGGTTTCAAGATGCACCACTTGTCCACATGCACAATAAAAATTCAATTGAATCCTAGAGATAAGAAATATCCTAGGATAGGTTTCAATATGAAACATAGACAGATGCAAGATCCACCATTTGTGCAAGCTAGTCATAGGGAGTTGATGAAACAAAGTTAGAAACACTTTATGACCACAAGATCCTATCTTATCTCCAATCTACCATCTCTACTATCATGGATTCATTGCTCTTAAGATCTTCCATATGCTCAACCTTAAGTCCATGCCATAAGGTCCCACGTTTAAGTTATGCATAGACAATTGATGAAACGTCAAAAATGAAGTAGCAAAAGCCACAAGGTCCATTATTGAAGCAACATCCACCACTTATCTAAGTCAAGATTTTTTCAATCATATAGGATCACAAGGTCCACCACTAGTCTAATCTATGCTCTATTGGAGCATAAAGAGCCATAAGGTGAACCATTTGTCCAAGATATGATCCATTCAAGCATAGAGAACCATAAGGTCCACCACTTGTCAAAGCATAACTTAATTACAGCATAAAGAGCCACAACATCCACCACTTGTCTAAGCTAAGCTCTTTTGAATCATAGAGTGCCATAAGGCCGACCATTAGTCCAATGTATACTTTATCAAAACATAGAGAGCCATTAGGTCCACTACATGTCCAAGATATGTTTGATTCAAGGATATAGGACCATAAGGTCCACTAATCATCCAAGCTATGCTCCATTCAACCATAGAAGACCATAGGGTCCACCACTTATTCAATATATGCTCTATTGAAGCATAGGGATCCAAAACGGCCACCAAGCTATGCTCCATTCAAGCATAGAGAGCCAAAAGGTCCACCACTTGGCCAAGCTAAGTTCCATTCGAGCATAGAGAGCCACAAGGTCCACCACTTGTTGAAGCATAGAGAGCTATAAGCTCCATTGCTTTTCTATCTATGCTCCATTCAAGCATAGAGAACCATAAGGTCCACCGCTTATCCAATCTATGCTCCATTCAAGCCCATAAGATCCACCACTTGTTCAATCTATGATCTATTGAAGCATAGAGAGCCATAATGCCCACCACTTTCCTCCATTAAAGCATTGATAGCCACAAGGTCCACCACTTGTCCAATGTATGCTCATTTTAAGCATAGCGATCCATAAGGTTTACCAATTTTCCAAGCTATGCTCCATTCAAGCATACAAGTCCACAAGGTCTGCCACTTGTTCAAAATATGCTATATAGAAGCATAGAGGTCCATAAGGTCCACCACTTATCCAAGCTACGCTCCATTCAAGAATAGATATTGATAAGGTCCACCACTTGTTGAGGTTGAGCTCCATTTAAGCATAGACAGTCACAAGGTCCACCACTTGTCCAAGCTAAGCTCCACCGAAGCATAGAGGGTCATAATGTCTATTGCCCACTACTTGTACAAGCTATTCTCCATTGAAGCATAAAGAGCCATAAGTTCCACCACTTGTCCAAACTAAGCTATATTCAAGCATAGAAATAGAGATAGATACATTGTGTGGACATCATATCTACCAATATATCATCTTTAATATCAACCATTCATTGCTCTCAAGCTGCATTATATGCCCAACTATAAGTATCATGGATTATTTGCCCACCTTTTCTCCAACCTACATTATCATGAAATATTTGGTCGCAATTGCCACACTTGTTTAACCTATAGTGCATTGTAATATGTAAATTGTGGTTTTACATTTTGACTTCTTTAACATTCTTTTGTATGTAATTTTGACATAATTTCTACTTGATTTTGCAATTAAGAATTTAATCTTTTCATTTGCAGGATGGACTTTCAATCTAGGGAGGAAGTGCACATGATATTTGACAATGAAGTTGTTGGTGTTGGTTGTGTGTGTAGAACCAAGATTTCACTTGTGGTGGTATAAAGATAGGACAAGGAAATGTATCCATACTAGTGGAGGAATGCTTCAAGGATGTGGTCCTTCCTTTTCCTACAATGGATACTACTTCCCTCTCACTTTGAGTGGCCAAAGGTTCAAATACAGTCTACCATAGTGAATCCCAACTTACTTGGACCAATGCAAAGCTACAAAGGTGATGAGGAAGAGGATCATGTGGATGCACAAGCTACAAATGAAATATCGATAACAAGCTACAATGGTGATGAGGAAGAGGATAATTTGGATGCACAGGCTACATATGCAGTACCAATAACAAACCCAGAGTTTGAAACATTGATACAAGAATCTTGGAAAAATCGGAGGGTTCTTTTAAAGCATGAGACAATGATGCACATTGTCGATGCGGGAACCATTTTATATGTATTTTCACATGATTATGTCAACTTCCAAGAACTTGGTCTAGATTGTGTGGGTGTGTCCATTGAAAGAGTAAATGCAAGCAATGAGAATGTGGTTGAAGTGGGTAGCATTACGTTAGTGAAATGGACTATCAAACAGACAACAATGTTGGATGGGATCCCATTGCAATGCTTTGTTCCCATTGATTGATGCATACTTGATGTGAAGATGTATTTGCCGATGAAGACAATGCTCAAATAAGTCATGAGGGTAATGTAGTTCAATGTTCAAGGAAGAGACGATACACTTTCATCGATAGGATGCAAAAAGAAAAATCACAACCACCTTCTAGGTTCTATCTACTATCAATTGAATTGGTTCAAAGGGTTTCATGTATTGATTGTTGTGCAAAAAAAAGTTGTCAGTATGCAGATCATGATACAGATGAGAAGGTGTGGTACCACTTCAAGATAAATGGAACTATTGTTTGTTGTAGGGCATGGTATGAGCTACATGGAATACCAAAGACGTCGTTTTACCTCTACAAGGAAAACTTTGAGAATGGTGTGTATCAATATGTGCGTGGAAACGTATGTACATTGAGAAGAGAACTTCAACATACTAGCTTAGCAAGAGCATCAATAAATTTGTGGATAACAACTCTGAGAAGATGCCACATACAAGTAGAACAATGTTGGATGGTTCAAGGGAGACTCAATTGCTAATTCCATCAACATACAAAAAAATGGATATTTTAAGTGAAATCAACACGACACTTGAACAAATGGGATATGAGAAGAAGCTTTCCTAGTCTTCTTTTGGTAGAATTTGGAACAAAGAGTACCCACGTGTCACCTTAACAAAGACAAGTGAGTTCTCTAAGTGCAATATTTGTAGTTCAATCAAAGCAAGATTGGAAGCCAAACCTAACCTTGAAGAAAGAGCTCTCCTCTTGAGGGAGAGAGAAGTTCACATGGCACAACAGAAGAGTTGCAGAAGCCTATATTATGCATGGCGCACATTTTTAGAAACTCAACCAGATAAATATGTATGCATAAGTCATGATAAGATGGATCAAAAGAAGACAACAATTCCAAGACATGCGTTGTTCCAAAGGGTGTGGATTCAGGTTACAATTTGCAGGTGGCACTAATTGGCATGATCATTCATGGACATGGAGAAGGTCATTATGGACACTTTGTTTTGAATGGTCTGTGGCCAACTAATCCAAACCTTAGAGTTGTCGGAATTGTTAATTCTTTACACAACTTAGAAAGGATAAATAAGCATCCACTTGGTGATCTAGTAATAAATGGGCTTCTGAGGAGCAATGTTTCACTACTACATGCTTTGAACACACAAGGGATGCTTTAGACTACCACAACATGAGTGACGGCAAAGAGCCTATTGTTCAATCACCTGAAATTGCTTGGAAGAGTTGAATGATCATTTTTGTGGACCTCAACAAGGTAGACCAAGGGAAGAATCTGACCCCATGATTGATGTGCAACATGGTGAATTTGTAATCCTACTGCCAAGTGATAGAAACATATCTTGTTTGGCTTGTCATGGCTTTGTCAGAGACATTGACAAAGAGCCTACATCACCAAAATATTGAAAGCTTTTGATTCAACATTGGGCACCTTGTGCTAGAAAGAGTAGTATGATTGATGTGCAAGCTTACACCAATTGTTGGAAGGGTTTTTGGGCTATAAACTACAAGGACCCACAAGTGTGGGACAATGTTGATGCAATTGTTTGGTCTTGGAGACTAAATAAACAAGAGACATTTTCTAAAATTAAAATTCTTGAAAGGCATGCTCTAAAATCCAAAGCAGGGTTGACCCATGCTCATCAACCATGTTTGAATCAAAGGCTTGATATGGCATCAAATGAGGAATAAATATATGGGACTTCATATTGTCATTGTACTACTCAATTTTATAAACAACATCAGTGGTTGTATCTTTTTGGCTTTAATTAATTCATGGTTTTCTTCTAGTTCCTTCCTATGTTTCTCTTGACTTTTGGTGTTTATCAACACCACAATTTACAAGATTATCATCTATCGCTACCAATCGTAGATGAATATAGTTACCTCATTTTTTCCCACTTTAAGTGGGAAATTCCCAAATTACATAAATATGCTTGATTTGAAGATTCTTATATTGCGAGACTTTTACCATAATATCTAATATGGTCTTCTATTCAATCCATGCAACAATGGTTGACTAGTCAGCTAAAGCCTTGAGCTCCTTCAAACAAAAAAAGTAAGTAAAATGAAGTCTTTGAAATCCCTTACAACATAGCTACACAATGTATCCATGATTTTGGACAAATTGCACAAATCCCGTGCAAAACAACAAATATCTCCTTGAACATTACCAAGGTCACTTGACCGCACTCAAACCCATGACCTAGATCACGACAGTTGAGTACTCAACCCACCATGCTTTCTATAAGTACAACAAGCTGTGCTAGAAGATCAAGAACTAACAATATCTTGAGATCATGATCGCCAACATAAAGGATAGAGGAATTATGGTCAATGCGCAACTCAAAGTTGGGAATCTCATGTGAAAGAAACCATACAAGCTCACATGCATCCCATTAACACCCATGCATTGCCTCATAGTAAGCATGCATCAATGAAGAAATGCAAGGAATTTCCTTTCTCATTATCTGCAGGCCGTAAGCTTTCTCAATGGCCTTAATGAGATGTTGAAAATACAAAAAGCTTGCTTACAATTTTTGGAAGGTTGGACTATCAAATTCCATCGTAGCTAGTTGCCGAGTTGGCCCAAATGCTGAGTGCAAGTAATGGGCATCACAAATTTACTAATGTTCAGAGGAGACGAGCTGATGCAGTTCATGCAATGCTCTAAGAATTTTTTGCTAGGTGATGGTATCCAGATAAAGAGACATGTAAGCTTCTTCATGCTTCTCATACTAGTTCTCATTTGTCACTTGCAGCGGCATGGAATTAATGCCGCTAGTCCACGCCTATCTTGCTTCAAGAAGGGCATGCCATAGCATATGAGAGCCGAAGGCTCAATACGGATGAATAGGTCTTGGGCATTTATGAGAAAGAGCTTTTAGCTGTTCTACATGCCCTAGACACATGGAAGCACTATTTATTGGGGACTCCATTCATTGTACGAAGACACCACCAAAGTCTCAAGTACTTCATGACACAATCCAAGCTTTCCGACAAACAAATGAAGTGGGAAATTTTTCTTTTGCAATTTTATTTTCATATTTCTCACATTGCTGGTAAGCACAATCAAGTGGCCGATGCACTCTCACGATGATCAAAAGTCAATGTGGTGTCTATAGCAACTCACAATGATCTATCTTCTATGATAGATGAGTATGCTATTGACCCTGACTTCAAAGATGTAATGTCAGCCCTTGCTTTGGGGAGGAAAGAGGAACCATTCACCTTGCAAGATGGTTATCTTCTCCATGGCAATAGGCTATGTGTCACCCACCCCTTCGTGATGAGAAAGTCATGTATGAATCCCATGCTCCTCCCTATGCGGGGCATAGAGGCATTCAACCTACTCTTTGAGGAGTAGAGACGTACTTCTATTGGCCTACCATGAAAGTGGACATACAAGAGTATGTTTCAAAATGTGTGGTATACCAAAAGACTAAGTATGATAGAGGGAAGAAACTTGGATTACTCCAGCCATTGCCCATCCCTAATTCACCATGTGAGAGTATATCCATGGATTTTATCTTTGGATTACCCAAGTCTATCCATGGGAATACGGGAATATGGACAATAGTCGACAGGTTTAGCAAGCAAGCACACTTTATTCCTGTCGAAAAGACTATTAAGGCACACCAAATGGCAACCATCTTCATATCTCATATTTTCAAACACCATGGATTATCAACATTCATCGTGTCACATAGAGATCCTAGAATGACTAGTACCCACAAACGGATGGACAAAGTGAGATAGCCAATCTAACGATACTCGATCTACTAAAGACTTATGTTACAGAAGTAGATCAACAATCACAATGGGAGAAGTACTTACCCCTTGTAGAATATGCATACAATAATATTGTCCATACTACTATAGGAAAAGCGCCTTTTGAGATCATAGAGGGAAGACCTAAAAGTCCCTTGCTACTTAAAGTACATGGGAGGATCTTCGTTGTTGATGAGTATAGCAGTGACCTACAAGAATCTTTTCAAAAGGTTAAGGAGGATATATCCATCTCTCAACGAAGGAAAAAAATTGTTGTTGACAAGCACAGAAGGGCCTTAACGTTCAAAGAAAATTATTGGGTCTTACTTAAGTTTCCTAAGGCTCGATTGAGGTAAACGACGAGCAAAAATCCTACGGGCCATCAAAAGTATTAGGCTAAATTAGCAAAAAGATACTATGTTCCTTTTCAAATCTTGAAGCCAATCAATGACATGGCTTATCAACTCAAGTTGCCCAACCATTGGCTCATACACAATGCTTTTCATGTGAGCCTACTTAAGCCCTACAAAGGAGAGCCACCAATAGAACCAATTATTGAAGACCCTCTAGAAATCAAAGACCAAGAAGAGATACTACCACCCGAAGCTATCCTTTGGCATGAAGACAAGGTACTACGGCATGGTAAGATTATCCAACAATATCTTCTTAATTCAAAAATTATCCATTTGAAGATGCTAGATGGATGCAAGGAATACAGCTTGAGGATAGTATGAACCTTGCCAATGCTTACAATGGTGCACTAGAGTAAGAAAATGTAAATGCTTTCTAAATGAACAATGTTTTTGTTTTATAAGACTAATCCTCTTTTGTGAACAAATTTAAATAATATGCATGATTAGAATCATGTTTGTGATGACAACGTCACTCAAACACCAAGTAGAATTTGTCACTCTACTTTGGAAGTATGATATGGACTAAAGAGCAAACATGTTTGCGGCAGCTATGTCTCCCAAGCACTGGACTAGTCATCCATTCTGGAATGATGTCGCAGGGTGAAAAGGGATCCTCTACCCAAAAAAAAACGTAGACTAATGACTAAGACTTTATCTCTTCTACCTCATAGTCGAGGACGACTGTGATTTCAAGAGAGAGGTAGTCTCATAAAGTCTAATATCTAACCAACCCAAATTATTTTCTCATATTAAACTGATCATTTATGTGGGAGAATGAATGGGAACAAGGGTTAGAATATAGACATGTGCTTATGGATCTATCTCAACACGGGGCCAAGGTTAAAGGGGTCCAAATGAGAAATGGTCTGTTAAAGAGAAATGCTACCTAATGAAGCTTAAAGACCTTAGATTTATCTTCATTAAAGACCTCCAAAAGTTAGTGTTAAAAAGTCTTTTGATCTTAGGCAAGTTAGGGCTGACCTTGAGGTGGGAATTCTACCTAAGCATGAGATGCTTGTTGACCTTCTAAGCGTTAGTGGGAACCTTGCCCAAAAGCTTGAGGTTTTTCTCACATGCTTAAATGACTAAGGTTCTTGAAGTGTTCAATTCAAAGATAAACTCTCAAGAGGCATCAACGTTTCCATGCTTGATTGACTAAGCGCTTGAAGTATTCAATTCAACCCAAATGACTTAATAAGCATAAAAGACACATGTTCAAATGATCCTCCACTTGTGGCCCTCATGATGTTCTTAAATGCTATTGGATAGGTTTTAAAGGGATCCAATGAGAATTTAGATACATAAAAATAAATAATTAAGTTCTTTCTCTCAAAAACAAAAAAGAGGACACATGTTCAAATGAAATAATTAAATTATACGAGAGAGAGAGAGAGAGAGAGAGAGAGAGAGAGAGAGAGGTGTGGACCAAGCATGAGAGGGGGGTATACTCTCCCACACACACACACACACACACATTCTCTCATTGTGTGGAGTGCAAAGTGCAAGAGCTCCATCTCCTTCTCCAAGCTTGTTGAGAAGTGGAGAGCCTACACCAACACTCTTGGCTATGCAATGCAAATCCAACGAAGAGCCATGCTTCAATGCTTAAGATTGCCATCTTCTTCATCTTCATTACTATGCTATTATGCTATGCTAAGCAAGAAGAGTGATGATAAGTGAGGAACTATTTCTTTCTCCAATGGATGATTCTTCTTCCTCTTCCCTACCCTCATTCCCCGCTAGCTCTCTCCACCTTCGAAGGTGTTTGAGGCCTCGGGACTGAGGCTTGGGATAGTTAATGCTTTTTGCAAAGTTTATGTTAAGCTTGTGATGCATGAAGCTTTCCATCTTTCATAGCATCACCAAGGTCACAAGGAACACAAAGATTTTATTTAACAAGTCTCTCTTGATGGGAGAATTTATAATACAAACGCCTTTTGGATGGAGGGGGGACCGGCTCCAAGTAAATCTAGTCCTCAACTATTGTCATGTTCTCTAATACTCTCTCTCTCTCTTGCAAAAGTATTGTTTATTCCAAGTTAATTAAGTACTATGTTCATGTTGCTACCATCAATTAAGTTCGCCCTCTATGTTTTCAAAGTAATCTCACAAAAATGCTTACTCTAATTCTCTACATTCCGCTAGTCTCAAAGTTCATAGGCCGTTTCCATTTCAATGGACTTACAATCTGGTATATAGATTTGATTGTTAGTTTTGGCTACTATTGAGCTTTATAGATTTGATGGTTGTTGGTTCCATTTTTGGCTTACAGTTAAGGCCAAAACTTTTCATGGGTATTAGGAGATAATGTAGGACTCAAAATCTAGGCTCATAGTTTTGATTTTAAGTTTTCCTTATGAGTGGCCCCTTTGTTGTTTGGTACATATTCATTGTGAGTTGGCTCAAATACAAGCTTGCAACTACTTGTTGCTCTTAACTTTTGGGTCACAACATTAGAACTCAGGAAAGGTATGATAATATTTCTTATCCAAAAATTTAAGAATTAGACTTTTAATGAAAAGTAATAGGGGGAAAATATAATGGCATCTTAACATCTTTAAATTATTCATCAAAGTTGCTTGACTTGGTTTGCCTTATAAAAATAGAAATTATAATATTCCTTTCATCTTACTTCAACTTAAGAATCACTCGTAACTTCAATGATATCGGGTACGTGGGGACATGGATAAAAATTGATATTATTTATAGACAGTAGTAACACACATTCAAGTCGAAAAAAATTATATGAATGCAAGTTAAGGCCTGTCTTTTGTGCTATCGCTTGGATTATATATCTTTCTTCGATTTAATTATTTAGAATGAGTTTTGTAGAAAATATTATGACAAATAAGAGGTTGTACATCACGTGCCTGTCTTTGGTCATGTGTCTCTTTGAAAAATGGTTTTTTTATGATATAATTAGTATATCTATCAAACAACAAAACGAACATATGTGTTCTCTCTCTCTCTCTCTCTCTCTCTCTCTCACACACACACACACACACACACACACATACACACACCATGATTGCTATTTGCACTAATCCTCCTTAAGCTAACAAATAATATCAAAGCCTTAGGGTGATTAGAAATTATTAGAAGGGATATGTTCTTGGATCCACTACCAGCTTGTAAGTTGTTTAATTTTTGTTATTGTGTGTGCGTGTGGGGAGGCAAACAATTATCCACTAATTTATCTCTAATTTTCTTTTTGATGTAGTTGCATTTTCTTCATTTTGTCGCATCAATGATTGATTGCCCTCTTGGTATATGTCCAAGCTCCACACTAGTTTGTGCATAGATATTCATAATCTCACTATAAAGTACTTAGATTTCATCATTAGTACAGGAAGCCTACAATCCACATGTGCATTGATTTTATTGATAGACCCCAATCGAGTCTATTTGTATTGAACCTAACCTTCAATTGCACAGTTGATTTTCTTCTAATTTTCTCATTGATTGCGGGTGTGTGTGTGTGTAGTTTTTTTATTACAAATTTACAAGTCTAATATTGCCTCAATAATCCAATTATAAATTGTGGTTTCTATGAGGCACCATTTGTTTGTGTGTGTGTGTGTGTGTGTGTAGTATCACATCAAAAGCCTTTTTGCCTCAATAATTGAGACCAATCCCCTTAAAATTACATGTACAAACTTGTGTGTGAGCAAGTTTCTTGTTGAAAGTTAGGCCTTGAGGTGTGCAATTGATAGTCCTTACATTATAGACATCTTAGCCTAAGTGATGAGTGTTGAATCCAGTTATGCCTAAGGAGATTGTAATTGATGTGTCATCATCCCGGGTACTACCTCTTGAAAAAACTAGCTAGCGTTGTTTTGTTCTCAAAAAAATTCCCTTGTACACTAATTTCTATCCTAGTTCCATTTTAACTGACCTAATATGTGGTATCTCTGGGTGAGGTTTTGATAGCATGAACTAATGGGTTTTGATATATAGCCATAATACCCAATAAACTTTGCAAACTTAAGTGTGTACTTACAACTAAACACTATTTCTTTGAAAGTTTGATAAAGAATGGGGATTATGTACTACAATTTTTAAATTTATAGTAGGAGTTGAAATGGTTACATGCTCATATTATGTGACCTTTATAGATATATTTGACCTGGTCCTGGTGGTTTGGAAGGTCCTCAATTGTTTTAAAACAGGGAAAATTATCATGCAAGTGTTGTTAGAATGTGGATGACTCGTAGGGATTGGTTGTGGGTACATAAAATGTGTTTTTCCCCATCATCTCAAAATTTGTGGCTCTATGGACAAAATGGTGTCAAAAAATATACCAAGCTCACCATTTGGAAACCTGAATTGGTTTGGCAAAGAGGCTTCATGTCTTGACTGTTGGAAAAAACACTTGGATCGAAAGGGGTGATGGCCTTCTGTGCGCTCCTTGCCGCACTGTCGAAGCAAGGGACTTGCCAATACACCGTATGCGAGCCACAAACGGCTCCAAGCACACAACAAGCCTAAACTAGCAAGCTCAAGAGAACAAAGGGTGTGTCACTCACCGCTCTACGCTCGCCTTCGTGGTGGATTCCTCGTCGCGATGAAGAAGAAGCTGCAGTCATGCCGCGCTCAACCGCTTCGCCGCCATCGTGCCTTCGTAATGCTCGATCGCACACACACTCTCCCTCTCTCTCTCTCTCTCTCACACACACACACACAAGGAGGTGAAGAAGAAGAAGATGGAGATGGAGCAAGAGCACTCTTCTATTGCACAAATGAGAGAATGAGTAAAAATTAGGTTTAGTTGGCTTTTATAGGAGCTCACCCCATTCACACTTGGGCGCCCATGCTTAGCCAACTAATCCCTTGAATGTCCAAGTTAAAGTGCGCCTCTCATCGGCGATCACTCTACCTTTCCTTATTGGACCGACAAGCCCGGTACCTGACTCTACCAAATACATAATACACGTCCGTCGTAGGTGATGGGGTGTCCGTGTGCCGTGAGGGTTAACATGCCCCCCTTCCTAATGTAGATTCCGTCCTCGGAAGCTATTGAGTTGAAGCAAGTTCGTCGAGGTGGAAGAGCATTTGAGATGAATGTCCTTAGCCTTCTTCAGTCACTGCAAAATCAAACAACATTGGCACAGTAATTGCATTCTCTTAAAAAGCATATGCAGTTTTAGGTAGACAAATTGATTGGTAAAAGAATTTCAA
This sequence comes from Adiantum capillus-veneris, assembly GCF_014529385.1. Lineage (NCBI taxonomy): Eukaryota > Viridiplantae > Streptophyta > Polypodiopsida > Polypodiales > Pteridaceae > Adiantum > Adiantum capillus-veneris. Next base: position 87,632,979 of record NC_140948.1, on the reverse strand, counting down.
ACAATTTGGTAGCAATGAACATTAAATTGCAATGTAATCAAATGCATAAACAGATGTACAGGTAGAAAATTAAACAAGTCTGGGGTCGCTAATATGACAGTCGAAAAGCACTAGAGATCGAATATTAATACCATGGGTAAGCTTCTTAATTTTCTGTGGTCAATTAAGTTGTTTAATCGAGAGAGCCAAGTATTGATGTTCGAGGGCTGACTAGAGGCTATATCTAGAAAACTTTGTAGTTAAGCTACCATAAAAGGAATTTCTCATGAAATCATCGCCTGACTGATTACTTTTTCTTTGACCCCCCAAGGTCTTTTCACACTGATTCAATTTTGAAGTGGGTGCTTATTTTGTATGCCTTGGGTTTTTTGCTTTTCAAGAAAAAGCGCCCACGCTGGGAACCTCTAGGGCTCTAGTACCATAGGCGATACATGTGAGTGAAGTACCAAATCAAGCTGAGATTTCTCTTCCAGCTTAAAATTTTACATTGTGGCACTTTGATTTTTGCTTGTTCATTTTTAGCATTTAAATTTTGTAACTTTGGGGGGTCATATAACATTGTTACACTCCCCAGGCTCATCACATTAGTAAACTCCCTTTATAATACTTAAGCTAAAGGTCAATAGGGTTAAGCCCACTAGAAAGCCCTAGTACATTTCATACAATGCTGCCTAAATCGGATTAAGAACCTAAGTAACCATTGTTTATTAGGAAGGCATTCCCCATGGTATTAAGAGAAGATTTCTAATACCTAGCTTGGTCAAACTAGCTTAGTCGGACTGCTTGATTTTTACACCTAAACAAATGATTATGACAAAAGATTGCATTGAATTAAATGTTGGATACTAAGCCAATGCACTGAATAGTATGCTACCAATCACAATCAAAGCAGACAAACATGGATGCAAAAAAGATAAGGGCAATGCTAATGGACAAGAAACACCTGTTTGTGTTGATGGTCGCGCTTGATTTGAAGGTTCCATGAAGGTCCAAATCCTATCAATAGCAACACGCTCATGTACACACTAGGAAACAAAAGGAATACCTCCAGGAGGCACATTAGTGGGAAAAGAGAACTTCGCTAATCTCTCAACTCTAAAACAGAAACACTCCTATCGTACCAATCTTACCTACCCTCCATCACTCAAGTGATGAGGATCGAAGGTGTTTTATGGCATAGGTTTCTGTTTCACTGTACCAGATGTGACATGTGTAGGTCTGAGTCAATGTTTTGACTTTTAATGTGCATACTCGTTTGCTAATTGCTCTTGCTCTTTTTCTTTTTTTTTGAGTATAAAGCTTTATATGTACATTCCCTAAGATCGGAATTGAGAGGTCAGGGAAAAAGGTTGAGAGGGAAGCAAGTGAATGATGACTGTCAGCAAACACTCCCCCCTTCCTTGGGTAGATCATACCGTTTGAAATGAGCTTGTCACCCTTTGAAACCAATTATTCCAGTTGGTAATAGGTGAGGATTTTTGCCAGTAGTTTTCTATTACCCTAGGTGCCTTGTCAAGTTGCAACGGTGGTAAGGTACTCTCCCAGGAACTCTCCCAGGATTGAACTTGAAGTGGTTCATCAGGTGATTCTTGAACACTGGGAGGTGTGGATTCTTTTGTAGCTTCATGGAGGTCCACTACTATAGATGGAGGCGGTGTAGAAGCTTTTACCTCTATGGATGTATTACATGATGAGCTAGAATCTTCATGGGACTCCCCCCTTCCTGAGCTAGGTGGAACAAATCGTTCTTTCTTTGGTACCCAAACTAGCTCTAGAACGGGTGTGTAACATTCCATGATTTTTTCCTTTCCGCGATTTTCAATTTTTTTTGGAGCCACAGGATTGGGTTTACATGGGCCATGTGACAGGTAAGAGTACACTTTACGTTTGGGCACCCAGATTTGATCATTTCCTTCATAGTATCCTTGGGCTTCCAATAGTCGTTTAGGAATCCAACGCAGCGTTTCTTTACATTTCTTGGAGTGAGTGGTACGGTTCTTACTAGGTTTCCGTTTTTTTGCATCAACCATGCTCACTACAGAGGTTTTAGGGACCCACTTGTATGTTTTCTTTGTTACCTTAGGATGAGTCTTGTCGGAAGCGATATGCATTGCTTGTAGCATATTTAAGGGTACAGGCATTTCATCCCCCTCAGGTGTTACCCAGGTCGTTCCCCTATTTCCCCAAGTGTCTATGGTTGATGCTAGGTGGACCCAATCTACGTTGTCTGACTCAGTCATCCCAGGTAGGATATCCATATAAGGAGAATCTTGGCCAATGTCTGTATCCTTCTTACAAGTGTAACAATATTGTAGTGGGGCCGAGTGAACTGTGGTGTCAGAGCGATGATCAATAATGGTTTTACTTCCTAAGGGGTGTACCTTACCAGTCACCAAATCCACTCTAAGGATAGAGTCTTGGAATTGCAAATAGACATGATTTTTAGACCAATCGTGAACCATTTGTGCTTCCCTCATGAATGGTCGTCCTAAAATCATTTCATATGACATAAGGTGTTTAGAGAAATCCATTACAATGAACGTATGTCGTACCTTGTGTCCTAGAACTTTGATCTTAAGATCCTTGAGCATCCCCATAGGTTTGGCTATGGTACCATTTGCCATCTTTACCACAATGTTAGTAACACTGAGGCGGGGTTTTTCCATGGATTCCCAACAATCTTTTGTAACGATGCTAACTCCCGCACCACCATCAAGAATTCCCTTTATAGTTAATCCCTTGGTAGTGATGGGTAGGGTCGCATTAGACTCGTCGCCTTCAAAATACTGCCCTAATTCGTTAATGGGTACCTCGATCACAGACTCGTGTCCATCTAAGTCAAGTGATTGCACATGATTTTCCTCATCAATCATAATCGAGTCAGGCCTATTTGGTTGCGCAAACTGCGGTAATCCCGTTCGTAGCTCTCCGTTAAGGAATGCTCGAAGTGCAAGGAATAAGTCAGGATCTCCATACAGCTTTGCTATGATCGTGGTTCGGACCTCAGAAGACATGAAGTCCACTAGTTTGGCAACATTCATTGGTGTTTTGCAGGGTGTAGGTCCTTGACTAGGAACTGGTGAGGATGGAATCTCATATTCCTCAATGGGATCAGGTATTCCTTCGTTAAACATCCTTTCCAACAAGAAGGGTGTATGCTCACTTTCTGATGTCCTGTCCTCACTCCCTTCTTGGATGATACTAGATATGGCTAACGGTCTATGGTTCATGTGGGGTGGATGAACTTGCGTGGGAAACACTGTGTCATGAATTTTGACCTGCATGGGTTCTGGTTCTAGTTTCCTTTGAGTCTCCTCCACTAAACCTCTTAGATGTTTCACCTGCTCAATCTCGTCTATTGGGTTTGGGTACGTCCCAATCTTCTTTTTACGATTCTTCCCTTTTTGCCCCTGCGGTTTATCTTGGGGGTCTTGGATTGGATTTGGAAACACTTGTGGTGTTTTCAGAGGCTCTTTATGGTTTTCTCTTATTCGGTTTTCATTTGGTTCCATGTTACGGTTTTCTTTGTCGGTCTTTCCCTTTGTGGTATTGGTTCTAGTCTCCATTGTCTCGACTGAATCTGAATCATCCTCGAGGTCATTCATATACACGGGGTCATCTCCTGTTCCTATGTTTGTTTTGGAACTTGGCTTTGAATTTTCCATATTCTGCGACTTCTTCCTTCGTGTCTTCTTTTTCTTTGCTTGGATAATTGACGCGGTATCTCTCTCTTCGAGGATATGTCCTGGCCCTTGAAGCATGGACCGTGTAATCGCATAAGCGGGTGCGACGGGTGGTATTGGTGATGTCACACTAGCAATTTCGACCAAATTCAGGGGTGTGATTTTAGGCGCATTTGGGTTATAGGGGCATTGGGCAATCAAGTGATCTATGCCACAATGATTACATGTGAGTATTGGCATTGCAGACGTGCTCCCTTGATTCATTTGCATCTGTGCAACATTCTTTTGCAGCCTAATAGGGCACTCCGCTACTCGATGTGGTCCACCACACTCGTAGCATTGAAGAGGTGGCCTCCTAGCCTGGGTGTTGATATTTTGACCTCTGGATGCGAGAGCAGCAGCTTGATAAACCGGCTTGACTTGTCCCCAACAATCTTCCATGTAGTATATAGGACACTCTTCCAGTGTATCAAGTCCGTAGGCAATACTAGTGTCTATGTCCTCCTCACAGCCATCTGCATAAGCATTTGATGGCTCGCAACCCACTTGGTTCATAGGGGCGACTCTTGGATGCGGGGGCTGCGGTCCTAGCACAGGAGGTGGTAGCGGTGTAGCTTGTACAACATTTTGAGATCTAGGGACCATGTGTTGCGGTAGTTGCTCAACAGGTGGAGTAGGCATCAATACAGGAGCTCGAGGCGCATCCGTCCAGGCTACAGGTGGTCTATTTGCCATCATACGTTTGATCATTAAACAATCCTTAGCTTGGTGACCATACCTACCACATGCGTTGCAAGTTCCATTAAATTTTACTCTAAACGTAGGGCACTCACTAGTGCTATGTGGACCTAAGCAAATGGAACACCATTGTTGCTCCCTTCTTGGATACATGTGACTATTTTGAGGGGGTCGATTATCCTTAAGAGACTCTTGGATTGCCTTGGTGAGGTCTGTCAAGAATGTCTCAAATACCTTTGGCTCATTGGCAATGGGCTTTGCAGTCATGGGTTCATACTCAATGGCTTGTGAGCTAGTGGATCTCGTGTCAGTAGACACCCTCATGCCTGCTATCATCAAGTTGTCCTCTAATTGGATTGCATTGGCAGTGACATCTTCCCAGGTTGTGATACCTCTAATCACTAGTCCATTATAGATTCCTTCATTCCTCAACCCTCGAATGAATCGATCAAGCAGTTGGTTATTGTTGAAGCGCTCATTTACAGGGCAACGAGAGTTTAAGTGCTTTAGACGACTAATGAAGTCCCTTACTGACTCTCCTTCCTTACGTTCGGCCTTCTGTAGCTGAGATGCTACACCCCAAAGCACACCTTCTCGTATGTACTCCTTTAGAAACAACCTTCGAAGGGTAGGGTAGATTGTTTTCTCGTCCACCCTTAGGCTCCTATACCAATCTCCAGCCTTCCCACTTAATGTCAAGCTTAAGGCATTGCACTTATGTAGTTCGTTGCGTTCCCCTAAGGAATCACATACTTGTTCAAACACTTCAATGTGTTTTCTAGCATCTTCGTCCCCATTGAATTTTTGCGTGAGTTTGGCAATTTGTACTACCTTACTTCTAGGCTCTCTATCAGATGCGTGACGCATATTTTCCGCGATAGATCGACCTATGGTTTGAGCAAACGCTGCCAAGTCACCTATGTGAGGAGGCAGGGCCGGTGGAGGTACTCTTGGAATCATATGTGGGAGAGGGATGGGTGCCGGTCTTGGCATATGTGTGGATGATGCAGGATATGGAACATAACCGGGCATAGGTCCACTCGGATAAGGGCTAGGGAGCGGCACTCGAGGAGCATAAGCAAGTGGTACAATTGGAGGTGTGGGGGCCATGTGTGCATAAGGGCCTAGAGGCACATATGGTCGAGGCCCCATATTAGGTACTACGACACTAGGTAGTGGCACTGCGCTAACCGTAGATGTCATCGGTACATTCTCTATCAGGCTTATCCCTGGAGTGAGCACTGGGTTTTCCTTAATAGAGGGTTGAGCCAAGTTAGGGAAGCTAAAGTTTTCGCTCGGAGGCTCAGATTGCATAGAGACCCCAGGTGAAATGACGTAAGATGGGTCCATGGGACTCATTAGAGGAGTCTCCATTTGTGATAGAGTAGGCTGTTGAGCCTTGCTCGTACCCAGAAATCTCATGGGGCCAGTTGAGAGTATATTTACCCCTCGGTTTTGCCTTTCTAATTGAATAATGCCATGGATAACATTACAGATCATTTTCTGTTGATCTTCGATGCTCGTGGCACTAGAGGTGGATTGTACAATCTCTATCCATCCTACATGGTAGGCGTGGCCAGAGTGTAGATCCGTCAACACCTCAGTGTGGAGGTCGTATGTCCAATGATCATTAATGAACAATCCTTCTAGAGTCGACGTGTTAATGGTTTCTTGTGAGGTAGAAGCAATGTTGCTCCCCGTGGTTTTACTTGTCACCAACGGTACTCTAGAGGGAACTTCTGAAGGAGGCAGCTCAACAGGGCCTTCTTGGTAAGAAGTTGGTAGGATATCCACATGGACACTCTTTGGGGGTGTGGGGTCCACTTGCGATGTGAAAGGAGAGTCCACTTCCCCACCCCCTTCGTGTGCTTCATTTGCATCAGGTTCCGAGCGAGTAGCTCTACCTAATGTTTCCATGAAACGGCTAAACATACTAGTACTAGGCTGTGGAGCTTCGGGAGGTGCATGGCCTTCTCTCTCAGTGTTTTGGGTAGGGTATGCTTCCATGATTTCTGAGTCGGAGGAGGAATCACTAGCGGCTATTTTAGGGTCTTGGGTGGTGCTACCTTGTGTCCCCGCTGAGGGTCTAGAGCTTATCGTGGATGGGTAATGGGTGTCCGTATGAACAGAGGCACTACCAATGTGATCGTGCTCTAACACTCGTCCAGAGCGTAAGTGCATGTGCTTCTGATACCCTTAGGTGTCAAAAAGCTGCTCTAGGAGGCCTTGTGACTAGTTTTTAGCGTGGTTTTTGTTTGTTTTTTTTGCTAGATTTTTTAGAGCGTGTCGTGGAATGGGCCGTGTGATAGCTCGAAACGAGCGTATCGGTCAGAGGGCCGTGCCGTGCTTTACAGCCCTCCGTTTGGTCACTCTATGCCCTCGGAATCCCTAAAACTGTCAATTTCCAGTAGGGAACTAGGCCCAAACTAGAAAGTCTAAGGGTGCAAGTGGGAAGAGAAAGGAGGAGAGTGGAGGACTTGTCCCACATGCTCTCATTCTCTCTTGAGGGAGTAGGGTATATATATAAGAGTGAGTCTAGTATATATCATAAGACTGAGGACTGGGGCCTGGGCCTGGGCCTGGGCCTGGGAAAATGATCCCGATCCCGATTTTTTCCTTTTTCTTTTTGGTGCAGAAAATACAGAAATTGAAAACGCAGATATGCAGAAATTTCAGAAAACGTAGATATGCAGAAAATTGAAAAACGCAGAATTGCAGAAAATGCAGAAATTGCAGAAAATTAAAAAACGCAAAAATTGCAGAAAATGCAGAAATTGCAGAAATTGAAAACGCCGAACTTGAAAATGCAGAAATTGCGGAAATTGAAAAAACGCAGACAATAGCAGAAATTGAAACTTGACAGCAAATGCAGAAAACGCAAAAAACAGAAATCTCCACACACTCCTTCCCTGCCTTTCCTATGATAGAAATTGCACCACAAGGAAGCGTAAGTGCTAACCGAGCTTAGTGTAGGGCATATCCCCGGCAGCGGCGCCAAAAATGTGCGCTCCTTGCCGCACTGTCGAAGCAAGGGACTTGCCAATACACCGTATGCGAGCCACAAACGGCTCCAAGCACACAACAAGCCTAAACTAGCAAGCTCAAGAGAACAAAGGGTGTGTCACTCACCGCTCTACGCTCGCCTTCGTGGTGGATTCCTCGCCGCGATGAAGAAGAAGCTGCAGTCGTGCCGCGCTCAACCGCTTCGCCGCCGTCGTGCCTTCGTAATGCTCGATCGCACACACACTCTCCCTCTCTCTCTCTCTCTCACACACACACACACAAGGAGGTGAAGAAGAAGAAGATGGAGATGGAGCAAGAGCACTCTTCTATTGCACAAATGAGAGAATGAGTAAAAATTAGGTTTAGTTGGCTTTTATAGGAGCTCACCCCATTCACACTTGGGCGCCCATGCTTAGCCAACTAATCCCTTGAATGTCCAAGTTAAAGTGCGCCTCTCATCGGCGATCACTCTACCTTTCCTTATTGGACCGACAAGCCCGGTACCTGACTCTACCAAATACATAATACACGTCCGTCGTAGGTGATGGGGTGTCCGTGTGCCGTGAGGGTTAACACCTTCTGGTCATAACATAACTTAACTTAAATAAATTTTTTTCAAAATGGAGTAAATATGTATTTAAAAATAGGAAGGCTCTCATTTGGATCAGAAGGGTGATGGCTTTCTGATCATAAACCAAATAATTTAGTCTTTTGAAAAAGAGTATATACGAGGAGCCCTCGATACTTTACATTGGATCGGAGGGGTAAATGCCTTCTAATCTCGAAACTGCTTTATGGATACTTGGTCATATTTTCACACTATTTGGATGGTAGTATAAGTTAAAATGCTTTTAAATAGGACATGGATAACAACTGATAGGGTTTGTTCACACCTGTAAAACGTATTCAAGGCTAACGAATATGTTGTCTTGTTTATATGGATGCAAGTTGTTGTTCGTCACTATTAGATCCAGCCTCTTTCACTTTAGAATCAATTTTTCTTGACTATTTTATGTATAAAACACTAGAATGATACCTCATTTTCATTATGATGTACAAAAATGAATCAAAGACTGAGTCATTTTTGTGCTAATCCTTGTCCTTTGTCTAACGCCGCCAGGCTGTCTTTTGAATTGTTATGCTCTTTTGTGTATAAGTATAAGTCTAAAAACAACAACATACACATCCTAAACACAAGGTTCTCCCAAAAATCTAGAAGACCAGGACAGTGGCTTTAGAAATTTGTTGGGCTATAGGGCTTTGGTAGACCCACTGTCTATAATTCCTATTTTGGTTGACTAGTGTTAGGTGGTCCATGTTAGACTATAGGTCAAATTTTGAGGTCAGTTTCCTGCTCACACCTATTATGGTCTTTTGACTTTGCCAATTTTAGGGTTGCAGGTTAATCCATGCTTACTTACCCTAGTTCTAACTGGTGTTTCAGGTACACGTTAAAGACAAACTGACTGCTCGTATGAGGGTCATCCATGAACCTCTAAAACACACAAAGATAATGGAAAAGATTTTGCCATACTTAAAGGATCACCCTTTACATAAAGCCCCCCCTCCTAGAACTAGACCTTTTCTTGATAAAGAAGCGAAAGCAAAAAGATCACTTATCTTAAGTAAATGCAATCTAATCTCTCAATCTTGTGTTGCAGGCCTAGTGCTTGAGTTGGTTTTAGAACCTCTTTCTGTTGTTAGCTCCCTTGTTCTTTGATGTATAAGCAATTTGGATGTTTTGCTAATTATTTATGACTTTGCCTTGGCAAATGACAAGAAGTCTTCTATCATACATATGCTTTCCTTCAATGATTGGGTCACCATTTTGACTACTCTTGACAAACATAGTGATGATGGAGTTGCTATGATCTCACAATACATTTCCCAATTCCTTGTATTAGCTCTACAATATAATCAAGATCTTGCTCAATTCACTTCTTCTGGTGTTGAACTTGCCAATTTTCTCAAAAAATTATGTGGGCTTAATCTTGCTTTCATTAGTACTCCTGCTACCCCTATTGTCCCATAAATTGGTGGCCTCTTCTATAGAAACAGTGCTACTCTAGAAGCTGCTAAAAAGTTCCAAAATATTTTATGTCCCCTCAGTGATTCCACCCTTCTAGAGATGGTTCCAAAAGTCTCTAAAGTTTTCCTTTTCCTACAGGTCAGGCGAATTGAAATGGAATCTTTTGGAGTGGACCGTCAACTTTGGATTCTCCCTAACAAGGCTTTTTTAGCACCCATACTCAGTGAACTTGGGTTTATCTTGCCAACCTACCAGCATCTATAGTAGAAGATTGCCGACTCAAAATACTTAAAGGTGGATAGTTTCTGGACAAAGGGGAGCTTATAAAGACCCCTTTGAACCTCAATTTTATTGATCAAGCTAAATGTGCCTCTAATGATGGCCTATATATTGCACAAAGGAAATATGATTGCGTGTAAATGATTGTGTTTAGGTTTGGTAGGATAGATCACATTCTATTGGTGACATTGATAACAATTGTGGGCATGCCTACACACTTGCTTTCCAACCGTTATAGAATAGTTGTAACCAATTATATGTGGTTGATGGGGGCAAGTTATAGCTCTATCACTTCTTGCAAGATGTTGACATAATGATGTTCACCTATGGGTCACTCTCGCTCCATTCTTCCCTATAACAATGAATAGTTCTATAAACTTCTTTGCATGTTCTAGTACTAAATAGCTTTGTAACTATGATACTCTTGTTGGGTTATATGTTTTATTTGGGCTCTTAAGGTCTGATTTGGGCTCACACTATAGACTATTACATCATGATTACCCAAGGACGGTGGAGCATCCTAGATCAAAGCCCATTTTGAACCCGTCCTACAAGATTGAGTTCTCATTGAACCCGTCCTACAAAATTGACCTACATGCTTTGTGTTTTAGTTTCAGCTACAACAAGTTGATGAGGCCTCACAAGTGATCCCGTTGTGGAACTCACTTAGTCCTTTTTGCATTGCATCTATGAGTGTTAAACATGCTACCCTACAAGGGTAACCAATATACCTATTTATAAACTTAAATACGCTAATTTTAGCAAATGAACACAATGTAAGAGAAGTCCAAGAAATACAATATTTGCATGTTCCACTACATGGGGAACCTATTGAGCATTCATGCGAAGAAAACTCTATAATGGAAATGGCCTATGAACTTTGAGAATAGCGGAATTAAGAGAATTAGAGTGAGCATTTTTGTGAGATTACTTTGAGAACATAGAGGGTGAACTTAATTGATGGTAGCAACATGAATATAGTACTTAATTAACTTGGCATAAACAATACTTTTGCAAGAGAGAGAGTATTAGAGAACATGACAATAGTTGAGGACCGGATTTACTTGGAGCCGGTCCCCCCTCCAAAAGGCGTTTGTATTATAGATTCTCCCATCAAGAGAGACTTGTTACAATACAATCTTTGTGTTCCTTGTGACCTTGGTGATACTATGAAGATGGAAAGCTTCATGCATTGCGATCTTAACATAAACTTTGCAAAAAGCATTAACTATCCCAAGCCTCGGTCCCAAGGCCTCAAACACCTTCAAAGGTGGAGAGAGCTAGAATGAGGGTAGAAAAGAGGAAGAAAAAGTATCCATAGGAGAAAGAAATAGTTCCTCACTTATTATCACTCTTCTTTCTTAGCATAGCATAATAGCATAGTAATGAAGATGAAGAAGATTGCAAGCTTAAGCATTGTAACATGGCTCTTGGTTGATTTGCATTCCATAGCCAAGAGTGTTGGTGTAGGCTCTCCACTTCTCAACAAGCTTGGAGAAGGAGATGGAGCTCTGGCACTTTGCACTCCACACAATGAGAAAATGTGTGTGTGTGTGTGTGTGTGTGTGTGTGTGTGTGTGTGGGAGAGTATACCCCCAACTTATGCTTGGTCCACCTCTCTCTCTCTCTCTCTCTCTCTCTCTCTCTCTCTCTCTCTCTCTCTCTCTCTATCATATTATTTTATTATTTCATTTGGATATGTGTCATTTTTTTCCTCTTTGAGAGAAAGAACTTAATTATTTATCTTTTTGTATTTAAATTCTCATTGGAGCCCTTTAAAATCTATCCAATAGCATTCAAGCACATCATGAGGGCCACATGTGGAGAATCATTTGAACTTGTGTCTTTTATGCGTATTAAGTCATTTGGTTGAATTGAATACTTCAAGGACTTAGTCAATCAAGCATGGAAACGTTGATGCCTCTTGAGAGTTGTCTTTGAATTGAATACTTCAAGAACCTTGGTCATTTAAGCATGTGAGAAACACCTCAAGCTTTTGGGTAAGGTTCCCACTAGCAGTTAGCAAGCCAACAAGCACCTCATGCTTCGGTAGGATTCCCACCTCAAGGTCAGTCCTAGCTTGCCTAAGGTCAAAGGACTTTTGAACACTAGCTTTTGGAGGTCTTTAATGAAGCTAACCCTACGGTCTTTAAGCTCCATTTGGTAGCATTGCTCTTTAACATACCATCTCTCATTTGGACCCTTTTAACTTTGGCCCTGTGTTGAGACAGATCCATAAGCACATGTCTATATTCTAACCCTTATTTCTGTTTATTCTCCCATATTAAATGATCAGTTTAATATGAGAAAATCATTTGGGTTGATTAGATATTAGATTTTATGACATTACCTCTCTCTCAAAATCATAATCGACCTCGACTATGAGGTAGAAGAGATAAAGTCTTAGTCATTAGTCTACGTTTCTTAGCAGGTAGAGGATCCCTTTTCACCCTACAACATCTTTTCAGAATGGATGACTAGTCCCTTTTGTGCTTGGGAGACATAGCTGCCGCAAGCATGTCTGGTCTTTAGTCCATATTATACTCCCAAAGTAGTGTGACAAATTCTACTTGGTGTTTGAGTGACATCATCATCACAAACATGATTCTAAGCATGCATACTACTTAGTTTGTGCACAAAGGAGTATTAGTCTTATAAGACAAAAACATTGTTCATTTAGAAAGCATTTACATTTGCTTACTCTAGTGCAACATTGTAAGCATTGAAAAGGTTCATACTATCCTTAAGCTATATTCCTTGCATCCATCTAGCATCTTCAAATGGATAATTTTTGAACTCAATAAGATACCGTCAGATAATCTTAACATGCCTTAGTACCTTGTCTTCATGCCAAAGGAGAGCTTCGGGTTGTAGCACCTCTTCTTGGTCTTAGATTTCTTGACGGTCTTCAATAGTTGGTTCTATTGGTGGCTCTCCTTTGTAGGGCTTAAGTAGCCTCACATGAAAAGCATTGTGTATGAGCCAATGGTTGGGCAACTTGATTGATAAGCCATGTCATTGATTGGATTCAAGATTTGAAAAGGATCAGAGTATCTTTTTCTAATTAAGCATAATACTTTTAATGGCCCGTAGGATTTTTGCCCGCCTCAATCGAGACTTAGGAAACTTAAGTAAGACCCAATCATTTTCTTTGAACTTCAAGGCCCTTTTGTGCTTGTCAAAAACAGCTTTTTTCCTTTGTTGAGAGATGGATATAGCCTCCTTAACCTTTGAAAAGATTCTTGTAGGTCACGGCTATACTTATCAGCAACGAAGATGCTCCCATGTACTTTAAGTAGCAAGGGACTTTTAGGTTTTCCCTCTATGATCTCAAAAGGTGCTTTTCCTATGGTAGTATGGACACTATTATTGTATGCATACTCTACAAGGGGTAAGTACTTCTCCCATTGTGATCGGTGATCTACTTCTGTAACATAAGTCTTTAATAGATCGAGTATCGTAAGATTGGCTATCTCACTTTGGCCATCCATTTGTGGGTGCTAGGCCAAAGAGAAATTCAATCTTGTACCTAGATTTTCAAACAGACCTTTCCAAAAATTAATGGTCATTCTAGGATCTCTATCTGACACGATGGATGGTGATAATCCATGGTGTTTGAAAATTTGAGATATGAAGATGGTTGCCATTTGGTGTGCCTTAATAGTCTTTTGGGCAGGAATAAAGTGTGCTTGCTTGCTAAACCTATGGACTATCGTCCATATTCCCGTATTCCCATGGATAGACTTGGGTAATCCAAAGATAAAATCCATGGATATACTCTCCCATGGTGAATTAGGGATTGGAAATGGATGGAGTAATCCAGGTTTCTTCCCTCTATCATACTTAGTCTTTTGGCATACCACATATTTTGAACATACTCTTGTATATCCACTTTCATGGTAGGCCAATAGACGTATGTCTCTACTCCTCGAAGATTAGATTGAATGCCTCTATGCCTCGCATAGGGAGGAGCATGGGATTCATACATGAATTTCTCACACGAAGGGAGTGGGTAACACATAGCCATTTCCATGGAGAAGATAACCATCCTGCAAGGTGAATGGTTCCTCTTTCTTCCCCAAAGCAAGGGCTGATATTACATCTTTGAAGTCAGTGCACAATTGTCAGGGATTCTCACTTATAGGGTGCATGAAAAGGAGATTAAGGTGCCTGAAGTAAAGACCCTACCATTGCCACCACCAAAAATTATTCCTAATGCTTTTACCTTGTTCTTTGATGGAGCTTTTCGTCAAGCCACAGGAAAAGCAGGGAGAGGGCTAGTGTTGCTCAACCCAAGTGGAGAGGTGGTCATGAAAGAGAAGTTCAATCTACCAAGTTCAGCTAGCAACAATGAAGCAGAATACGACACACTAATTCATGGTTTGAAGATGTGCATTGGCCAAGGGATACAACGCCTCATGGTAAAGGGAGATGCACTTCTCATTGTTAAACAGATTTTAGGCATTTGGGCATGCAAGAACGAAAGCTTACAGACAAAAGTTCATGCCATTCGTAGATTGTTTAATCAATTTGAAGAAGTGCAACTATATCATATTCCTCAGAAACAGAATGAAGATGCCGATTTACTTGCACAGCAAGTAGTTACATGTGTTGAGAAAGAAGTGCAGGTCATCATGGTGGCGGCTGCTGTGAAGCAACCGAGGTACCAGGGATTGGAGTCATTGGCTCCCACCATTGGCTACATTTTTGAGGGTGAGTTTCCATGAGACTTCACAAAAGCTCAGAAGAGGAGACTCATGAAGAAGGCAAGCATGTATCTCTTCCTAGAAGGCTCCCTCTATCAAAGAGGGAAGGATAAAGTGTGCAGAAGAGTACCAACTATTGCGGAAATTCCAGCCATTCTAAAAGGTTTGCATGAAGAGGCATGTGGTGGTCATTTTTCCCAAGAATTAACTATGAAGAAGATTTTGCTTGCGGGGTATGTTTGGCCAAGTCTGCATGTGGATGTCCAACATTGGTGTAAAAGTTGTCACAATTGTCAGGTAAATGGGAATAGAAGATTGATTTATGGTCCAAGGCAAATTGTGCTTGCAAATGGACCCTTTGAAAAGTGGGGCATTGATGCTATGGGTCCTCTGCCTAGGACAAAAAATGGTAAACTCTACATTCTAGTGGCTGTAGACTATATGACTAGGTGGGTGGAAGCACAAAGTGTGGCAAAGGTAAATGAGAGGACAGTGAGCAAATTCATCTACACTCACATTTGTTGTAGATTTGGCACACCTTTGGAGATTGTTTCTGATAATGGTCCAGGGTTTAGAAAGGGATTGCTCACAGAAGTCTGTGAAGAACTTCGCATTCTACATCGTCACAGTACACCCTACTATCCCCAATCAAATGGTTTGGTAGAAAAGCTAATGGTGTCATTGCAGGCATCATTAGAAAGATGGTGAAAAACAAGACAAAGTTGTGGGATGACTTCTTGGATGGTGCCTTGTGGGCGTATCGAACCACATATAGGGAAGCCACGGAGTTCACACCATTTCACTTGGTCTATGGTCAAGAGGCTTTACAGCCAATTGAACTAAACATTCCAACAATGCGACTTCATGGAAAATCAGCACAAGATGATCAAGAAGCATGGATAGATCGACTTCTTACCTTAGCTGAGCTTGAGTGGAAAAGAGAAGCAGCATACGAGTGCTATAAGAGGAAAGCCACACAGACAAAGGAGAAGCTTGACAAGAAACTGGAGGACAAAGGCATCAATGAAGGAGATCTTGTGCTAAGGTATGACAATCGACTCGATAATCATTTTGATGCCAAATTTGAAACAAGATGGCAGGGGCCATACATAGTCAAGAAGGCTTTCAATTCAAGTTACTATCAACTTATGGACTTGAATGGGAAAGAGCACTCCAGGAAGGTAAACGGCTATCGCTCGAAGCCTTACTTGAGTCGCCTTCTACCAAAGGATCTACCAGAGCAAAAGGCAACTATCCCATGTAAGTATTGTTCCATGAAGCATGAGTGTAACACAAACCAAAATTCCAAGGGGCCAAACAATGAAGATCTTGTCAAGGACTCTGAAGCACTCTCTTTGGAAAAGATTCTTTATGATGGTACATGAATATACCATCATCCTGGGGGAGGGCTAATGATAGCCGTTTTTTCGGCTCTCTGTAATTGCCATAGTGAGTTATCTCACCCTATCAAATCACTCAAACACTGTGGTTACCCTCACCCTTTCACTGTATATAGGTGCGTGTGAGTTAGGGGACTTTTTCCATATCTCCTTACTGAAATAAAAAACCCTCAATTAGCTAGTCATTGGGCTAGTTGAGCCAAAAAAATAAAAAATATAAAAAATATAAGTATATTATGGCCCATGCGTATGTAAATATTTCTTTGTATATAGGGCCTAAATAAAAGATTTTTTCATAATTATTTTGGTATTTATTTAAATATTTCTACCTAGGTGTATGTTATTTATGCTCTGTACATTGCCTCACCATTACCACAATTTTTCTTACCATTTTTCATACTCTTTATTCCATATAGAAATATTTTCATGTAAGCTTCTCTTATATTTGGTGTAACTCCACCCCAATAAAAATCCAAAAAAACTAGTTTTATTTATGTGTATATTTTTTCACTATTGTGATTTTTCCCTTCCTACATCTATTTTGTTTTTTTTCTAAAAAATTAGAACACCAAAATATTTATCTTTTTATGGTAGCCTCATAATGAGAGAGATTTCTTTTGACCCCTTTATATTTTTTCCACTTATATTATTTATATTTGACATGTACATATTTTTTAGACCCATCAATATTTGATTTTCTTAGTTGTACTATTCACTTATATCATGATCTCAACAATATCTTCAATTATAGACCTACCAAATAAGGTCAAGGGTAGGTGGCATGCATACATGCACTATGGAGGGCTCACTCTTGGAGGTATTCAAAAGAATCATCCAAAGAAGGACCCCACAAGCACCTTGTGCAGTGGAAAAAAACGGTCGGTTTTTCTGAATTTTTAAAGTTCACTTGCTCTCCGAATTTGAAAAGGTGATACAAACAAAAGTTGTAGCTCGTGGGCTGAACTTTTGCCTCAAATTTTTTCATATTTGTTTGAGCTACGAGCTGTGAGCTATGATTTTATTAGTGGACCCCAGTTTTCCCATGCTATGCAGCCACACTCTCTCTTCCACTTTATCATTTTCCTCTTTCACACACACTTCTCCACTCATCATCCCCACCTCTCTCACCACTCCTCTCTGCACCCTACTCACCTTCTCCTCAACCCTTAAGAATAAGAGAAACCATGGTGAACTCATACCTCCCACACACAATTCCATTCCAAAATTGACCACCTAGTCTCATTTTTCCTCCTCCAATTTACCCATATCTATCAAAAAAACCACAAAATTCAGCCTCTTCTCTTAAAAGCCAGCATCATGTTGGTTGATTACTCAGCTTCAATTACCTTGTCTCTCAAGGAAGGTCAAGAGTGGAGAAAAAATGTACCGTCAAAGCTAGTGGACCGTCAACAAGCGTCAAAATTGGCCCTACTCAAGACACTTGGAGCATCAACCTTGTAAGAAATCCACCTTTTCTTACCTCTTAAGAGTTTTTCTTCCTTATTTGTATCCTACATGGATACTCCCATTGTAAATATCCAATTCCATTTGTAAATTAATACTAACTCTACTAACACTAACCCACTATGAAAAGTCCTATCACCTCCATTTCTCTCCTCTCTCTTTCCCCGCCAACTTCTTGATAATTCCAAGCAAAAGAAATTAGATAAATTGCTGAAAATCTAACCCAACCATGGTTAGAGGAGTAACCCTAGCCTTCAAAATTGCTATAAAAGGAGGGTGTAGCTAGCACAAAAGGGGGAGCCATAAGCAAGAGCACTATGCTATAGCTTGAGAAGCCAAGCTCAACCTCTCTAGAAGGAGCTCTTGAGTGGAAGCTCATTGTCTTATGCATGTGCATGTGTTGTAATAGGGGATTAGCAAGGGAACTCTATGCCATTGTAAGAGAGAGAGTGATCATTCAATTGAGAGTAGGAAATCTATCATTTCTCCTACTAGTGTAAGCCCAACATTTTCTGAATCAAGGAGGGTGGATTTGGACTAAGCTTGGATACTTTGTCTCCCTTCCAACGTGAAGTAATGGACAACAATGATGCGTAAGTGTCTTGGTGTTTTTTGTTAAGTTCTTGATAGCTTGTCTCTGGTGTTGTCATCAATCTAGCCATATATCCCACATACTGTAAGAGGGCGACAGGGTGGAGAGGACTCCCCTGGCTTTAAGACAGTGATTGGGGTGGCTTTTCTTGTGATGTGTTGTGGTGAAATTTACGCAAGCTATGTTGAACAAATACTAATCTCACTTTGATTTGTCATGACAGATTTGTAAGAAGGTATTAATGCAACAAGCACCCCCTCCCCCTTTCTCTCTCTTTCTTAAATATATAGTTGTGTTTGATTGATCATTGCCGATATGTTTCAAAGCAGCCCGAGAACTATCTCTCTCCCTCTCTCTCTCTCTCTCTCTCTCTCTCTCTCTCTCTCTCTCTCTCTCTCTCTCTCTCTCTCTCTCTCTCTCTCTCTCTCTCTCTCTCTCTCTCTCTCTCGTGTTTTAGTGTGTGAGAGTGTTCCATTGGTGTTAGGGTTAGTGTAAATTCCTTGCTTGTTTGTGGGTTGCTCTAACGATTCTCCTCTTTTGCGTCCTAGTTCGCTCTTAAACTAGGTGGTGCCCCTTGTGTAGTTGGGATTTGGCTGTGGGTTTGTTGTTTTGGTTTGTGTTGTGTTGTGCCCCAGCCCCATTGAGCAGCACGGGAGCCTTGAAGGGTGTCTAGAGGTTGCTCTTCTTGTTGCCCGCCCCGGACCGCCTCAGTAGCGTATCAAACAAATCTTCTATACGAGGCACAGGAAATTTGTTTTTGATAGTGATATGGTTTAGTGCTCGATAGTCCACACACATATGGTATGTACCATCTTTCTTTTGCACTAAAAGGACTGGAGAACAAAAGGGAGAGGAGCTAGGCCTCACCATCCTTTGTCTACCAATTCTTGTACGTGCCTCATGATCTCGTCTTGTTGAGCTTGGGAAACTCGATAAGGAGGCTTGTTAGGTGGTGAGCTTCCTGGTAGGAGCTCAATTCGATGGTCATCATCCCCTTGTTTTGGAGGTAAGTCCATAGGGATATCATCAATGAAAACATCTAGAATCCATTTAGAAAAGTAGACAAGTTCCTATCATTTTCATTTGATAAATCATTAGCATAATTAGTGGATTCTTTGACAAAAATCATGTACGCAAAAATCAAGCTTTTCATTGACTTATCAAAAGCTGATGAATTTACAAGTGGTATAGTATGACCAGACTCATTAGCGTCTATATACATGTTCTTTTCCCTGTAGGTGAAGTAGATTCTCCTTTCAGGGAACTTCATATTGACAGCCACGCGGTCAAACCATGGCGCCCCTATGATAGCATCCTCATGTTGGGGAGGAGAGATGAAAAAGTCTTCTTTGTCAACATAGCTTTGGACATGAAGCCTCAACTTCCCAATCAAGGGAGTAACGGAGGCTTATTGTCCCTTGAAAACTGTGTCAGCCGTTACAATATCTCCCATCTCAAAAGCTTGCATGCCCAACTTGGTGGCCAACTCCATTGATATGAAGTTGTGAGTAGAGCCAAGGTCAAACAAGATGAAGGCATCATGCTCCCTTACCTTTCCCCAAGCATAGGAGAGAGATGATCCTTTGCAATGAGCATCCTCTTTTGAGCTTCGATGGTGAAAGCCCTAGGAGTCTCATTGCGAGCATTTTTCTTGGGGCAAGAACGATAGCCATTTCCTTGCTCCCCACACTTAAAACACTTATGGTCCTTGCGAAAAGCTTCAAGCTCTTCATGAGAGAGTTTGTCTTTACCTTTGTAAACTCCCTTCTCCTTGGACCTATTGTTGTTGTTGTAGGAAATGCCTTGGGAAGAATTTTGGGCATTGGTTTTTCCCTTTGCATCATTTTTGTCTTTGTTTTCCATGGGTTTGACATTCCGTTTAGCCCCTTTGTTAGAAGTTGGACACACCCTACGGAAACCGACTTCTCGACATATTATCATTTTTTGTAATTATTCATTTATTGAGAAAACTCGACATTTCACTTTGTAAATATTGGGGCTTATAGAAGTTTCCAGATGTATCCCAGTTTTGATAGTTAGATTGAGTAGATGGTTGATTTGGAACTTTGGGGTTTGAGAATTGTAAGGTATTTATACCACTTTTTAACCTTAATGAAGGACCTTTTGTCATTTTTAAAAAAGAAGTTGTGACGTCTGTGAGTGAGCGTATTGTGTACGAGAGAGAGTGTGAGCTTCATCTTGACGCTACGTGTGCACCGGTGGTCGGAATCGAGTGCGAAGAAGTGCATCGTGTTGCCCCCGACGAGAGCTACGCGCCAATACCTACATTGTGCGCGTACGGTCTGGTTTTGCGAGCTCCTTCTACGAGCTTCCTCTGGTGATTTGGTGAGCATACGTTGTCCGACTCTGGATTGCAGCATATCCACGCGTTCACATTGAGTAGAGCTACACATTAGGCACTTCAGATTTCGGAAACGGAGACCTGCAAATTTCGGCCAAACATCCTACGTGATTTTGCACCAGGTGTTTTGGGTTGGGGTTTTGGTTCATAGACCTTAGGGAGAACGACCTATTGGTGATAGTAGGGTCTTCTTCAAGTTATGTGGTATTTCGAGATTGTTTGATGGGTGTTAGGTTCTAGAAAGCATTGTAGGAAGTTTCCTCTTATGCACTCTTGAAGGCTGTGACTTAGACATTGGGTAGAGACCTCTGTAGGAATTAGTTAGGAGTCGGTCGAGTGTAGGTTGGCACATTGTACTTGCTTCCACGCGCTTGCGGGTCGAGCTTCGTCCTTAGCTGAAAAATCTTGTTAGGTGAGTCCTCGTTGTGCTGACGTCCGTCGCGGTGTATCCGTCCAACATTGGCGCCGCTGCCGGGGACGAAAACCTTAGGTATGTGACCAAGACTAGTCCTTGAGGATAGGGATTTTGGCTTGCCAAGAGTCTCGTTTTACATTTAGATAGGACCAGAGGGTGGAGGACTCTCTAGGTCTTAGAGGGAGTCTAGGAAGCGAGTGTCTGGCCTAGATCCTTCGACTTAGGTAGATTAAGATAGTTTTAGGTATTAGTTGAGTTCTTGAGTAGGAGTTGGAGTGGTAGAAGCGGTGAGAGGAGATCTTGAGAGTCCGGAGAGGCCATAAAGCAACCAAAACACCATTATCACCATTTCACATTGAGTAGGAGTAGAGTAAGTAGGACATCATTATTTAGGATCTAGAGCACTTCATGCATGTATACTTGCTCGATAAATTCATCACAAGTTTGTAAAAGACACAAAAGTGTGTTTGAAAGCTGAAGTGAAGTTCAAAAGTTACTGTGAATGTTTCTAATAGAGTTGTAGAGCATCAGGAGCATTTCTGTCAGGAAAAAATTAATTTCAAGCCAGGAGACATCGTACGCGTAGGATGTCTACAGGCTAATCTGGTGGGAGTTTTGGGATTTTGAGTTGACCAGTGTGTTCAGAAGGTGGGGTTTACCCTATTTTCAACCGAAAAGTGGAAATTTGACCATATTTTCACAGGATAAGGCCAGATAGACTGAAATTGCCATACATCCTACCCAAACTGTGCCAAAGCATTATTTTAAGACCAAAACCATATGATGGCTGCATGAGCATGACCTGCATGAAATATTGAGTGATTGAGAGGGGTTTCATCTCATTTGGGTGAGAAAATTTGGGTTCAAAGCGGACTTTAGCACTTTTGACTGAAAAAGGTAAGAACGGGAAAATTTGGGACTTTTGAAATCCAAACCAAAATCTAAGCATACCACTGGGTTGTTGACATCAAAGGGAAGCTGTGGGTCAAGTCTGGGGCCAAACAGGCCAAAAAGACATCCTACGCGTAGGATGTCTTCTGTGTGATTTTTCACTCCAAATCCAGATTTGAGCATACCAAAGTGATCAGCAACTCAAGGGGAGCCCAGGTTTTGAATTTGAAGCCATTCTGATGAAAAAGACATCCTACGCGTAGGATGTCTTACGCAAGAAATTGAAGCCAGAAACTGATTGTGGGCATAGTAAGGTGTTGGATAGCCTGAGGCAAGCCTCCTAATCAATTTTGGTCCAAATTGGAGTTGATTAGACTGATCAAGATCAGCAACAACAGGCTGTCGAAACAGATTTCTGATCCATTGACCAGCTTATAGGTGTCCAAATCAAAAAGTAAAAACAGATGTGGACTCGACACATCAAGGGGAATCCATAGTGCAAAAATCCAGGCAAAACAAAGTAGGAGACATCCTACACGTAGGATGTCTATTGGGGCCTACTGAAGATAAAATTTGACTGAGCTTAGACAGTGAGATTCCATTTGGCTTAAGGGTTCCAGAACTTCTTTCAGAAGTGAATTTGGACCTTGTTTGTCCATTTGACGGAGCAAAGACTGAATTCAGACTTTTTCACGTAAATTGACCAACATCCGAGGGAAGTACAGTTCCAGATTAGCATACCTAATCCAGAACATCAGTAGTGTATAAAATACAGTAGTGGTCAAGATTAACTCTCCAGTTATACCAATCATTACTAAGATAACCTCTGACAGATAAATGCTTTGATTCGATCGTCGAAATTAAACGCTTGTGTACACAAGTATATTCAGCAGCAAAGCAAGAAGTTGTGCGGAGACTGATCCTTTGCCAGGTGAGTGGTTGGATTTGTGGTAAATTGCATTGATAAGTTTGATGAATTTAAGATTAGGAAGATACATTTTTAGAGACCAGAAGGTGGCAGGTGACCAAGGTAGCTTAGTGTCCACCGAGGAGAGTGTAACTCAGGCAAGGCTAGATCCACTAGCACCGATTATTGAGGAAGGTAGTGATACTGATACTTCGTCAGACAAATCTTTCTTCATGATGGGTAGTCAACAACCAGGAGGTTTCACCTATGATGGACCAATGCGAGGAGGAAGCACCTCCCTAAATCCTTTGAATGATTCCAAGCTCACTGTGATCTTCTTAGAGGGAACAAACTCGAGGGGAGCCCTAGTCTATTCTGACTATCGAGGACGCAAGTGCATTTGTATCAAAGAGAGGCCGGCTCAGAGATTGGAGATAATTCGAGTCTATGATGATGGAGATAGATTCCAAGATGAAAAGGGGAACCACTATTTGATAGTCAGTAACCCTGAAGATTACAACACATATGGAGATAACGTAGCAAAAGGGAAAATGGTTTCAGAAGCTCAAGAACCACCACCAAACATTGATCGGCCTGGAGCAATTTTTATGTATGATAAGAAAACAACCAAGGTTCCAACTTATAATGAGAACGTGGGAATCTACAAGCATGAGAGTGAGGGAATAGTCGCTTACTTTTGCAGCAAAGAACCATACTTAAACGAATTGAGCAAGGACAAGGTTCTTTACTTACTCTCTTATGAAACTGCTATGGGGAAGGATATAGTTTTTGTTGACAGGTACGGGCAAGAATACCAACGTATCCTACCATAAGAGGTAGAAAAGGCAACAGTTCCAGGAGCATCAACATATGCCCCAGACGAGGTGCCAAGAGCCACCTACACCCCTAGCAAGTCGAAAAATCCCTTTTCAGAGGATTATGACGCCACCTCACATTCTACCCGATCGCAGACGTTCAACAATCAAAACCAACCAGCAACGCAGCCATAATTGCAGGCATGGCTTCGACAGAGTGCAACATTGGAAAAAGACCAAAACCAAGATGGTTATCAAGCCGCACGAGGGCTAAGGGATTTGCAAGAACCACCACTCTATTCAAGGTATCAAGGAGAGAGTAAGCCAAAGACTCAAGGTTCAACAGAGCCTAGAAGACCACCCATAAAACGAGTTCGAAGAGATGAACCATCTCTGGCGAGAACTGTTAGAAATTATGGCTTAGGAGCACCACTGGGAGAGGAACCAGCCTACTACAGAAGACCTGAGGGGATATACCAATTAGGACGTGGAGATCCAATGATGAGGTTTGTAGACCATCATAGAATTAGACCTTCTCAAGTGCAAAAATGGGTAAACAAGAAATACACCGACAACAGAGACCCAAGGGATCATGTAGCAACCTTTGTGCGTGTAATTAGAGCTGAAGAGGTGTTAGACTTACCTACCCAATTTGCAGGGTTTGGACTAACCCTAGAGGATGACGCTGCTACTTGGTTTGACTCTGTAGAGCGTAGAGACTTTGAGCCTATGGAGGAAGTGTTTGACAAGTTTATCAAGGAATTCTCACAAAGGGGGATAGCTCATAATACCGTTTCACAAATCCATAAATTCAAATATAAAGATGGGGAATCTGTATGAAAGGCAGCCCTAAGACTAAAAAGATATGTTAAGTTCTGTCATGTGGAAGAACTGCCAACTCAGTCCAGACTTATGCCGATATTCATCCAAGGACTAGGGAATGCGGATCTCCAGAAAGACTTACATATGAAAAGGAGCACTACGTTGAATGAGTTGACCAAGGAGGCTCTTTACCTTATGGACAATTGTGCGGTCTACAAAGAGGGGGAGTTCAAGGACCTTGACGACAATTCATCTTCACAACAAAGTGGAAGCAAGTCTTCTCAGTCAGCACCAAAAGGAGAAGTAGCTGTAAACCAAGATTTGCTTGTAGATGAAGTGCTAAAAAAAATTAACTTGTATGCCAAACCCCAAGCTAAACAACCCAAGTGGTGTGCTATTGAACAAAAATGAACAAACCATGTTACAGAGGAATGTTATTATAACAAGGGATATATGAGAGAGAGACCTTACGCTCCCCAAGCTCAGGTAGCTTCTCCTCAAGTTCCACCGATGCCTAGGTATCAAGCAGGCAACCTACCAGGACCTGTAGGTGTAGAAAGACCACAACCGGTGTTGGGGCAACAACCACCCCTACCAGGATTACGACTAGTCGGTATAAGATACACACCAACCGTAACCGAATCAGAGGAAAAGGCTTTGGTGCCTATGCATGCATATTATGAAGATCCCAACGGATATGTGGCAAACTCTGCCTATTATCCACCGGAAGAACCCTCGACACCAGCACCATGGAGCATGATAGGAAGTACAGGACCATCAACAACTGCACAGGCAGCAGGAGAAGGAAGATATAGCTTAGATGAACGAACATTGTTGTTCATAGCCAATGGAGGCATGGGCAGACAGAGACATGCATGCCAACAAAGGGGAGCTCAAGGAGCACCTCAACAACCCAAGGGACCCTGCTACAAGTGTGGTGGAGACCATTGGCTAAGAGACTGTCCTCATGATGAAATCATTAGAGTGAACGCATATTGCACTGAGTGTGGAGTTACTCATCTGATTCCCAATTGCCCTAAAAACCCGAGCAAAGGAGAAAAAACCACCTTGAACATGCTAGAAACAATACCTTCCGGTGGAGGGTCAGAAAATGAAACAATCATACCTATTCAGGCGGTGACACGAGCCCAAGCTCAAAGAATGATGAACGAACGCATAATGGAAGAGCCAAAAACCGATGCCCAAAGTTCAGAAACGAAAAATCAGAGAAGCACTTGGAAAGCTAGAAAGGCGCGTATGAAAGCCAGGAAAGAACGAGAGCAAACAGCTCTATCCGAGGAGTTAAAACATATAAAGGATAGATTAGAGCAGTTAGAGGATCTAGTTAGCTTAAGTTCACACACCATGAAAACCATAGCACCCAAGGAAATAGCAGAGCCCAAAAGTAAAGGATCGGGAGGATCTGTACTGGCAAACAAGGTAAATGAGCAGTTGGATGCGCTTCTAAAAGCTTATGAAGCCGGACTCAAAAAGAACCAAACCCAGGAGCAAAGGTGGATGACTTATCCATATGCTCAAATAGAAAAACAAAGGTTGGAAATGTGTAAAAAGATGATTGAAACAGTTCAATCATTGATGGAAGACGCGAAGGGTAAACTTGCAAATTGGCATGAAGCACCAGCTCCAACCCCTATCCAACCAACTTTAGAGGAACAAGTAGAAACAAAGGAAAGACTCACGAATGCCTATGAGCCGAGAGTAGAGCCTATCATAGTGTCAAATACAACAGATGAGGCAAGTGACGGGTTCCAGCCTAAAACATTGACAAAAATGAATAAGGACTGTAACGGTCTAGACGATCTGTGGAAGCAAATCCGTGAGGCCAACGAGGCTAACAGGATGAGTAACCACATGAATAGCACGAGGCTAACAGGATGAGTAACCACATGAATAGCACGAGGCTAATAGGATGAGTAACCACATGAATAGCACGAGAAAAGAGCAGAATGTGATCTTACCTCCTATTGAAGAATTTGAGACAAGGTCACAAATGAACTTTGAGATACATTCACAAGGGGGAAACCAGGGATCAATTAGTTTGGGGCACAGCCAACCAGACTCGCTGAAAACTTTACCCTCTTACCTAGGAGAGTATGAAGCCAAGTCAGAAGTGAGAGCAATCCCATCTCAAAGACTTTCTTCTGGCAAAGTAATGGATTCACAAGGATTGATTGAGTTATTGTCCACCCCGGTGGCATGCACAATCACATTAGCCGAGCTCCTAAGGTTACAACCAAACATCTGGACCACAGTAGGTAAATGCCTAGAAAAATTTGGAGTGAAAGACCCCACCTTGAGGCTGCAGGAAGGGATCAGAGAGTTGGACAGGCCTCAACTAAACACTAGGCCAGTACCATTAAACAAGGTTGGAGAGTATTGCAAGGAAGAAGATGGAAATACCACGCTACCAGTAGAATTCCAAGGAGTAGTTTCCAAAGCTATTCTTGACAGTGGAGTGGGAGTTGCTATCGCCACCAAGGAAATTTGGAAAAACTGGGGAAAACCAGCTTTAAGAGCTTCTAGAATGAAATTGCAATTGGCAGATGGGTTCATGGAGAAGCCTCTAGGACTCTTAGAAAAAGTGATTGTCACTTCGTGTGGAATCGAGTATGAGCATACATTTGCAATAATCAATTTCGAAAAAAAGAACAATTATGAGATCATCTTGGGAAGACCATTCATGCGACAATTGAAGATGGTCCAAGATTGGGGTTATGACCACATATACCTCAGACATGGCGAGACAACAACTAAAATACACCTAAAAGACCATAGTTACAAAGCTGTGAACCAAACACCTGTGGAAGATT
Source organism: Adiantum capillus-veneris (assembly GCF_014529385.1). Lineage (NCBI taxonomy): Eukaryota > Viridiplantae > Streptophyta > Polypodiopsida > Polypodiales > Pteridaceae > Adiantum > Adiantum capillus-veneris. The sequence continues at coordinate 87,606,042 of NC_140948.1, read as the reverse complement.
TTGATTCAGCTACAGTAGCAGGATCGGAACACCCAGCATGGTTAGGACAACAAAAAGAGCTATGGATGTGTGGAGCTTCACATTATGGAAGCTTAAGAAGGGAGGAATGCGTCTTAGAAAGAGAGATTGAGGACAAGGAGTATATTCCAGAACCTTTCCCTGAAGATGCCTTGGAACCTCTAGAATGGGAACACATACTAGCAACATTGGATGTCTGCACCATTAGAGATAGTCATCGCACAACCTCTGTATCATTTGCTAGTCAATTTCGATTGGACCAAGGAGTGTGAAACTTCGTTCCAAAAGCTGAAGGAAAACCTTGTATCAGCACCTGTACTTAAAGCACCAGATTGGAAAGAGTTATTCCATGTTCACATTGATGCTTCTGCATATGCAATCGGGAGTATTCTGGCTCAACCTAGAGACGGAACGATGGATTTTCCAATTTCTTATGCAAGCCGACAGTTAAACAGTGCGGAAAAGAAATACACAACCACCGAACGAGAAGGGTTAGGAATGATTTATGCTGTAAATAAATTTCGGCATTATTTGCTTACAAACAAATTTGTGTTCTTCACAGATCATCAAGCTTTGTATCTGGTGAATAAACCATGCAATACAGGGAGAATTGTACACTGGTTTATTATATTGCTAGAGTTTGATTTCACGTCAAAAAGGGTAAAACCCATCTAAGAGCGGACCATCTTTCAAGGATGCACAACGGGGGAGCTCCTGAAGGAGTAGATGATGACATACCAGATGCTTATCTTTTCAATATTGAAATGATACCCAAATGGTCTCAGGAAATTGTTAGCATTCTTTCCTTTGGAAGTAGGTTTGATAATACGGAATACAGATCCAAACAACAAACAATTCGACAAACAAAAACTTCCAGTTGATAGAAGAACGGCTGTATCATCTAGGATCGCGGACCCAATCCTACGATTATGTATAAATCCGGAAGAATTCCAGTGTTACCTTGAAGAAGCACATGTCCAGGATTGTGCATTTCATTGTTCAACAATGAAAACACACCAGAGACTGAAACAGTTAGGGGTTTTTTGGCCAACTATGTATGTTACCAATTGTACTATATATAGTGTCAAACGACCAGTGGATCACACGACATTGTTTCATGTAAACATTGCACCTGCATGGAGTCAATATATCATTGATTTCTTAACCACCAGGACGTTTCCTGAGAACATAACAAGAGCACGGAAAAGGGCTATAGAGCTAGAAGCTCGCGACTTTCAGTTAATTGGGAACCAACTCTATAAGCGAGGAAAGGACAATCAACTTAGAAACTGTGCAAGTGAAAGCGAATACCTGCTGATTTTAGAACATGCACATAGAGGAATAAGTGGAGGCCATTTTTCGGGCGATAAGACGGCAAAAATTGTCTTAACCGCAGGAATATGGTGGCCTACATTGCATATGGATGGTGAAGAGTTTGTAAAGCGTTGTGACGCATGTCAGCGCACCAAGGTGCCGATAAAGAGAGATGAGATGCCACTACAGCCAATGATGGGAGCAAGGGCATTTGCAAAATGGGGCATTGATTTTGTGGGACCTATCTCACCCCCTGCATATCGCACCCATACCCAATATATCATTGTGGCTACGGACTATCTCACAAAATGGGCGGAAGCCAAGGCAACGCAAAAAGCAGATGCACGGACCACTGCACCATTTTTGTATGAGAATGTTTTTGTACGATACGGTTTACCAATAGAAATTGTCAGTGATCGTGGAACACATTTTCTTAATGAAGTCATTGAATATCTGCTAGAGGAATTCATGGTCATACATAGGAAATCTGCTCCATACCATCCAACAGGCAAATGGACAAGCTGAGGCCACAAATAAAACACTATGCACGGTTCTCACTAAAATTGTGTCAGAGTCAAGAACAGATTGGAATCAGCAGCTACACTCAACACTATGGGCGTACAGGGTAAACATCGATAGGAGCAACACCGTACAACATGGTGTTTGGCCTAAATGCTATACTACCCATGGAGTTTTTAATTCCAACTCTACGAGTAGCGAACGCTTAGAATGGACAAGGAATGAGCTCTCTTCAAGAATAGATGATCTTGAAAAGCTAGATGAACTCCGCTTGAGAGCTGTAGCTTCAATCTATGCTAAAAACAGAAGACAAAAAGAGTTTTTTGACAAGCATGTGCGCACTAAAGAGTCCAAAACAGGTGATTATGTACTTGTTTATACTTTGAAGCAACATGCCAAGAAACTTAAAAAGCGAGGAATGGGACCCTTTGTGATTAGTGATCTATCACAAAGCGGAGCTGTCAAGCTTGCTACATTAGTAGGTGAAGGAATGCCCAATTGGATTAGTGGATGTCGATTGAAGAAATATCATTTACCACTCACACAGGAGATGCTTCAATAAATCCATCAAGGAAAACAACAAATGAAGGAGATATAGCGAGTACAAGAAGAAGCTCAAGCGGAAGCCAAAGAACGCATTGCAAAACGAAGACTTCTACAACAACAACAACAACAACAACAAGGTGAAGCACCATTGCGAATCAATGCCATTCGACTAACGATGTTGGATGAAGACACAGTGGAGCCCATAATTGCAGTCAAAGTAGGGAGCAATCAAGTTGAATCGACGGCATTGCTTGATTCTAGAGCTCAAGCAAATTTGATCTCTTACGGATTATACCAACAGCTCGAGTCCACAGGTCAACTTCATCCTACTCCTAAAATGTTGGAAAGTAGTACGTCACACTCGTTGAAAACATTGGGCTGGACTATATTGCATATACAAGTACATCAATATATTTACCCACACAAATTTTATGTAGTCGAGGATGAAAGCACACAACACCCAATGGTGTTGGGACAACCTTGGCAAAAAGAGTACAATGTGCAGATAAATTGGAACACGAATGCAGTCAAAATTCAGCATGCACAAGAACAACAGGTAATAGCCTTTGCTCAGCAATACCGGAATAATCAGTTGCCAGCAATGCAATCACAGGGAAAAGAGCCAAAAGCACGAGTGCCACTAAAGAACAACATGATACCCAAGGCTAACAAACAGCTAAAAGCCAACCATGCTAACTACATACATATGAAGTCACCGACTGCAGTGCAAAGATCTAGGTTACCAAAACAAAGGAAACAAGTATGGATGCGGAAGGATAGAAATGACCTAGCAAACCAAAAACAATGCAACGAAAGAATTCAAACGAAGCAGATAGTTCAACCAAAAACCAAGGGCATAAAACAAATATGGATCCCAAAGAAAATGCTCAACAATAACCCAAATGTTACTCGCATTTGGCTACCGAAACAAACGCAAAAGGAACTCCCTTCAGTACAAGAAACATTGGACGGCAGAGAGCAACATTTGCAAAAGGACAACCAACTTATGTGGATGCCAATCAGCAACAAAACAGTGGCAACACAGGAAGTAGCAAAACCCCTACAAAAACCGGCAAAAACAAGCTACCAATGGAAAGCAAAAGAAATACGGTCTACGGCAATTCCGACCAAGCCAATCCTCTCCACATAAATAACTAAGGCTATATCAACAATAGCGGCAAAGCGATTGCCTTTTGCAAAAAAGACAATTAAAAAGAGAGCAGTAGAGTTACAGCTGTTACTTGCAAAGAAAACAGGCAACCTCGACGGCAAATGCCAATAAGCATCTTGCTTATACCCTTCTCTTGCACAGCATTAATTTTTCCATGCATTGATCGAGTATGCATCAATTAGGGCCACATTAATCGGCCAAGCATTAGGACAAATTTTTCAACCTATGCACGGCACATACTCTGAGGAGATACCTGGTCGTCCGGGAGGACTCCGGTTAGGAGGGAGGGAGGCATTCTCAAATGCGGAACCAATAGCAGGAAGAGCAAAAAAGGGCATGATTTTTGACTATTTTAAGGGTTGTTGTTTGATTGCAAAACTTTCCAGACTAACCCAAGTACATATGCCCTTATACAGCATGTATCTATAGTTATATGGGGCCAAACGCTAAATCAAGCCCCTAGGTGTGTGTATAAAAGTAGAAATAACCATTTTTTCGGGCAAAATATAGGTAAAACGGAGAAATCTGACCATAAAAATTGCATGTGAGTGTGCATAATGTTTGGCGGTGATGTTTGTGATTTATTATGATTTTTGAAAATTTTCTGGGTTTGATTTGCTATTTTCCTTTTAGTTTTGTTAATTTTCAGCAGAAAAACTTCAAAAATACAAAAAGCAGGTGAAAAACGGTCATAATGAAAAACAAAAAATATGGGGATGATCAGTGAATTTAGGAAAACCTATGGTACAGTGGGGGTGCAATTATGAGACTGGGGTGGAAAGCGTGTTTTGGCCAGATTTTGACCGAAATGCCAAATTTCTGGTAAACAGAGCAAATTGAGTCCAAATCAAGAAATTTTCGAGCCTAAACCGCATCTTGCAAGAAGTTGGGAGCACATGTCAAATTTCATGAAAAGTGGTTCGGGGACCTCCATTATAAGAAATTTTCACCTCATTTTTAGCTCATTTTCACTATTGACATTTGAGAGAGAGCTTCTGCCACCTAGTGCGAGCGGAACTTCCAGCAGCTTCTACGACACGCAGACTACCCAATGGGCTTCAGACATGAGAGGTAGGCTCACCACCTTGGGCTTTTCGCGCATGTTTGTCGTTTTGTCGCGAAAACTAGCGTAGGGTTCACACACAAAGCGGGCGGTAGAGACCTACAAGTAGAAGCGGCCACCTAACGGCTAACCCAAAAGCAACGAAACTTCATCAGCAGCTTACCCTAGCATAGGAGACCAGTCTTGGATGTCCAAAGGCAGTAGAAAACCATCGGGAAAAAACACTAATTCCTAGAATCCCGCAAGAGGCCACCAAATGGAAAATCGGCGAAAAGGCACCCAAATGCTACCAAAATTCATGGGTAGGAGCATCTCGACATGCTCAACAAGTCTATGTGGCCCACATGACCAAAAAGTGAATCGAAGCGGCACTAAACTTCAAAAATGGCATCAGACACACAAAGCGTCAAATAGCTCTCGCGGCCAAACCGCATGCCTATTTGCCACAAAACTTCACGAGCGGCTTTCATATACCATCAATAACCAAGTCCTACGGTGGTGGACCACCACAAATCATCGAAGATATGTAAACGCAACCACGGGTGTTTCTAGAGCGACAAATTGCCAAATGAAGCTCCGGTGAAGCCAAAGTCGACAAAAACCATACGGCAAGGATCCCCAAGGGATTGGGAAGCTATGGAGACCAACATCAAGAAATTTCATCGCCAAAAAGCACTCCAAAAGTCAAAAAACGGCTCGAAGGCTCTGAAATCCACACAGGGAGTTACTTTCTATCCATTTGACTTTTTTGTTGAAATTAGGCTTAAAAGGGACTCAGGGGGACCAAGGGCAGGCACTAGTGACAAAATCCATGAAAAAATCATCAGGAGACATTCTATGTGTAGGATGTCTCAAGGATATTTCTGGACACAGATCCCAACATTTTTCATCACACACATTTTCTGAATGACCTTTACATGCTAGCCACCAAGTTTCATCACATTTGGACCAAAATTGACCTCATATGCATGAAAAAATGCAAAGTTAGGGCATAGAGGCAATAATGGGCCATAGACCTACCAAATCTTGTCCAAATCACATCAAACTTGCACAACATATTCACATGCACATAACCAACCAATCTGTATGGTCATAAGCAAAAATTGATGAAATAGACATCCTACGCGTAGGATGTCTATTTGACATTTTTGGCCTACAAAGGGTGTTTGTCCATTCCAGATCCAATCACATCATCTTCAAGAGCTCATATACCAAGTTTGAAGCCATTCTAATCATTTTTGATCCCCAACACCTTCAAGATACACTTTTGGAGCCCAAAAACACTACACAGGCTCTTACAAGCATCAATTCTTGTCCAAATCAAAATCCAAGAGCATGGACATGTTCCATAGGCCAAGGACTACCCACAAAACAATTCCCATGCCATTTTGATGAAATAGACATCCTACGCGTAGGATGTCTCCAGCATAATTTAGACCTTTTGTGCAAAGAGTGACATCATGGGAGCCAATACCATGGTGCAATGAGCCCATATATCAATTTTCAACCCATTTGGACATCACTTGCTACCTGTTATGGACTTTCTATCCAAGTTGTGACCTATAGCCTGAATCAACCCAAAAATCCACTTTTTGATGCCCAAATCCAAATCCAAGCACATAGCCATGTTCCATAGGCCAAGGACTACCAGCATGTCAAGTATCACCCAATTCTGATGAAAAAGACATCCTACACGTAGGATGTCTAAATGGAAATTTTTGGCCAGAATTACACTGTGAGCACATGCACAGCTTCACAAGTTCCTTTTAAGCTTTATTTTCAATTTTCAAGTCATTTGGATAGATAAAACTCAGTTTCTCATCTAATCTGGAAAAATACGCTAACTTCGGACTACTGAGTGCAACAGGATCTATGGCAGCTGCAAAGTCACCGGCAAAGAAGAAAAGAATGACCATAAAAGATTACCTAGAAGAGGTTGAGCCCTTCGTCATACCAGAAGGAACTCTAAAGCCAACAAGCACATGGATCCAAGAAGATCTTCTGGAATCCAATGATCTAAAGATTTACCAAGGCGTGTTCAAAGACACCGATAGAAATGTGATAGAGCTACCAATGTTACCGCGGGAACTCAATGAGTTCGTCAGAATCAAGATGTCGGAGTATCTGGAAAGATTGATCTCCACAATTACTTTGAAGCGGTGCCGGTGGATATTGACATAAAAAGAGTCTGGGAATTTGTGACAACAATAAAAGAAGATGGAGTGGCCAGAGTAATAGATCTGCAGGGAAAGCCAGGCACCAAGATTCTGATCACAGAAAGAGTGGTGGCAGTTGCACTAGACCTCTCCAACAAGGGGGATAGTGTAACCAAAAGAAGAGACGAAGTAAAGGTGTACAATGAAAAGAAAGCCAACTATACCTTTGAAGATATTGCCAACCCCAAAGTGGCAATCATGAGCCAGCTGTACAATCAATATTTCCATATGTGTACAAAGCGGCCACAAAAGTACAGGATGCCGCCTGCAGCAATTGCCACAACATTCACCTGGGCAATGCAGAAAAGCAAGCCGAAGATCATCAATTATGCAGCTTATGTACATGATAATTTGGTGAAGATGGGCAACAAGAACCCCACATACATCGTGTCGGGTGAGCTAATCACGAAAGTGATTTATGGGGCATTGCACGCCAAGGGAAGATGGCCAGACCCTCCATCACAAAACGACTGGCTGAGGCTCAAAGAAGATAAAGAAGACGAGCAACAAAAAGCACCAAGGATGGCAACCTGTTTGAAACTTCGGTTAGAAACCGTGCAAGAAGAGCAACCAGAGCAGAAGAAAGGAAAGAAAGAATCTGCCCAAGTGCCAGCAAAAGAAATGAAATCAAAGAAAGCTGCACGACTAGAGCGGCTGATGGAAAGCTTCAGGGCAGCCCTCAAAGGAGATTTAGGCGATCTATGGAAGGCATCTCTAGAAGCAATGTCGGGAAAATCCCGACAGGTGCACAGAGACAGATTTGATGATTACATTAAAAATTTTGAGATTCTTGATGCTACAGTAGAGAATATCCCACATGTGCCCTTTATAGAAGAGGAAGTGGAGCACTTCCGACAGAAACTGCTAGAAGAGCAGGAAGGCCAAGAGAGATAAAGGAAGACCAAGGCGGACAGAGATTTCAAGAAAAATCTGACAACTCCACCGGCCAGCCCCGAGTCCAGCCCACCGCCTTCACCACCTCCTCGTAGCCCTCCACAAGAAGACAAAGAGGAACAAGACAAACCAGAAGAACAAGAAGAGGCCAAGCAAGAGCAAAGCCAGGAGCAGGAACCAAAGGAAAAGGCTAAGCCTAAAAGTGAGCAACTAGAGTCAAATGAGTCATATAACACATTTCTAGACCTGCTAGCGGCCGGATACACAAAATAAGAGGCTGCCACAGTCACATTCGACTTGGCAAGCACAGGGAACAAAGAGAAAATTCAAAGCATACAGATAGTAGAGCTAAAGGAGATGGCCACTGATAGTTGACCTGCACCTTCCCACCAATGATTGGGATGTGGTGATGACAAAGCTAACCAAGATCAGAGCCCAGTCAATGGCCTCAGAAAGTGAAAGGGCAACTCTCAAAGCCACTAAGGTGCAGATAAAGCTGGAAGTTGACACTTTACGGAAGCAAAGCCAAAGGCAGATAGAAAGAGAAGCAGAGCTGCAAGCCAGTCTGGCAAGGGCATTGCAAAGATGTCAAGAAATGGAAAGAGAAAATCAGGCAGCAGCCCAAAGACTGCAAGGAGCCGAAGAGGAGTATAGACAACTCAGCAAGTCATTGACAGATGCAGAGAGGTAAAGGGATAACCTAACCCTACAACTTGTTGAGGAGTCCAAGGAAGTAGAGGCCATGAGAAATGCCAAGGAAAAGGCAGAAATAGACCAAGAGGTTAGCCAGGATGAGGTCCTTGAGCTCAAGGACCAGTTTAAAGTTAAAGATCAAACCATCCAGCGGCTACGGGCATCTCCTGCCAGAGTCAGAGCTACTAGCTCGACTCACACCACTACAGAAAGCCAGATCTATGAAAAACAGATGAAAGAGCTTCAGAAAGAGTTAACTTTAGAGAAAAAGCAAAGGTTGATGATGGCGGAGGGGTCCGTGGTTATGCAAACACGCATGGAAGAACAGCAAAAAGCAATGCAAGATGAGCTAGAAATTATCAAGAGAAAGCTCGAGGAGGCGGAAAAGGTAAATGCCGAATTGAATGACCTCCTCGTGAACATGGGAGAAGAAGCCGAAGCGGAGAAACAGACACTCCTAAAGCAGATAGAAGAGCTAAAAGGACAGAAGCAGAAGAGCAAGCAGGCACAGGACCAGCAACCTCCGGCGTGAATGGCTACAACCCTCTCTCCCCTATCCTTTGCTAAAATATGAAGCCGCCACCATCAACAAGAGGATAAGAGAAGAGCCAACAGTGCCACTCTACACAGCAGATATCTCCTAGCCTGAAGGGGCCAAGTTAATAGTCGACTCCCAACCCAGGTGGAGAAAAGCATGGCTGACTAAGTACCCAGAATACCTAATCCATCTGGTAGAGGCACCCAAACTCATCAGAGATAATCTAAGCTTCTGCCGTCTACCAAGGATACGGACGTGGAAGGCCCAGGAGATACTACAAAGAAGCCAACCCACTTGGCTGAACTATCCGAAGCTGCGAGGCTTGAAGGCAAGCGAGAGAATAAGTGTTCAATACATGGTGAAAACCCTAACGGGCGCCATCAAATTGTTCACTGGCTTGCCTGACCTTTCTTGCATAATGATGAGGAAGATCTGCAAAACCCTTTTGGTAGTTTTCGAGACGTTCAAAGCGGGCCAGGTGACAGACAGTATCTTCTTCTTTCAAGATACGTACAGGTGTGCATATGATCTGTCTGGTCAGCCTTCCAAGGAGGTGATGCATGCATTGTATCAAAGGATAATGTTTCTGCCATCCTATCACCTCCACGCCTTTGAAGAAGCGTTCTACATCGGCTTCTTCACCATAAACACTGATATATTCGGCCCAACACTGCTGGATTTACATGCAAGATATGAGTCGCTGCTCAAGATGCGTGAAACCATAAGATGAAGAAGTAGCTCAACAACCATGTCGGGGACGACATGAGCAAGGAGGGGGGGAGTGTTAGAAGCTGGACACACCCTACGGAAATTGACTTCTCGGCAGATTATCATTTTTTGTAATTATTCATTTATTGAGAAAACTCGACATTTCACTTTGTAAATATTGGGGCTTATAGAAGTTGCCAGATTGTATCCCAGTTTTGATAGTTAGATTGAGTAGATGGTTGATTTGGAACTTTAACGGTTTGAGAATTGTAAGGTATTTATACCACTTTTTGACCTTAATGAAGGACCTTTTGTTATTTTTAAAAAGAAGTTGTGACGTCTGTGAGTGAGCGTACTGTGTACGAGAGAGAGTGTGAGCTTCATCTTGGCGCTACGTGTGCACCAGTGGTCGGAATCGAGTGTGGAGAAGTGCAGCGTGTTGCCCCCGATGAGAGCTATGTGTCGATACCTACATTGCACGTGTACGGTCCGGTTTTGCGAGCTCTTTCTACGAGCTTCATCTGGTGATTTGGTGAGCATACGTTGTCCGATTTTTCATTGCAGTATATCCACGCGTTCACATTGAGTAGAGCTACACATTAGGCACTTTAGATTTCGAAAACAGAGACCTGCAAATTTCGGCCAGACATCCTACGTGATTTTGCACCGGGTGTTTTGGGTTGGGGTTTTGGTTCATAGACGTTAGGGAGAGGGACCTATTGGTGATAGTAAGGTCTCCTTCAAGTTCTGTGGTGTTTCGAGATTGTTTGATGGGTGTTAGGTTGTAGAAAGCGTTGTAGGAAGTTTCCTCTTATGCACTCTTGAAGGCTATGACTTAGACATTGGGTAGAGACCTCTGTAGGAATTAGTTAGGAGTCGATCGAGTGTAGGTTGACACCTTATACTTGCTTCCACGCTCCTGCGGGTCGAGCTTCGTCCTTAGCTGACAAATCTTGTTAGGTGAGTTCTCGTTGTGCTGACGTCCGTCGCAGCGTATCCGTCCAACACCCTTGTTGAAAATTGATGCGGGAAGCAACCATGGGTGTGGTGGATTACTTCGGTGATAAAATCAGGCCATTGGGAGTTCACATACTCGGCCATTTCTTCAGGTAATCCCACACAAAATTGTTGCTTTTGCTCGGCGAAGTCTATCTTTTGGAAGACAGTAGCCTTGAGATGTAAATCCCAAAACTTGTCCACATATTTGTGAATAGACTCATGTGAGAGAAGATTCAAATTGTGCCATTTGGTAAATACTTTGTCCTTTGCATCGCTTGCAAATCATAGAGTTTTCCATGTCTTTGGGGCTTCATTGTTGCCATGAAGACTTGCGCACCATTGACGAGCCAATTTCTGGAAGTGCATAGCTACATGGCGTAGCTTGGAGGACTCCGTGAAGCCCTCGTCTCCAAAGTCCGCATCAAATTGCTGGATGAAGGCCAATACTTTGTCGATGGCACCAAAGGTGCCATCATAGGTGAGAAAAGAGATACTCTTTCCTCCCTCTTTGAACTTCTTGAGCTTTTGTGATCTTCACCATGCAGGGTATCATTTGCGATGTCCTCCCCTCTTGTATTCTCTAGGAGAATAGCCATAGCTTTCGTCGGGAGAGGAGGAAGGTGAAGAAGAAGGAGAAGAGGGTGACCTTTTCTTCCTTTGTTTACTCTCTTCCCTTTTGGAGTGACGAGGAGAAGGACTATGTGTTGACCATTTCCTCATGGGAGGAGTTGGCGATCGTCTAGACCGCCGTCTTCGTGGAGCCACATCTTCAGAGGAACTTAGGATTCATTACTTTCTTGTTCTTTGGATTCCTCCTCTCATATGGGAGAGAGTCTTCTTTTGGGGGTCTCATCAAGAGGCCTCTTAAGCTCTCTCTCCTCTTTGAGAGGAAGGGAAATCCCATAAGCACGAAGTTGTTGAGTAACTTCGGCTTGCAAAGTAGGGTTGCCCATAGCTTGATATAACCTAGTAACAAAATAATTGATAAACATGGGGGCATCATCATTAGCACCTTCATGTGCAAAATCAAAGTCATCAATGTTCATTCTACTCTCTTGGTTATTGTCATCCATGCTAATTATAATTATGTGTTTACTTAGTGTATTCTTTGGCAACTCAAAACCTTAGTTGCTACTCCTCTTAGCCTTTGAAAATAAGCACTTAAGTATCTACACCCACGGCTCGAATGGGTTAATTATAGAGAGTAGTGGGTGGGTCTAACATAGCAGAATTGCCGAGGGATAGCTCCTTTCAGACTTCTTGTGGCTCAATAATGGTAAAGCCATAGGCAAGTCTAAAAAGACCCCATTATTAAGACTAAAGCTCCCGAGGTGTGCACCATATCCCACATAGTGGGCTCAACAAAACTTATAATAGATCCCATTCCCACTTACCCTATTATAATTAACAAAATCAACCATTAATAGACTACTTAAGGACCTCTTCTTAAGCAAGAAAAGAGAAACCAAATGCTCTGATACGAATGTAATGGAAATGGCCTATGAACTTTGAGAATAGTGGAATTAAGAGAATTAGAGTGAGCATTTTTGTGAGATTACTTTGAGAACATAGACGGTGAACTTAATTGATGGTAGTAACATAAACATAGTACTTAATTAACTTGGCATTAACAATAATTTTGCACAAGAGAAAGTATTAGAGAACATGACAATAGTTGAGGACCGGATTTACTTGGAGCCGGTCCCCCCTTCAAAAGACGTTTGTATTATAGATTCTCCCATCAAGAGAGACTTGTTACAATACAATCTTTGTGTTCCTTATGACCTTGGTGATACTATGAAGATGTAAATATTCATGCATCACGAGCTTCATAAACTTTGCAAAAAGCATTAACTATCCCAAGCCTCAGTGACAAGGCCTCAAACACCTTCAAAGGTGGAGAGAGCTAGCGGGGAATGAGGGTAGGGAAGAGAAAGAAATAGTTCCTCACTTATCATCACTCTTCTTGCTTAGCATATCATAATAGCATAGTAATGATAATGAAGATGAAGAATATGGCAAGCTTAAGCATTGTAGCATGGATCTTGGTTGGATTTGCATTCCATAACCAAGAGTGTTGGTTTAGGCTCTCCACTTCTCAACAAGCTTGGAGAAGGAGAGGGAGCTTTTGCACTTTACACTCGACACAATGAGGGAATGTGTGTGTATGTGTGTGTGTGTGTGGGAGAGTATACCCCCCTCTTATGCTTGGTCCCTCCCCCCCCCCCCCCTCTCTCTCTCTCTCTCTCTCTCTCTCTCTCTCTCTCTCTCTCTCTCTCGTATTATTTTATTATTTCATTTGGACATGTGTCCTCCTTTTCCTCTCTCAGAGAAAGAACTTAATTATTTATTTTTATGTATCTAAATTCTCATTGGAGCCCTTTAAAACCTATCCAATAGCATTCAAGCACATCATGAGAGCCACATGTGGAGGATCATTTGAACATGTGTCGTTTATGCTTATTAAGTCATTTGGTTGAATTGAATACTTCAAAGACTTAGTCAATCAAGCATGGAAACGTTGATGCCTCTTGAGAGTTTTCTTTGAATTGAATACTTCAAGAACCTTAGTCATTTAAGCATGTGAGAAACACCTCAAGCTTTTGGGTAAGGTTCCCACTAACACTTAGCAAGCCAACAAGCACCTCATGCTTGGGTAGGATTCCCACCTCAAGGTCAGCTTGCCTAAGGACAAAGAACTTTTGAACACTAACTTTTGGAGGTTTTTAATGAAGCTAACCCTACTGTCTTTAAGCTCCATTTGGTAGTATTACTCTTTAACATACCATTTCTCATTTGGACCCCTTTTGACTTTGGCCCCGTGTTGAGACAGAT
>NC_140948.1:86177528-86332528 GCF_014529385.1 Adiantum capillus-veneris | reverse complement strand
ATGAGATCATGATATTCTGCCTCCTCGTTGTTGGAATGAACCTCCTCCAAGTGAAACCCTTTGCCAAAAATCTTTTCACCTCTAGGATTTAGCACAACTATTCCTACTAACACTTTGTCTTTTACTATCATAATAACTAATATCTAATTCTCCTAAATGATTTTCTCATGTTAAACTGATCATTTAATATGGGAAAGTACCAAGGGAGAAAAAGCTAGAATATTGGTTAAGCTGGGAACCGGCCATAATAGGGATCCAAAGGAGGGAAAATAGGGATCCAAAGGGGGGGCCATCTGCAAAAGAGCAATGTGCAACAATGGGCTTTAAAGACCCTAAGGTTCATCCCATTAAGACTTCCAAAATGCTAAGGTTCCAAAATTCAAAGGTTGTATCCAATGGTCAAGCTTAGTAAAATTGGATGCTTTGTGAGTGTGCCAAAAAAGTCTTCAAGACTCCTACATAGGAAAGGGCGAGCCCTGTAAGTAGGGGATGAGAGAGAAACACACACACTCACAGGCTCCCTTTACAGAAAGGGAATAGGGGACACATGTCAGCTCCCCAGGCCAATTGCCCACAAGGTACACTCAAACCCTATTGGATGGCCATAGAGGTGGACTAATGAGAATTAGGCTAGAGTAAATCTTTTAATTTATTTAAAAACAATTGATAAAAGAACCAATAAGAATTAAGCTCTCTAGAAGACTATTGGACAGTCTCCCAAGGGGTTCAATGAGCATTCGACAGCCCAATGGCTTGCCTGATTCCTATTGGCCAGAAGACAAAGGGGTCCAATGAGAGTTTAGTTTCATTATTTAATTACCTAAAGCTCTCACAAAAAGGGAAAGGGGGACACATGTCACAAGACTATCACTTTAATGGAAAGATCATCTACTCCAAGCTTGTGAGAAGGGAGGCCTACACCAACAACTCTTGGCTTTGTGATGCAAATCCAACCAAGAGCCAAGCTTCAATGCATGCTCATCTCCTCTACCATGCTAATTACTAAGCTATGCTAAGCTTTTATGAGTGATTATGTGAGGAGATACACTTCTTTCTGGTAAGACTACTCCTTCTTCCTCTCAATCTACTCTCATACCCCACTAGCTCTCACCATCTTTGAAGGTGTGTGAGGTCTTGGGTCTGAGACCGTGAGGGAATTGATGTTGTGTTTTATAAGTGTTTTCTTAGTGCTTGAAGCTTCCATCGTCATTGCACTAGCTAGTTATTGAAGAAACACAAAGAATTGTATTGTAAAATGTCTCCCTTGATGGGGGAAACCTATAATACAAAGCCTTTTGGAGGGGGGACCGGCTCCATGTAAATCTAATCCTCAACTGCTGTCAATAGCTTAATTTCTCTCTCTTTTGAAGTATTGTTCATGTCTATATAACTAGGTGTATGTGTTTTGTTGCTCTCTCCACCCAAGCACTCTTGTTATGCTCATTAGGAATCTATTCTAATGAAATGATCACTATGTTCATGCTATTTTCCGCTACACACAAGTTACTAGGCCATTAAATGTTACATTGGTATCAGAGCACAAGCTTTCTCTTTTCTTGCTCAAGAAGGGAGGTCCTCAAGCTAGCTATAAATGGTTGGTATTATTAATTTCAATTGAGTAAGTAGAATAGGGATTTTTCAGCTTTGCAGTGCGCCTACCTTTGTGCAGATAACGGGGCATCACCGTCGAGAGCTATTGTCTTAATAGTGGAGTCCTACGGGGCTTGCCTACGGCTTAACCACTATTGAGCTATTAGAAGCTTGATAGGAGCGGGTGCTGTTTGGTGTTGAAAGACCCTCTCTTCTAATCCTTGCAATTAATGATATTCGAGCCACGGGTACAGTATCTTGAGTGCTTTTCTAAAGGGGTAAAGAGGAGCAGCAACTAGGGCTTGATGTACCAAAGTACACTTAAAAATATTACACCTAAAAATTGTTAGAATGGTTGACAATATCAAAGAGAGTGAAATTAATGTTGATAGCTTTGATTTTGCTAATGAGTAGGCTACTAATGATGCCCCTATGCTTGTTAACTACCTTGTTTCTACGCTTCAACAAGCCGTGGGCAATCCATCCCTCCAAAGTGAAGTGCAACAGCAACTTCGTGCTCATGGGATTCTCCAAACTCCCCACCATGACGAGAGAGTACCTAGGAAGCCTCCTTGCGAGACTCCCAAAAGAGGCCTCTCTCCGATTTGGGAAGAAGAAGAGGATCCATACAAAGGGCTCAAAAATTTTCTTCTTGATGACGCATCTCCTTCCCAAAGGAGAACTCAAGAGCCCCCACCAAAGGAACGAGAAAGAAGTGAGTCTCTTGCCACCTCGAGGAATATGGCTCCATGAAGACGGCAGGCAAAACGCTCTCCATCACTTCCTAAACGGAGAAGACCATCGCACACCTCTCCACACCATAATTCAAAGAGGGATGATAAAAAATAAGAGAATAAAAAGGCGAGAAAGAGGTCACCCTCTTCTCCATCTTCTCCACCATCTTCCTCTTATGAAGAAAGTGATGGTGCAGACAAGGAGGACCAAGGCAAGAAAGAGGTCACCCTCTTCTCCATCTTCCTCAAATTCTTCATCTTCTGAAGAAAGCAATGGTGCAAATTTTGAACCATAAAAAAGAAGAGGCCATAGGAAATCCTATGTGGCGTGGAAGAGGTCGTCCAAGCTCAAGAAGTTCAAAGAGGGAGGAAAGAGCATCTCTTTCCTTACCTACGATGGAACTTTTGATGCTATGGACAAAGTCTTGGCTTTCATCCAACAATTCGATGCGGTGTTTGGAGATGAGGGCTTCACGGAGTCCTCTAAGCTACGCCATGTAGCTATGCACTTTCAAAAGTCCGCCAGGCAATGGTGGTCTAGCCTACGGGCCAACGGTGAAGAGCCACGAACATGGAAAGCTTTAAGAGCTTCCATCATGAAGCAGTTTTTGGCCACCAATGCCAAAGACAAAGTACTCACCGAGTGGTGAAGCTTAAAGCTCTCTCCCTACAAATCCATTCACAAATATGTAGACAAGTTATGGAACTTATATCTCAAAGCCATTATCTTCAAAAAGATGGATTTTGGAGAGCAAAAACAACAATTTTGTGCGGGCTTAACTGAAGAAATGGCGGAGTATGTTAACTCCCAAAGGCCATGCACCATATCTGCGGTTATACACCATACCATGGTGGCTTCACGAATCAATTTTCAAACAGGGGCTAAGAGAAATTCTAAGCCCACGGAAAACAAGGGTTCCAATGAGCCTAAGGGGAAGGACAATGTCCAAAAGTCTCCTAAGGGCAATTCCAATAACAACAAAGCTAAGGAGAAGGAAGTTTACAAAGGCAAAAACAAACTCTCTCCTGAAGAGCTTGAGCGTTATCGCAAGGATAACCGTGTATCAAGTGCGGCGAGCAAGGGCATGTGTATCGCGCTTGTCCCCAAAAGAACACCCGCCATGAGCCTCCTAGAGCTACCTTCGTCGAAATCCAAGAAGAGGAAGCTCAACACAAAGGATCTCCTCTATGCCATGCTTGGGGAAAGGTAAAGAACATGATGCTTTTATTCTCTTTGACCCTAGTTCTACTCACAATTTCATATCCACAAAGTTGGCCACCAAGCTAGGCATCCAAGCCCATGAGATGGGAGATGTCCTACCCGCAGATGGTGCTTTCAAGGGGCAAGAAGCTTCAAGCACTCCCTTAATCGGGAAATTGAGGCTCCATATCCAAAGATATGTGGACAAAGAGGACTTCTTTATCTCTCCTCTCAAGCATGAGGATGTAAACCTAGGGCCACCATGGTTTGATCGCATGGCTGTTCTGCTTTAAGAAGGGCACGCCATACCCTATGAAAGTCGAAGGTTCGACCCTGTTGAGCAAGCTCTAGGAATATATGAAAAGGATCTCCTTGCAGTTCTACATGCCTTAGACTCATGGAAGCACTATTGGGAACTCCTTGCATTCTGCGGGGACGGATCACCAAAGCCTTAAGTACTTCATGACGCAGACCAAGCTCTCCGACAAACAAATGAGGTGGCCAAATTTCCTTTCGCAATTTCATTTTCATATTGCTCACATTGCTGGCAAGCATAATCAAGTAGCAGATGCACTCTCAAGACGACCGAGAGTGAATACGGTTTCCATAGCAACTCACAATGATCTATCTTCTATGATAGATGAGTATGCTATTGATCCCGATTTTAGAGATGTGATTTCAGCCCTTGCATTAGGGAAGAAAGAGGAACCATTTACTTTACAAGATGGTTATCTTCTCTATGGAAATAGACTATGCGTTACTAACTCACTAGGTGAGAAAGTAATGTATGGATCTCATGCTCCTCCTTATGCGGGGCATAGAGGGATTCAGTCTACCCTAAAAGGGATTGAAACATATTTCTATTGGCCTACCATGAAAGCAAATATACAAGAGTATGTTTCTAAATGTGTGGTATGCCAAAAGACAAAGTTTGATAAAGGGAAGCAACCTGGATTGCTTCAACCTTTGCCAATCCCTAATTCACCATGGGAGAGCATATCCATGGATTTTATCTTTAGGTTGCCGAAGTCTATCCATGGGAATACGAGAATATGGACGATAGTAGACAGGTTCAACAAACAAGCTCATTTTATACCTGTCAAAAAGACTATCAAAGCCCATCAAATGGCAACCCTCTTCATATCACACATCTTCAAGTACCATGGCTTGCCGATGTCCATAGTGTCGGATAGAGATCCTAGAACACGGAGGATTCACTAGTAGTAATAGGGGGACGCCACCTGCATGGAACAAAATTTCCTTTTTAACCCCTATATACGGGACCCTCCTATGTAAAATCTATCCATTTGGCCTTAGAAAACCCCCCTATTGTACACTCACGTGATACCATACGGTAACCCTTAGTGAATACCCCGTGTCCTAGAATGACCAGTAATTTTTGGAAGGGTCTCTTTGAGAATTTAGGAACAAGGCTAAACTTCTCTTTGGCCTATCACACGCAAACGGATGGCCAAAGTGAAATAGCTAACCTAACAATTCTTGATCTACTAAAAGCCTACGTAACGGAAGTAGACCAAAGGTCCCAATGGGAGAAGTACTTACCCTTATTAGTGGAGTATGTCTACAATAATACTGTACATACTTCCACGGGAAAAGCACCTTTCGAGGTAATTGAGGGAAGATCAAAAAGACCCCTGCTACTTAAGGTACACGGGAAGATCTTCGCTGCAAATGAGTATAGTTGAGACCTACAAGAATCTTTCCAAAAGATTAAGGATGCTATCTCTATCTCACAACAAAGGCAAAAGGCTGCTGTTGATAAGCACAGAAGAGCCCAAGCCTTTAAAGAAATGATTGGGTCTTACTTAAACTTCCCAAGGCTCGATTAAGGCACACGACGGGCAAGAATCCTACGGGACACCAAAAGTACTATGCTAAGTTAGCAAAAAGGTACTATGGTCCCTTCCAGATTCTTAGACCAATCAATGAGATGGCCTATCAACTCAAGTTGCCTGGCCATTGGCTCATACACAATGCTTTCCATGTGAGCCTACCAAAGCCTTACAAAGGAGAGCCACCTCAAGAACCAACTATTGAAGACCCACCGGAGATTGAGGACCAAGAAGAGGTGTTGCAGCCCGAGTCCATTCTGCGACATGAAGACTAGGTATTAAGAGGCGGTAAGATTATCCGACGGTATCTTATTAAGTTTAAAAATTATCCTTTTGAAGATGCTAGATGGATGCAAGGCATACAATTAAAGGATAACCTAAACCTTGTCAATGCTTACAATGCTTCCCTAGAGTAAGCAAATGTACAAATGTTTAAAATGGACAAAGATTTTGTCTTATAAGACTCTCTTTTTCTTTATTGTGCACAAATGTTAAGTAGTATGCATGCTTAGAATCAAGTTTGCGGAGACAACATCTCCCAAACACCAAGTAGAGCTTGTCACTCTACTATGAAAGCTTGTTAGGACTAATGTGCATGCATGCTTGCGGTAGCTTAGGCTCTCAAGCACCAAATGGATTAGTCATCCATTCTGGAACGATGTCATAGGGTAATAGGGATCCTCTACCCGCTAGAAAAATGACTAATGAATAGGCTTTATCTTCGCTACCCCATAGTCAAGGACGACTATGATTTCAAGAGAGAGGTAATGTCATAATAACTAATATCTAATTCTCCTAAATGAGTTTCTCATGTTAAACTTATCATTTAATATGGGGAAGTACCAGGGGAGAAAAAGCTAGAATATTGGTCAAGCTGGCAGACCGACCACAGTAGGGATCCAAAGCAGGGAAAATGTTGGAATTAGGGTTGCAGAGAAACACACACAGCTTGGAGAAGACGAAGGAAGCTTAAGGCACACAATAGAGAGTGTGTTACTTAGTGTGCAATGGAAAGATAGATAGCCCTAGAGTGATGGGCGTATATACAATGCACGGGGGAAAAAACCTCCTAAAGAGGGAAAAAATGCCCCGGCAGTCCTAGTGTGTTCACACACATCACTACCACACACATATGGTAACAGAAAAGAGGGATCCAAAGGGGGGGCCATCTGCAAAAGAGCAATGTGCAACAATGGGCTTTAAAGACCCTAAGGTTCATCCCATTAAGATTTCCAAAATGCTAAGGTTCCAAAATTCAAAGGTTGTGTCCAATGGTCAAGCTTAGTAAAATTGGATGCTTTGTGAGTGTGCCAAAAAAATCTTCAAGACTCCTACATAGGAAAGGGCGAGCCCTGTAAATAGGGGATGAGAGAGAAACACACACACACACACACACACACACACACACACACACACACACACACACACACACTCACAGGCTCCCTTTACACAAAGGGAATAGGAACCATGTCAGCTCCCCAGGCCAATTGCCCACAAGATGCACTCAAATCCTATTGGATGGCCATAGAGGTTGGATGGCCATAGAGGTGGACCAATGAGAATTAGGCTAGAGTAAATCTAGTTTAATTCATTTAAAAACACTTGATAAAAGAACCAATAAGAATTAAGCTCTCTAGAAGACTATTGGACAGTCTCCCAAGGGGTCCAATGAGCATTCAGCAGCCCAATGGCTTGCGTGATTCCTATTGGCCAGAAGACAAAGGGGTCCAATGAGAGTTTAGTTGCATTATTTAATTACCTAAAGCTCTCACAAAAGGGAAAAGGGGGACATATGCCACAAGACTATCACTTATGCTTCTTAAACCCTATTGGCTAAGCTTGGAGAGGTCCAATGGAAAGCCAACAAGAGGATTTAGCAAGAGGGGTCGACCAAGAGAGAGAGGAGGCTGATTTTTCAAAGGCATTATCACACACACACTCACACAATCTCATATGTGGAGCAAGAAGACTCTCTCTCTCTCTCTCTCTCTCTCTCCCCTCTCTCAAGCTTTAATGGAAAGCTCATCATCTACTCCAAGCTTGTGAAAAGGGAGGCCTACACCAACAACTCTTGGCTTTGTGATGCAAATCCAACCAAGAGCCAAGCTTCAATGCATGCTCATCTCCTCTACCATGCTAATTACTAAGCTATGCTAAGCTTTTATGAGTGATTATGTGAGGAGATATACTTCTTTCTCGTAAGACTACTCCTTCTTCCTCTCAATCTACTCTCATACCCCGCTAGCTCGCACCATCTTTGAAGGTGTGTGAGGTCTTGGGTTTGAGACCCTGAGGGAATTGATGTCATGTTTTATAAGTGTTTGCTTAGTGCTTGAAGCTTCCATCTTCATTGCACTAGCTAGTTATTGAAGGAACACAAAGAATTGTATTGTAAAATGTCTCCCTTGATGAAGGAAACCTATAAGACAAAGCCTTTTGGGGGGGGGGGGGGGACTGGCTCCATGTAAATCCGGTCCTCAATTGTTGTCAATAGCTTAATTTCTCTCTCTTTTGAAGTATTGTTCATGCCTATCTAACTAGGTGTTATGATTTGTGTTGCTCTCTCCACCCAAGCACTCTTGTTATGCTCATTAGGAATCTATTCTAATGAAATGCTCACTATGTTCATGCTATTTTCCGCTACACACAAGTTACTAGGCCGTTAAATGTTACATTTACCCTTTTGTAGGCACCATCAAAATACAAATTGTGAGCCTCTTGTAGAATGTCAGTTTTAGGTGAGGGTGGAGCCTTACTAGGTTGCACTTTCTCTGACCTTTCATAGCACCATTATGTTAGCACATCAGCCAAGCATGCTCCTGTAGACCTTTCAATTTGTAGTGTGTAGTCGAATTCTTGCAATTGTACCACCCACTTTGCTATCCTTAGAGATAGCTCCATGTGCTACAAAGTGTATGGAAAAACACCCTCTATGATAAGCACAAAAAATATTTTAGCTAACAAATACACCCAAAACTTTTCTACAACAAATTTTAAGGCCACTACTAATTGCTCTATGGAGGTGAAACTGCTCTCGGCAAGCAGTCATAACCCTACTTGCAAAGTACATCGGTCTCATCAAGAGTGTCTTTGGATCTTTTTTCATAAAGACCGCTCCCATTGCTTCACAGCCAAGGCTAGGGTTGACAAAGAAAAAACCTCCTCCCGGTAGAGCTGCAAGATAGTAGGTAGAGATCCCAAAACTACCTTAACCTCTCCCACTGCTTTTATCTTAGGCTAGAATTTCTTTCTTGGTGAGTTGTTGTAGTGGATAGATTTTCTGGGAGACAAGGTGAATAAAGTGGCTCAAATAGCTTTAACATTTGTATAAAGGACACTAATTGCTTTAGGTTTTAAGGTGAAGGTAGAGCAAGAAATTCCTTCACTTTCTTCGGGTCAACTTCTATCCATTTCTCAAACACTACATGTCCCAAAAGTGTCGCCTTAAATTCTTTAATATGGCACTTATCATTGTTGAGCTATAGATGTAGAAATCATCAATGGAAACTTTGATGGACTTACCAAAATATGGCTCGAAAACCAAATTCATGAACCATTCGAAGGTCGCTAGGGCATTAGTTAGGCCAAATGGCATAACCATATATGCAAAACACCCCCATGGTGAGATGAAAGTTGTCAAACGTTGATCTTCATCTACAATCCGTATTTGGAATACCTTGAGTACTCATCAAATACAATATACCTTTCATGACCCGCAACCTCATTCAAGATCTCATTATGGAATGGAAGGGGAAAAGACTCCCTCTTTGTGGAAGCATTTAGTGGCTTATAATCCACACATACCCTCCACTTACCATTTTTCTTAGGGGGTCACCACTACAAAGGACATCCATTATGAATCCTCTACTAGATAAACGAACCCATGTTTTAACAACCTATTTACCTAGGTCAGCAATGCATCCTGCTGAACTAATCCAAGCCTTCTCAACTTCTACACAATTGGTTCATTACCTTCTCTATAATGACTCCTTTGATATGCTCGTATCAGTAATAAAGAGGCTAGCATGTTCCCCTAGGAACTCCATGTAAGACTCCTTCTCTCTTTAGGAAAATCGTGAACTAACATGGACTCTAACCCTATCTCATTTGCTTCACCTTGGATGTCTTGGCTTCTCCAAATCTGGATATCACAACAACCCATCACCTCTAGGGAGGCTTCCTCATCCTTGAACGTTTGCTCATCGAACAAGGAGTAATTTGTACTCCACTCATCCAGAGAGGCCTCCATCTCTAGATTTGGTTGTCTACCTAACTGCGTATCATACACAATAGTTCCCTTCAGATTTTCTCTTCAGTTATAACTCCAATGCTTTAGTTTCCAAAGCTTGCCTAGCCTTCATTGCCATAAGCCAAGGCCTCCTCAAAATCAGCGGATAGTCCTCCACCTTCGTGGAAATCACATAAGCATCTAATTACACACTCACCCCAAATGCTGCCACCTTTACTCTGTTCACTTTGCCACACGAACATTGCTGGCCATCTTTGCCTACAAGGAAGTGTGCTCATTTACTTCAAGCCCTAGTCTATCTATAAGCTTCTCGGTCATCACACAAATTTTTTCAACTCCATCCACATAAACATTCAAAATCCGTTGGCTCTTGATTTGCACATCAATAATTGGCACTATGTCTTAATGCCTTGGGCATTGATAGCCCCAACAGACTTAGCCTTAGCCCTCCTAGTGCTCACCATCTTTGACCAGGCTCGCCTCATCTTGGGTGAGAGATAAAGGAGTTGTTGCCATGTAAACTTTGGCCCTTGATTACTAGCATCTACAACCAAGTCATAGGGTAAAGAACCCACACCTAGTGGGAAACCCTCTGTACGAATTTCTTTCCTTCACATCCTTAGGAGCCTATGATGAACCTTCTTTAGGGACCTTGTCCTACTCTAAGGGATCCATTTCATCAGATCTTTGTCTCCTAACCCTCTTGATTGGCATTGCATCGACCTCATCTATCTTTCCCTTTTTCTTTTCCATGATCCAAGCTAACGGCTGGCACCGTTCGTTTTTCACCTTCGAGAGAAAGTGGAGGAACTTCTATTGGTGGTATTGGTGGGTGCCGAGGGCCTTAGGATTTGTATAGATGCTACCATGGGTGCAACATTCCCACCTTGTGGCCTAACACATGGAGGAGTCACTTGTTATTGACTTTGGTACTCTTTTACCAAAATGAAGGCAAGGTAAGTGCTCGAGGATTGCTCCCAATCTTCTCTTATTTCCTCCGTTGTGAAGTTTTCCGAAGATGGTTTTGTCATTGAAGCTGACCATGGCATTCTTACACTATACATGAAGATACCAATGTCAAAGAGCTCTACATTGCCATATAATTGTACATATCCTTGATCAATGGAAAGGCTCTGTGTTTGTGTTTGAACCCTTTTTTGGGTAAATATGTGATTAATATTAAGAAAAGAAACTTTTCACATCATCATCACGAGGCGGAGCTTGTACAATGGAGTACTTTGGGCTAGCCTTAGGAGTGGGCTATCTTAGATAGAAAGTTTATTACAAAAATTATTACAAAACCAATTTGGTCCTCCCTGAGAATCGCAAACATTTTAGCATAAGCGTGTACACTTTTTGAATGTGCTTATGGTAGATATCAAGGTCAGCTTCTACAAGCTCGTGTTCCCAATCATACACCACATGTCCCAATAACTTCAAACTTGAACATTGTATCAAATACACATGCCACTGTGTTTATTAGACTGTGTAAACAGGCCTTTGATTTGCGCTTGTTTTTGGCCAAAAGGCATGCCTCGCTATAAAGCTTGGAAACGAGAAGGCAGATAATGAAGGCACGATAGCGAAGATGGTGCTACTGAGAAGAGCAGAGCGAGGATGGCTTCACACTCTCACCATTTGCTTCTACATTTTCCTCAATCTTCTCATCCTTGTATGCTCTTCTTTCTTGTTTCCGCGCGCTGACAACGTCATGATAAGCGGATATCATTGGTCATCATCCTTCTCGAGCATTGCAGGTGGCTGGAATTTTGTTGATGAGCATGGTGCTCGTACTTCAGAGGCATCCGAAGGCGCCAGGCTTGTATGGAGAGAGAGAGAGAGAGAGAGAGAGAGAGAGAGAGAGAGAGAGAGAGAGAGTTGAGATTTGTCAGCTGTTTGTCCGCTTGTACATCGTGTTTGTGGTTGTGTTTGTGGTTGTGAATGCGTGTATCTCATCAAATATTCGTAAATGTATTTATCTATGATCTTTTACACAGGGCCATCCTTTTTCTTGGGTTGGAGACCATATTTGCAGGAGTAGCAGGCATGTTTGAGCAAAGGAGGCGGTCTTTCTGCATCACTTATGAATGTTTATGCGCAATTTCAGCATTTGGTTCTGCTGTCCTATTCCTCTTCATATTCTCACAGGTACGCTCTTTTCTCAAAGTGATGAACAGGCTGATTTCATAGACGTTGGCCTCCTTGAGACCTCTGTTTGATATTTTGTACCCAAATTGTCTATTTTTGGGCCTTATATTGCATTTGCAATCACTTACAATTGAGAGAGAGAGAGAGAGCGAGCGAGAGAGAGAGAGATTGGTCCTGGCAGTGCCTAGAGGTTGTTTGGTCACTAGTTTGGGACCTTCAACCTCCTCATCTTCCATTTATTGGTCATAGGAAAGATTAGGGAGCCAAGTAGCCTCTTATGATCCATCTTTACAAGGAAGGGCGGTGCTTCCTTGGCAACAGCAGTTTGGGAGCAGAGCCTTGTACTCTCGTATTGCGCACTTGTGCATTTGTGGGGGGCTACTCAAAAGCACTCTACACCTTGAGCTACTATGATTTTGGAGTTGGTTCACACCGACCTTTGTGGATCTATGCAGACTTCCTCCATAGGCAGAGTTCTATGCTTTATGTTGGTGGTGGATGATCATAGAGACTTTACTTGGGAATACTTCTCAAGACAAGGACGAGGCTTTTGATCTTTTTGAGAATTGGCGTACACTCATGGAGAAGGAGAGCAACAAGTTGAAGACAAGGGTGGAGAGTTTACCTCCAATGCTTTCAGAGTTTGTGCGGATCGTTGCATCAAGCAAAAGCTTACAGATGCTAATCGCCCTCAAAGAATGGTGTTGTGGAGTGGAAGAATAGGATTGTGGTGGAGATGGCGCGGACAATGTTTGAGCCTAGAGACCTACCGAAGACTTTATGGGTGGAGGCAGTTGCAATAGTGTTCATACTCCACCGGTCTCCTACAACTTCGCTTGCGGAAAGGATTCTGTTTGAGGCTTACGTCGGTAGAAAGCCTAATATCTCTCATTTTCGAATCTTTTGCAGCCATGTCTATGTCCATGTACGGTAGTAGCAATAGGGAAGTTTGATCTCAAGTCCAACTGGATGATTTTTGTTGGCTACAATAGTCTTTCTCAAGGATATGGATTTTATGATTCAAAGAGGAAGGACATTGTGTTGAGCCGACATGTGGTCTTTGATGGGGGACTTCCGCTCCCAAGTCTTTTCACATTATCCGTAGATTTGCCTCTTTTTGGAGATCTAGATGGTAGTTTGTCTCCTTTGGTTGATGAACTGCCTTCGCTAATTCTTGACCCTCAGGCTTCTGAGAGTGATGCACACTCATGATGATGCAGATGATGAGGAAAAGATACCAATAGCTCTTGCTTTGGGGGCTAGCCAATCGAGTTACCATCTTTACGCGTATTCCTCTTTTCCGGTTCGGATTTCCTCTCGACTATGGATATCCCCTTTCTGATGCACCCGTCACCCACCTTGTGAGGCATCAGGAATACCCATCACCTAGTCCTTTCCTACCGAACTTACGGTACAATCCCCTCCACGATGCTCTATGTCACCCATCCTATGACGCATCAGAGAGGTCCGTTCCCGGATGGTCGGATACTTCTTCCCGATGCTCCCTATCACCCATCCAATGTGACGCATCAGAAGTACCCGTTCTTGGTGGCCTTACAGATATTCCCGTTCACAGTGCTCCCGTCATTACTTTGAATGACGCACTAGGAATACTCTGTACTGGGATGTCTCCAGTGAGAAAAACCCTCTCACTTAAAATTCCAATAATTCATTTAGAATTAGTTTCTTGGTGTTCCAAGCGAGAAAACCCTCTCACTTATAAATCCAATAATTCATTTAGAATTATTTTTCTGTCAGATAAAGCCAATTTAGCAACATCCCTCTCACTTATAAACAATTGTCCTCAACTGTAGAGGTCCAACTGAACTCTTGGGGAGAAACCGGAAAATTTCAAATCTTGCTCAATGGTAAGTTGAGCCAGTCCTTTCTCAAAAGAGAACTTAGAAATTAAATAAACAAAAATTCAATAATTCAATACTTACCTTACCAGTTCATGTTCTTCCTCTAGTACCTCAAGGATATCCTTCACCATTCATTGAACTTACGAGCCATTTAAGAACTCGTCATTTGCGTCTTTACGAGAATCTGTTAACTCAATTCCACCTTCTCAATCCCGAGAAGAATCATCCTCCTAAAAATAAATTTAGGTCTATGTCCTTGCGCATAACCTTGCGCTATTAGTCATGAGGATATTAAACCTCTTATGTCCTCCCACATAGGGAATGCCCAAATCATAAGAGTATTAATCTTGATGTCTTCCTTCACAAACAAAGTGTGTGATCACCTTAAAGAAGGTTCTTGTTTCGGGCCGTCGCTGAACGTAGGCGGACGGTTCCAATCCGAAGATTCCTTGTGCACGGCGCACTGCCTTCCAATCTTTTCCTCCTTGCAAGCATCAATGACGCCTTGCAAAATCTCAGGCAGATAGGATTCTAGCCATAGCATTTTCTGAACGTACGATCAAACCCGGTTCACGATAGAGCGAACCCTCTTTGATTCTTACCATTTTGAAACGGTTGGCGAACTATATTCTTACGAACATAATAGTTCGAATTTATTCCAGCAGCAACGTGTAAATGCTACTTGACTTGCTCATGGAGAAACATATACTGCAACCAAAAGTTGCTTTTGTAATGGTAAAAGCACATAGCGTACTCAATGATCAAAGATCATCAGAAAACCTCTTCTCTGTAGAGAAACTCAAATTCCTTCTACCGAACACATCTCAAATAGAGATTCCCGTGTCTGAATATCCTTGCGCGCAAAAAGGCGCTCAAGAGAGTATAACAAACTCTCGTCCAGTTCCTGGCATAGCTTTGCATCTTCGTGTGTTATCCATGTACTCAAAAGTGTACATAATTCTTAAGCTGTGTTAGAGTTTCGGTGAACCTGGGAAATTTCCTTCCCTTCGTAAGATCCTTAGAGCAAAGACGCTCAACTTGACGATCCCTTGGCTCGATCTTAGAGCAAAACCCCCTCATCAAATAATTCTTGGATTCCTCAAGCACAGGCCGTAGTTGTCGCTTGTTCCTTCCCTCGTAAAGAGAGTGTTCATTCACTTGTGCAAAAAGCACTACCATATTTTCCCTTACCGGGTAGGGGTTGTGGGCTTAAAAGAGTACCCAAGCTTCATGAAAGCTTTTCTTTGCTTGAAAGCTCAGAATGGTTCCTTCATAATTTCCTACCCACAATAGTAGGTAATTTGTTGGAGAACTACCGGATACCAGATCAATCATGGACCTTCCGGATGGTTAAGCAAAGTAGTTCATCGTATAAAACAATGTTCTGACTCAACCTTACTCTCATAAACACTCGAGAGTGATTGTCCTGGATAGACACGTGCATATCTCGTGCATAAAAGCAATATGCAGTTGATGAGTTCCTCAAAGATTTAACTTTGATGAAAGAACTACCCTCTCACTTAAAGTGTGAAGGTCAAAAACTCAGGAGTTAAATTGAATTCCCTTACTCCAAACTTTCTCCGGATAGCAATGTATCCTTCGAGGAGAGGTAACAAAAATTCGTTGTTTCTGTGTTCAATGGTTCTTGTCCCACTGCGGGGATTGTATTCTATGTACACTAAGGTGTACACTTTTAGCTTTTATTGCTGACTCTACCATCTGCTGCAAAGTATCTTGCAGATGGGTTTACAAAATTCGGACAAAAGTCCTTCGTTAAATTTGTTCATCTTTCCTTACTCAGAGAGGATCAAGAATGGAGCTACCTTGGCAAGAGTGAACCACTACTTGCTTTGTCTCGCTCGTATTCCTATTGGGCAAACCGATCCCAATCTTCTTTGATGCCTTCCTCAAAGCGTAGAGGAAAAACAATTTGTTGAAAAATTCAGCCTTGAATTGAATCCAAGTCTTGTTGTAAGTTCGTTGCAGAGCTTTGGTATACCACCAAGTACTTGCAATCCCCTTGAGGTGTTTAATCACATGCCTCATCTTCGACGCTTTTTTGAGAAATTGCCGTTTGCAAAGGCAACTTCAAACTGTCGAATGAAAGCGATAGCTTTTGGGACATCTTTCTATCCGTCAAAAGTATCAAGCTTGACCAGAGTGTTATGAGGTCTAGAGACCTTCTTCATATCCTTCCCGAAATGACGGGATTTCTTTGGCTATGGTTTTGGATTGATGTTCATGGATATTTTCTAGATTCTGAGAGATCTTGAGCATTCTGCTCCTTGGATTCTCTAGGTTCTTGAGCATCATGCTCTTGTTGCCTTCTCAGAGAATCCCAAGCCTTGTGTCGACTTCTTGCAGAGAGAGAAGAAATTCCAACTCTGCGAGCTTTTCCTTGCAGGACTTTGGGTTCCGCCTGCTTGCTTCTCTCTTGGCTTGTCATGGCTTCTTCCCGTATCTTCCCAGAGTCGTCCTCCTTTACAGAGAAAGAGAGGAGACCATGCTTTGATACCACTGTCACAAACGGGAGCGCATAACAATATAAAATATACTCGGATAAATAGAATTTATCACTTAATATTGAAGCCAGAGGATATAGAGAGAAATAGATAGAGAGAGAGATAGAGAGTGAGAAGATCGACACAGTACTCGGGACCAGAAGATGGGCTGGTCCCCCCCCCTTAAAGAGAATTCTTTATTAGGGAGAATCTTTTTCCAAGCACAAGAACCGGAGAAAACCTCGCAAAGCTCTGATACCACTCTCACAAACGGGAGCGCATAACAATATAAAATAAATAGAATTTATCACTTAATATTGAAGCCAGAGGATATAGAGAGAAATAGATAGAGAGAGAGATAGAGAGTGAGCAGATCGACACAGTACTGGGGACAGAAGATGGGCTGGTCCCCCCCCTTAAAGAGAATTCTTTATTAGAGAGAATCTTTTTACAAGCACAAGAACCGGAGAAAACCCCTCCGTTCTAAATATCTGACTTGATGGTCGTTCCTTCCCGCAAGGGAAATCCGAGAGACGAGCTCTCAATCCTTTTTCCGTCTGTACTCGGAGTTGAGACTCCGCAGACAATTTCAGAATTCCGTTTCCGGAATTCCCAAGTGTAGGCCGAAGCCTTCTCGCTTCTCCTTCGCGATGAAGTACCTGCAAACACACGCAAACACACGACAACAATTCGTATGGCGAATCCACAATAGGTACCTGTCGCTCTTGCGCGAGAAAAGCGACTTCTGTGCTTCGTAGTCTCGCGATCTCTCGCGTCTTCTGGCGGCAGAGTCTTCTCTTGTTGGCGTTGGTAACTTCCTTTCAGTGAGGGCATGTGGTGCTTTTATAGCTCCTTGGCCACGGCATGAATAGCTGCTCGCGTAGAGATCGCGGCCGTTTTTTTTTTTTTTTGGTTAAATTATATATATATTTTTATAAATTTTTATTTTTCGTTTTTTTTTTTTCTGTTCTACCCGAAATAGGGAGAGACAATTCGCTGGTTGGTTTTGTTGCTTTGTTTTCTAAGTGGCTGCCCACTTATTAAGTGGACGGCCGGCATATTTTAAAATTGTTCTGAACCTGCCCAAAAACTCAATAAAACCTTATAAGTTTAAAACAATGCTTTTCACAACACTTCCCAGGCGTCCCTGGACGCAACCTCATGCACGAATGCAATGCAAACATAGATTCCTCGCGGGAAAGCATCTGCTCTTCTCGGAAAACTCGTTAAAATATTCCGCTTTTTAAGAAAAGCTTCTCAGAACCCATCTTTATTCTTGTGCTTGCGTCTTTACGCGTATTCCTCTTTTCCAGTTCGGATTTCCTCTCGACTATGGATATCCCCTTTCCGATGCACCCGTCACCCACCTTGTGACGCATCAGGAATACCCATCACCTAGTCCTTTCCTACCGAACTTACGGTACAATCCCCTTCACGATGCTCTATGTCACCCATCCTATGACGCATCAGAGATGCCCGTTCCCGGATGGTCGGATACTTCTTCCCGATGCTCCCTGTCACCCATCCGATGTGACGCATCAGAAGTACCCGTTCTTGGTGGCCTTACAGATATTCCCGTTCACAGTGCTCCCGTCATTACTTTGAATGACGCACTAGGAATACTCTGTACTGGGATGTCTCCAGTGAGAAAAACCCTCACTTAAAATTCCAATAATTCATTTAGAATTAGTTTCTTGGTGTTCCAAGCAAGAAAACCCTAATACTTATAAATCCAATAATTCATTTAGAATTATTTTTCTGTCAGATAAAGCCAATTTAGCAACAGAAGCAGATCAGCCTCAAGTTGGTTGCAGATGCTCCCCCATTTTCAGCCATAAAAACGCAGCCAAAACAGTCATTTTCAGCCACCGAAACAGTCCCGAAATTCAGCGATTAGAAGATCACAGATTTCAGCCATCAAGTAGTCGTCGTCACCACCGTCGTCGTCATCAGCATAGTCCAAGTTGCGTCAGTCCATTGCATTCGTATTGTACACATTTGTGCAATCAAAGTACACCACTCTCGTCGGGACCACTCTCGCCGACGAGAGTGGGGCCTCGGAGGAGTGTTTTACAACCTCTCGGGTGTCGTATCTCTTCTCTCTCCTTCTCTCAGTCTCATTCACTTGCACTCACAATATCCACTCACTTTGTTCGTGATCATAGCACTCTCCATACGACGGAAGGCTCTCTCCTTCCCTAAGAACTAAAAAGAACCTTGAGCAATAAAGATCACTAATCTTGAGAAAATACAACATTCATTCCGCTGTACCTAACAATCAGCCTTAGAGTGCTTCATTTTGAGCAGTTACGGTAGCTACATCATCCATTCGAGTAGAGTTGAGTCTTGCATTGAGGTATTGCAGTCATGTACATTCCATTCACACGATCCACAACAAATACCAAATCGTTAACGATGTTGGGGGCCCTTGAGTGGGTTGGTTGGGACCCCATCGGTGCATCCTTCTCTCTCTCTCTCTCTCTCTCTCTCTCTCTCTCTCTCGTCTCTTTGAGTCTCTCTAAAGTATTTGAAAGGAACCATCGATAACGCAAAGCTAGATTCATTAACACAAGGAAGAAACCAAGGATTGTGGAAGTGTGAATTTTTTATTCTACCTATTCGCTCAATTCTGATGTATCTGACATTTTGGGTATGGATGTTGAATAATGGGACTTGGGAGTCTAGTATTTGGTGGGTACTATGCATGATGGACTTTGTGGTTATGGGACTTGGGAGTCTATTATTTGGTGAGTACTATGCATGATGGACTTTGTGGTTATGTGGTACTGTGGATGACTATTTAGAGTTTATAAGTTACGGGTTTCTCTAAGGCTGAATTGGGGTTTGGCTTGCTTTATCGAAGTCTAAAAGCAGAATGGTGTAATGTTTGCAAAGTGTTCTTTGGATTCTGTGTGAATCTTAACTTTTATTGGCTTTTAAGGAGTCGAAGATCGTGGATCAATTTGAATCATCTCAATTTGATCGTGTGAAGGTATGAGTTGTTTTAGAAGAACATTCAACATTGGGTCATAGTTACATCTATTTATCTATGAGCTTATGCTAAGTCAATCTGACATGTTTGCATAGTTTTATGTAGGTAATAAAAGATAATCCAATCTTACATGTGTTTGTACTTTTATGTAGTTAACCACCTTATTCTGGAGTGCTGGATGGGCCTTTCTATTTCTATTTGTTATTGAAGTGAGTGAATCAATCATCTCTTACCCTTCATTTAGTTTTTTTGTAGTAGTTAATTGATAAGATTTTTTACTAGGGCAAGAATTTTGTTAATTACAAGTTCTTGTTTTGGATTATAAATGGATTCCAGTCATTGATATAAGGGTCGCTTTTGTAGGCAGTGGCGATGTTTCTTGCCTTCTTACTTCATTGCTACTCTCCTTTGAATAGTTACGAGGTACAAAATGTTTGATGTGTTAAATACTGCCTTTGAAGAGGAATTGAAGGTCATACTGGTAGCGTGTTTTTGTCATAGACACTAGATGAAACAAGACAACGAAGAGCCTTTGGTTTCTTTGGCTTGCGTAATGACATGTAAATTCTTCTTCC
The DNA here is from genome assembly GCF_014529385.1 of Adiantum capillus-veneris. Taxonomy (NCBI): domain Eukaryota; kingdom Viridiplantae; phylum Streptophyta; class Polypodiopsida; order Polypodiales; family Pteridaceae; genus Adiantum; species Adiantum capillus-veneris. The sequence continues at coordinate 86,312,823 of NC_140948.1, read as the reverse complement.
AGAAGTTGAATTTTTAGGAGCGTAATCCTAACTTGAAGAAATTCTTATCGGCTCCTATTTTTGGCTTTGAAGAGGAATTGCAAAGGAGAGAGCAAATGTAAAACAAGCAAAGTCCCTTGCATCAAAAATGAACAAGAAATATGGGAAGTAAGAAATCAGCCTCATTGATTTAGTTGAAATTGATGTGCATTCTTTTTTAGCTGGTTGCCACGAGAGGTGGTACGGAGGAAGAGAGATGAATTGATGAATACATTGTTAACAACTTAACAGGTGGACCCATGAAGCTTTTGGTTAAGAGCCTTTAAACAAGTAAGATACTGTTGCCAACATTCAAATACTTCTTTTCTGGGGCCTTGGTAACGAATCATCAAGACTGGGCTTTTGTTTCCACATTCATGTAAAATGTTAGATATTGAAATATAAGCTGATAGAACTAGAACGAAAGGAAGAAGCTGGAGAAACTTGAAAACACAAGGTTGAAAGATGATAGCCACATGGGACTGGAATATCAAGGCAGCATAGGAAAACTTCACACAGACTGTTGTTTGGTTTCTAAGTAGCTATTAATTTAGAGAGAGAGAGACTCTCTTAGTATTTGAAGAGAACAGGTAATTCTTTTACTCTTGACTATATACCAATAAAGAAATGGGAATTGTCTCTTTATTTTCAGGTTTGTTTAAGGTAGCAATGAGCAGGTTAATTTCTTTTTAGTTTTTCGTAAGTATCGAGAGTAATTTATTGCTTGTTGTCAGTTGATAAACATCTGAGAACTTTAAGTAGTGATTTATAGTACATTTTTCTTACGTACGGGCCTCATCTTGTTTGTCTTATGTTTTGTGAAAGTTTTTGAGATCAACCATATCCAAGAGTTGGTTATTTTGTATGTCATAGACAAGGGAAGGAATTCTTCTCTCTATATCAAACTTCATTAGCTTGCTTACTTTTTCACTACACCTTTTCATACAACACACATGGAGCTATGAGTCAGCTGGTTCTCTTTTCTTATGAAGGATCACCCTCTCCTTCTATATGGGCTTCTCCTTCTACTGGCAAGCCCTCCTGGCCCTTTGGGCGAGCTTTTCTTTTCCTTTTACAGGGAGCCTTTCTAGCTGCTTATGCCGGTGTACTCAAAACTGCTTCATACAAGCCTCTCGAATTCATTGCCTCTTCAGCTACTTGTGCATGGCTGGCCAACTGACTCAAAGCCAGCCTCTTGTTGTCCAAAACAGCCCCCCCCTCCAATTTTATTTTCCCCTCCTGTCCTCTCCCCTGTCATGATGATGCCTTCTGTCCTACACTTGATGTGACAAGTGCAGAGCATACACTTTTACTCCTTGATAAATGGCCACCTCTTTTTGCAAGCAGCATGGGCATTGGGATCCCATGTGTTTCACTTTTGCTCGAGTTTTCAACCCTTCACGTAATGGCTAACCTTGATTGTTCTTCATGAGCTGCTAGATCCTTCCTCTTTCCCAGCCATCTCCCTTCAATGGTATTTCGTCCTTGCTTCATAATGACATTGTTTAGTAGAATTGCCATTCAACTTTTGCAGATAATGTTTAGAACCTTATTTAAATAAACTGTTTCACTTGCTATTCGACAATTCATACAATTTTATTAAATCAAGTTGTGCAAAAAACATATTTTCATTGGAAGAATTGGACAGATCGTGTCACAAAGTGATGATGTGGCAATATGCCTGCAAATAAAGCAAGGAAGTAATCCCACTAAAGAGCCGCACAAAAGTGATGGCGTGGCACACTGTACGGATATCTTGGAATTGTGTTGTGATTCACGGAATGCTGATCCGGCAGTTCACACACAAGAATAGGGTGCTATTTAGCGTAAGCATTTGTATCTTACGGTTTTCAAGGCGTGGGGCCTTTAGATATGTGCCTCGAGGAGCTCTGTGGCAGATCTGGCTCACACAGATTGCAAAGCGACTCTCTCTGGCAGTTGTGCCTTTGTCAAGAGCAATAAACAAAATACCGAAAGGGGCACCAAGGTTTGGGCAGTGCAACTGGGAGTGGAACTCCATCACTTCTTGTCTACTGTGTAGACTCTCTCTCTCTCTCTCTCTCTCTCTCTCTGTGTGTGTGTGTGTGTGTGTGTGTGTGTGTGTGTGTGTTCAGTTGTGTTTAAAGTGCAAGAGTCCATACTAGTTTTGCTCTTTTCAATTGGCACGCAGTGCTCGTCTGTACAATGGTATTAGAGCTTCAGTCGTTTGTTGTGTTGATAGGCAACCCGATCCTACAAGAACGGCAAAGATGGTGTTTCTTGATTCCAATGAGTATTTGTAGTTGCTCAATGATTTTCATGACATACTCTCGAAGGATTTTCAATAGAATTTACCGATTCTGTAGAGCTTTCAACAGTTCTTGAACTACATGTTCGGGGATATTGCCGCAACGAAGGAAGAGGGGCCAGTACAATGGCATCATATCAAAAGCAAGCAGGTTTTTCCATGTCAGAGGAACGAGTCAGGTCGCTAATACTTTTGATTTTGCCCCAATATGATAAATCATCCATGTAAAGATCTGCTCTCAACTGCGCTGCAAGCAGCCACTTGCTTTGCAAAATTAGCACAAAAAAATGCTCTGGCAGGTGAGGTCTAGTAGAAGAATGATTTTGAACTCACGATCTGACGGCAATAAGGCGAACACCTCAACAATTGGCTATCTGCAACCGTGTGATGCGAAATCGAGGTGTGTTATAATTGGGGAGTACAAGCGCTGCAGTTGGGGGCCCCTATAATATTTGTCCGCTTATCTTAATGCCCTAGTTTTTTCCTCCTCCGACATTGGACAATATAAGAGCTTCTTCTTAATAGCCCTCAAGAGAGTTTTTTGAAAGATGGTTTCAGTGTTTGATTTTGCACCACTTGTGCCGCCTCCCCTGCCACCACCTCTCCCACCGCCATGTGTGTTTCATAGTTGGAAACATATGCCTACCTTCAGTATCTGCAGTGTCATAGTCTAAAGACATTTTTCATTTTTTTGAGAGTGAAATATCGGAAGAAAGCATTGCAAAGCAATTCGACCGTATCTATTTATTCGGGAACTATGCACAAGACTCCAAAATCTCTCAAGTAGCCACTTTCTTAAGGACAATGCTATGTAGTGGTGGAGTTCTATAGCCACAAAGCCTCGCGCTCCAAGGACTTGGCAAGCTCTCAAGAATATTTTTGCCCAAAGCTACTTGACCTCCCTATTTGAAGTATAGCTTTTGGTGGAATGGGATAACTTGAAACACTGGCCACTGAAACCATAAACAATTACAATTTGAAGTTTTTGGACATCTACCGTCCCATTAGTAGATTTCGGAGGTCATTCTAAGAAATTCTCTCTCTCTCTCTCTCTCTCTCTCTCTCTCTCTATTTATTTAAATTAGCATTAGACATTGGGCCCCATCGGACGGGGTGTAACAGGCTTCGACGCTCCAAGCGAGAAATCGATAGCAACTTCTGAATAGAAACTTCAACATTATTGAACTTTAGTAGACACTATAAGAGGAGTTGTTTATAATTGCTAGCATTGCCGTAGAAAAACAAAGGAGAAAGGAGAGAAATTTGCGAGAGCGACAATAACTGCAGCTATGGACGTGATAGTGGTTTTTTAGCATTAAGCGCGATAATAGTCGCGGCAATATACTGGCTGTTATTACCGCGACCTTTGTTGCTTCTTTTATCGCGCTTATTGTCGCTACACGCTAATTTAAAAATAAAGGTACTCATTTAGGCCACCCAAAATTGGGTAGCATAAATGAACACCTTTATTTTTGACTTGCATAAAAACAGTAAAACATCAATTGTTTTTTGGAAGAGTATAAAAAATACCAAAGAATTGAAATTGAATTTACTTTATCTTCACAATTTAATATGCAGAAGATCAACTATTTAAAAATTTTCAATAAAAAGTAAATAGTTGTATATACATTGTGCCACATTGGGATTTTATGAAAGTTTGGACAAAATATTTTTCTATCTAATCCTCCTCTATCTCGTCGTTGTTCAGAGGCACGTATGTTTGATCACTTTGATTCTACATAAACCCAAAACAAATAAACAATTATCAACAGTTTAAAACAATTGATACAAAATTACTTGTTTAAACTTACTGCTTGTAGTGATTCAACCGTCGCGTCGAATTGTTCGCGAAAGATGATGTTTTCGAACAACTATCGTCAAGTGTCAAATTTTGTATGTCGCTCTCGATATTTGACCATCTTTCTGGTTGGTCGAAAGAGAATGATATTTTTTTTAAGTTAGCAATAATAATATCAAATCATCAACTACAATCTTAATTATCACCGACCGACGTTATAATTTAATCAATCTTTCATATTTATCCTTCCAAGCTTCTTTGCCTCTTGAGCCATAGTGCGTGGGAGTTTGTTTTGCGCGAACCTCGTGTTGTTGTTTGTATGATGAGCTTGTCGTAGCTTGATCACTCTTTTTTTGATTGTCCACTCTCACTCCGCGTCTGTCATGCTACCACCGCGGTAACTTCTGTTTGGATCTCTGACCTGGTTGGTTGCTACGCGCCGCACATTAGACTGCTTGTTTTTCAGAAATGTCTTTAGGTAGCCCTCCAACCACTGCTGTGAAAAACGTTGATTGGAGACATTTAGAAATTTAGCTAATAGAGCATCTTCAATGTACCGTGCATGATCGGACAGTTGGTCTTTAAACTTTATAAAACAGTTCTTATACGTTGAATGTATAAGAATTTATAGATGGCGTCGAAATGTCATACATGTACTGTGTCAAAGTTCACCTTCCTGCCATATTTGACCCTGTGGTAGTGCTTATGCGTGTCTGGCACGGGTGCGTCAGTATCCTTGTCCTCTGCGTCAGGGGCGGCACGCTCTGAAAGAGGGAACTCCGTTCCCCACCACTACCAAAACAAGCGAAACCACAAGATCCGCCGTTGCTTTGTCTCTCACGGCGCTCGTTGCCCTCAGACGAGCGTCAATGCGTGTTGTTAGAGGAAGTTTGTCGACGGTGTTCTAGCGAAGCAAGAGTGAAGTGGAGTGGTGTAGGACCCTGTGATGCCGTGGGAGTGGGACCCTGCGATGCAAGGGGAGTAGGACCCCGCGATGCAAGGAGAGTAGGATGATAAGAAGGGGCTGTAGACTAAGGTGTCGTCGGTGCGAGGCTCTGTAGGTAAGAAGTCCCTCCATGACTCTCCTATGGTGTAGTTTGCAAAGAAATACCGTAGATCACAAGCTGTTGCGGAGTGTAGCGACCAACAAATTCTCTATCTCTCGGAGGTACTGGTATTGTAAAAAGGGATCTACGACCGGTGGAGGAACCCGAGAAAGGTAGGTGTAAGATGGCCATGCTTGATAATAAAAAAAATAAACCTATTGACACTCATGGTTTAAGGTTAACTAGCCAGAAACATTCTTTATTTCTTTGCTTGTTCTCATCGATTCAAGATTCGGGTTCACTGGAGGTGATGTCCACCCCGTGTGGGAGCTCACATGGGATGTGAACCAACCAAAAGAAGAGCCAACTGGCTCCTCCCCACCAGTTGGTCTCTCGTCTGATATCTACATTATAAAGAGCAATATAAGATTAAGCCTTTCACCCTACTCACTCATCTATAAATATGTACACAAGTATATTAGCACACAAACACGTAGATACATATACATACTAGTAAACCTAAGTAGAGGCTAGTAGTACCAAAGGTCAAGTGCAACTCTTTAGATGTCATCACAATTTCAACTGTGGTAAACCAAAGGTACATTGCGGTAATCCATGCATGAGTGGATCAATGACCACAACGCCATGATTATAAAAGGACTATACCCAAGAGAAAGCGTTTTAACCTTTAGGTGCTATGCTCCCGTACTTAGTGCTTACATATATGTATAAACAAATATATATATACACACAAATATATATACATATAAACGTAATGTAGCTATCGTTTTGAGTAGAGATAAAGAGTTACGGTTGTAAATGTAGCTATCGTTTTGCGTTGTGTGCAGTGCGAGAGTGCTCTTGCTTTTGTAGAGTGCTATGAAGAAGAGCTTCTTTATTGTGCTTCTTGCGCAGCATCTCTTCACAGCAGCTCCTTGTTCGAAGGATTACTTTGCCTCCATTCTGAGATACGATATCGTTAAAAACTGTCCAACCTAATGCTTGTTTGGTGAAGAGAAAGAGATAGGAAGAGAGATACAGAGAAAGATAGAGAAGTTAAGGAGAAGATAGTAGAAAGTAATTTCCAAAGGTCTGTCGACGTCACGTAAAGAATGTCTTTTTCATAGCACTCTACAAAAGTAGGAGCATATCGGCACTACACACACCACAAAATGGTTGCTCCGCCTACAACCATTGCTCTTTATCTTCCTATTTTTTTATCTTCCTCTCTCTACCTATCTCTTTATGCCGACGGATATCTCTATTTCTCTCTCCTTCTTCCTCCCTCTTTTCCTATCTCTCTATATCTCCTTCTCTCTCCTCTCCCTCCCTCTCTCTCTCTCTCTCTCTCTCTCTCTCTCTCTCCCGGGGGTCTTCACTAAGGATTACCGTGTGGTGTCACGTGATTGTACAATATGGGGGTTTTTTGAGGCCAAAAAGGTAGATTTTACAAAGGAGGGTACCATATATAGCAGATAAATTGGTAGTTTTGGTGCACGCAGGTGACATCTTCCTAGTTCTACTAGTGAATCCCTTGGGTCTATCCCTCATTCTCTCTATTTCTCTCCCTCTCTCTCTCTCTCTCTCTCTCTCTCTCTCTCTCCCTATCTATCCCTCATTCTCCCTCTTTCTCTCTCTCTCTCTCTCTCTCTCTCTCTCTCTCTCTTTATCTATCTCTTTCTTTCTCTTTTTCTCCCTCTCTATCTATTTCCCTTCTCTTTTCCATTTATCTCCCTCTCTTTAAATTTATCTCTCTCTCTCTCTCTCTCTCTCTCTCTCTAACAAAATTAAAATTTTTATTTAACAAACTTAACATTTCTATTTAACATTCTATCCAAACAAGCCGAGCAAAGCAATCATTTCTAAACAAGCGTAGCAATGCAACCATTTCCAAACAAGCCGAGCAAAGCAACCATTTCCAAATGAATGAGGTATGTTATGAATTCTCTATTTCTTTTGTTTTTTTTAGGGTTTATGCATGTGTGTGTGTAGTAGTAGAAAACAATAGGGAAAGAGGAGAAAGGAGCTTTCTTTTGTGTTTACCTCTTTCCTTCTAGCGCGGTTGTCGGCTACGTTGAGCTTTCAAAGACAATGTCAGAAAACCCTCTTTGATGTTGTGCTTCCAAAGACGATGACGGAAAACCCCCTTCGACGAACCCTCTTCGATATTGTGCTTGAGATGGAGTAGAGAGAAAAGGTGTAGGGAGGGAGGGAGGGCGGGGCGGTGGGGGAGGGGGACTTGGAGAGGAAGTGATGGCGGAGAGGAAGAAGGAAGAGTATGAAGCAAAAATGCGACATTCTACCTTCTTGCCTATTTTAGGTGCCAGACATTACCGCTATTATTATTGCGTTCGGTCATTTCAAACCCATACATGCGAATCCGAGGTTGCAAAGGGGGGGGGGGGGGGGAGGGAGGGTACAAACCACCCCCTCTATCCTTAGTTATCCATTATTTTATTTTTTAGTCTTTTGAGTTTTTTTATGAAGATTTTTATTCTTTTATGGATATTTTATTTTGTAGTACTTTTAAATGTTTATTAATTGCATTTTTAAAGTTCTCCTTTAGTTAAAAATAAATTTAGCATTCATCATCATTTATTTTCTTTGAACTTAACTTTATGTAATTTTTCTAATGAAATTTATGGTTTTTTTAATTATTTATATTTAAATAAATAAACAACATTTCGCGTATACAAGACATCGATTGGGATGATCGTGGTCCCCTTAAAGGTCTTAACGCGATCGTTGGTTCAAGGAAAAACTCCTTTGTCCTTACGCTAAGTGCAAAAGGGCAATCCTTCGCTTGAGACGCATTCTCTTGGAGCATGTGGAGAACGAAGAGCTTTGGCATCCTTGAAAAAGTACTTGAAGAGATGAAAGCGCGACTCACCCATCGGTAAAGGAAGTGCCTCATTGGTCTGAGTTCGGTGGTGGTGCAGCGGCGCGTAAGGCCGAATGGTAGAAGCGAAAGCGACTGTGTGATTTGGGTACACCGCATAGTGATCTTCCCATCGGCTCTACTTCGGCAGCTCCTATGGCGTCTCCGTCGCACTTTGAGGTAGAGGATGAACACAAGTTCGACATGTGTGATGAGTTACTAGCTCATGAGCGCAACGTGTGCGAGGAGGATTGTCAGTATTGCATTAAATGGGTTGCCGAAATGGAGGATAGATTGATGACGAGTATCCGAACACCTCTTTACGACGGTGTACGGTACTGCTCCGAGCATTGTTGAAAGTTCTCAACTTGTAAGCAAAATTTGGTTGGAGTAATGCAAGTGTCGATGCACTACTTCTGTAAGTATGGAATGTGGCTTTTATATACTCTGCACTCGCTTTATAGTGTCGTCTTCTAGAAATTATACTAATACGCATGTTTGTTGTAGTTTGATGGGCAAAATGTTGCCAGAAGATCACCACATGTCTCCAGATTGTGGATGAGCTAGCTCGTATGTCACTGCACTTGGAATGGAGTATGAGCGCATCCATGCGTACGTCAACGATTGCATGCTATACCGCAATCAGTACGCACATGCTATCTCATGTCCTGTGTGCGCGGAGACACGATACAAGACTGGAGTGAGCAGAACGCACTTACCCCGTAAGGTATTGAGACATTTTTCATTAATTCTTCGCATCCAACACATGTTTAAAAGAAGATCTACCATAGAGTTTTTCGCGTAGCACGCGAACCATCGCTCAAATGATGGAATGATGCGTGTCCTTGCCAATTCACTTGCATGGAAGCACATCGAAACTCAATGGCCAGAGTTTGGGGTTGGAGCCTCGACACTTGAGGCTTGGGTTAGCAAGTGATGGTGTCAATCCCTTCGGCACTAAGTCTACTTCATGGAGCACTTTGCTTGTGGTGATCGTCAACTACAATATTCTACCATAGGAAACAACCAAGAATGGCAATATACTTCTTTTCTTGCTTGTGTCAAGGAAGTACAAAGTGTTAAATATTGACGTCTACCTCGAGCCTCTCATCGAGGAGCTGGAGGAGTTATGGAGAGGCATTCCTATTGTCGATGAGAGTAGTATTACTTAGTGTGTAATGGAAAGATAAGTTAACCCTGGAGTGATGGATATATATACAATGCACGAGGAAAAAACTTCCTGGTGAGGGAAAAAATGCCCAAACGGTCCTAAATGTGTTCACACACATCACTACCGCATGTATATAATAACAAAACACCTCTGGAAGTGATGTAGTGAATGAGAGCTGGTGCATAATGTATAGGGAAGTTCCATGCCCTAAGTGCATGATCAATCCACGAGTAAGCCCAAATCTTTGCGAAAAGCTTCAAACTTCTCACAAGGCAATGCCTTTCTGAATAGATCTATAACGTTGTCCTCTGTTGGCATATAAGCCAAGCTAATCTCTCTTGCTGAGAGTCTCTCTCTCACATAGTGATAATGCACCTCAATGTGCTTTGTCGAGCATGAAAAACATGGTTACTCGCAATTGCCAATGCGCTCTGATTGTCAATGTAGATGATGTTGGCAGTATCTTGGCCAACACCCAAATCAACCATAATGCATTTGAGTCATACAAAATCAATTGTAGCTATAAAGACTGCCATGTACTCAGCCTCACGACTAGAAGTGGCCATAGTAGGTTGCTTCTTGCTCAACCGTGATATGCAAGAATTGCGAAGCATGATACAAAAACCACTTCTAGACACTTGCATATCAAAACAACCAATCCACTATGAGTCCAAAAAAGCATGTAAATTTGGCGTCAATGATCCCCCCTTGGGATAAAACAAGCAAGGATGCAAAGTGCCACTCAAGTAGTGAAAAATACTCTTGATAACTTGTCAATGCTTAGACCTTAGGCTATGTATAAATCTGCTAACCTATGAGCTATAAACTGAATATTAGGCCTCATGTTGCATACATAGGTAAGGTAGCCAAGAGCAATTTGGTAAAGAATGACCAGTAGGATCACCACCATCATGAAGACTCAATTTCAAACCTATTTCCATGGGAGTAGCAATAGGTTTGCAATCCTCAAGTCCAAACTAACATAGCAATGTCTCTATGTAACTTGTTTGACACACCATCACACTGCTTAAACTATATGCCCAAGTAATGATGCAACAGTCCCAAATCTTTCATCTTGAAAGTAGATTCGAAAATATGTGTCTCATTGGGTCTAGTGATCAGCAAATCATAAACATAAAGAACACCAAGGAGAAGTACATCACCCTCACAAAAGCCTTGTTTAACAATATGAGTGTGAGCTTTCTCATACGAAGCATGAGGATATTGCTTCAACCCATACAAATCTTTCTTACATTTGCACACTTTATCCTCTTGCTCTTTCATGACAAGACCACGAGGCTCCATTACATAAACTTCCTTAAATATATCACCATTTAAAAAAGCAATAACAATATCTAATTGATGTACATCTCATCCAAAATGAGCTGCCAATGCACATAGAAAGCACACAGTAGTCATGCAATAAGTGGAAGAAAAAGTCTCTTCATAATCTATGCCTTTTCGGATGTGCATAGCATTTAATGGCCTTTTGCCAGGAGGCAAATCACATAAAGTCTATGTGTCATTTTTTATAAGTGCATCATATTTTGATTGCATGGCAATAGGGAGACTGCATCTTGTACATCATTCCACCTTGTCTTCAAACCTTGCTTTGTATCTTTGTCTTCCAAGAGAAGCTCTAACTTTTCTTCGATTTCTTTGCTCGCTGCTTGTAGGAAAAGTTCTACCTTCCCCCTATCCATGGAAGCTTGTTCAATTTGTGATAGTTGAGCATAGCGTCACTCAAACTCTCTGAGAAGCTCTGTAGTAGAAATCCCTTCTTTAGGATTTGCAACCCAATATAAGAAAGTTCTTTGGTCACCCTCTCAAAGTCCTCCATAAAGTATTCTTCTTTTAGAGCAAGCTTGAATTCCTCCCAATTTCTTCCATGAGAATTTTGAATTGCCCTAATACGGTCTCTAATCTCTGGGACACAAACTAGCTCAAAAACTTCGGACCATGTCTTCCTCAGACGCTCGGTTCAACTCCATTTCCTTCATATAATCTCATAGTTACTTTGTGATGTCCTTCCATCAAACTGGTCAATTCTCTTCACAATGGACTGCAGTGCTTTGGTGGTTCAAATCTGGCTTCTTTCAGGCGCTTGTTGTTGTTGCATATACATGGCAAATGCTTGAAACATTTGCATGACTGTAGAATCAAAGTGCATCACATGTATATCTATTTTCATCCATGGCTAACAAAGTGGGTAGATCAATTCACAAACTCCCACCCCAGCAGCTCGGGTTCACAAAAAATGTCAGAATGTGTGTGGTCTAGCTGGGAAGGTGCAGAACCTTTTGCTGTGAGAGTTCATGATGAGAGTCACAAACAGTTTAAGATAAAGCGTTTATGGAAAATAACCAAATCTCTTTCTAAAGATGACTAGAAAACTAAGAGCGTTTGTGACAAGACAGTCACAAACCCTGTCCCCTATTATAGGTGGAAATGGCTTGTTTTTGTATACGAGTTCGTGGTGAAATGATCACCAATTCACATCCAAATTTACTTAAAAAGATCAATTAAGAACACTAAACTTTCAGCCATGAAACTTCAACTCTCATAGGAGCACAACTTTCAACCAAAACCCAAACCTCTTTCATGGTATCATGTAGCCTCGCCCCCAATTATATAGTCGTAACATCAAACAGCTGAAAAGAATATACGAGCTTCCACCTTCATGGTGACCTTTTTTAAATTTTTAGAGATTTAAGAGCTTCTAAAGTGAATCCCACACACCACTTTGATAAGGGGAAACCCTAATCCACTCCCTCACAAGCTCACATACGAGATTGCAAAGAGGCGTGACTGCAGCACACATAGATTGAGCAACCATGGGAGCTATTGCACAATAGTGATAAATTGCAGGTTTTCTCTATAAGAATCAGCCCTCTCTCTCTTCCCCACGAAATTCTCAGCTGATGTGTAAATTTTTAGGCCATTTTCAACTCATTTTTAACCCAAAAAATGCCATTTTTTATGCGAAAAATCCCAAATGGAATCAGAAAAATCCTTGAATTTTTGGGATCACTCGCTTAAACACAAAAATCATAGACATCATTTTTCATCAATATACCGTTTTGGGTCACTTTCCATGCAATTTTGCAACGGCGTCTATTAGCTGCTATTTTCGGCAGTTTTTGCCCGCATCAGTCTTATAGGTGAGATGAGTGTGCCACCATGAAACACTTGGAATATGTACATCAAAAAACCAAAATAATCATTTTATCAAGTGGGAAATCACACAAAGGAGCCACATCCAAGGCCACGACTCCCCAGATAGGTATGTACATGATAGCGACCGTAGTAGCCACTTCAGCATATATCACAATATACACATGATTGATTTTATTTCCACGCATTAAAAGGTGTCAAAAGTGAGGTGAGTTTTTTATTTCACACTATGTATATGCCAAGGCACGACAACGTGAACTTAACTGAGATGACCAATGGGACACTAAAAACCACACCTATGTTACAAATAAATGTACTCACACAATCGATACTCCAAAATCAAAATTATATCCTTGAAGAGAGAGATGCTACATCTTGCCCAAATGAGAAATAAGAAATGTGAAAGAAGAGATCGCTAAAAGGTACAAATTCAAACCCTACTTCAAAGAATAATGTAGGGACCGATGATGACCCTAGGTATATGAATGACCATGAAGATGATCAGATTCAATTGAGACCATGGAAATTGATACAACCACCATGAGGGAAAAATCCAATGGGGATTACCATGAGAATAAGTCAAGCAAGGACACCATTAGGGTAGAATATTAAAAAAATACTCTCATACCATCAATGATTCAATGGTTGTCTTCATCAAGGCTAACCAAATGAGACAAGAACCTCCAAGAGAAGCCACAAGGGCCAAAACTCAAGGAAAACATGAAGAAGATTGGACCTACCCAAACCCTGTGAAGGAGATTGACCAAGTCAAGTACTTAAGAAGCTTAGTAGATAAGACCCAAAGGGAACTAGAACCAAAACCTAGGAAGATCAAGATTTCGCACATAATGTTTTCCACATAAACTCAACGTCACATAGACCACAAACCATTAGCCATAATAGTATCATCCAAGTCAAGTACTTAAGAATCTTAATAGAGAAGACCCAAAGGTAAATAGAGCAAGAACCTGAGCATATTAGAATTATGGACATAGCTTTTTCCACATAAATTCAATTCCACAAAGACCATAGACAATTAGCTATACCTCGTATCATCCAAGAAGAAAGTGAGTGAACATTGCAAACTAGGCATGCAAACTATTTGTTTGAGAGAATGTTTAGTGAGGGAATATCTAACCCCATTGAAGAAGTGGAGATCCCATATTCACGAGACTTAAGTCACAGACTAAAATCTCAAAAATAACTATTAACTATTGCCAAATTAATTAGCTCTTTGGGCATTTCTCGATGGAGAACTAAAAGTCGGGTTACCACGATTTGCACAGATGGATAGACCCAACAAAATTCCAATTGAGGAGGAATGCTTGGATCCACAATCCAAACTAGATGAAAGTTTTATCATTGAAATACATGTTAACAAGTTGGGATAATATTTTAAAGGTGATGAATCTAATGCAACCCTACCAATCACTACATAAGGATTAACTGTGAAGGGAATCCTTGATGGTGGTGTTGGGGTCAACATTGTAACTAAAAATTGATGGGAATCTATGGGAAAATCTCACCTTGAAGTCATAAACATAGTGTTAAAAAAGGCCAATGGAACTACAAAACCTATTGGAATGTTAAAAGATCTCAAGATCAAAATCCTTGGACACAAGGTAAGGCATACCTTCATCCTTATGGATTTATCCATGCATCCTATGTCATATGACATGATCTTAGGATTTCCTTTCATGAGGGAAGCAAAAATAGTGCATGACTAGTCTAAAAACTACGTCTACTTATAGTTCCAAGACTCCTTTATTTGAGTTGATATTGTAAACGGTTGAGCACATCCTTTAGAGAATAGACTTATAATTGAGAATTTAACTGACACCACCATTCACTCAGTCCCACTACAATATTGTTATACTTGTAAAAAAGAGTTAGACATTGGGAAGGACTCTCCTTATATGGACGTCCTACTTGGAATGGTTGAGTTGGACGACATCGATTGGGTACACCTAGTGGAAACCATAGACACCTGGCAAAATAGAGAAACAACTTAAGTAACACGTGACGGAGACAAAGCCATAATGTTTCACTAGTAAACATGTTAAGTGCAATGCATATACTCTCTAATGACATAAAGGATGAAGACCTGATGGACATCAAAATGGGTAGTGCCTCAAAAGATTATGAACAATGTGACTTAGAGATTGAATCACCAATAGAAATAGACTCTGAGCTTGATAGGGAATTAGAATCACAATTAGATCATGTTTGGAAATGAAACTTTTATGGCCTAGTACACCATCCTATGATAATTTATCTTGGAGTGAAGAGGATAGAATGAGGATGAATCTAGTGACTTTGCAATAGAAGCAACCCAAAATAAAAAGACTAGACAAGAGAGGTAAGATATCTAAACGGCAACAATATCAAGAAAATGTATGTGCTAGGATTCTATTAAAAAAAGAGATCCACCACAAAATGGTTCAGTTATGTGGGAGCATGTGATCCTCATCAAAAGTTGGTAGATAATTGGGGTGAACACCTTCAGAGTGTCATTTGGTACAATATATGACCCCTTGGCATTGTACAATTAGAGGTTTAAGAGAAGCCAAAACTGAGTCATACTACAAGGAGATGCCAAAACCAAGAGTTAGCTAAGCAACAAAAGAGAAATCAAAGACCCTAGCGCAATAAGATCCCATAGACTTACATCCTACATCTAAACATTACATTTCATATCTTATACCACTAAAGCCCAACGAACGCCTACCATTAGAAGTAGTGGAGTCTACTATGGTCCAGTAGTAGTTAAGAAGATGGAATTGGCAAACCCAGGTGAGAAGTCTAAACCAATATTAATCGCTCAAATACTTATTGAGATTGAAGAGGATGTACTTAAGGAGATTCTCCAAGAATTTAAGGACATATCATGATATGAAAGGCATTCCACCTTTTGTGATACAACATACAATTCACACGAATAGAACTACTAAACCAACCAGCAACAACCCTACTCAATGAATCCTAAGTAATAATTTTTTTTTCAAGAAGAACTTGAAAATCGTATCAAATGTGGACTCATATACCTTATTGGCACTCAGAATGGGTTTCTCGAATAGTCATTGTGCCAAATAAAAATGGGAAACTCAAAGTGTGCATGGACCTCTCTCATCCTCGCATAGCTCAGCATAACTCCCTATATCTATATAGAGCTCTTCGTTTAGTAGATGCCCTCCGTTTGATTTTGTAAATCCTCTGCATGCACCCCATAGAGAGTAGCAGCTTGATGCTCGTCTAGCACCACCTCAGCGGCTTCTGACTAAGCATCTTCTCCAATCTCCTCCATTAATGCCACTGTGATTGGCACATGGTAGCCCTCATACGTCCGTGCACTAGGAGGGGCTACCTTTATGACGTATCACCAGTTTGATGTGGACTTTCTAGGATGAAATATCACCTGCCAGAGCCACATAACTTACATGAGAGCTTCCAAGCACATAACTTCTAAAATTGGATGTTAGGTATTTACATACTTACTTATTCACAATGCTCGGGTAGTACAAAAGTGTCTCTTAGGTTGGTCCATTTTTTAGTTGAATCCATCTCAAGGAAACCAGACTCTCCTCTACGCACAATAGCGTTGCGACCCTTCATGTTTATCTTGAACCATTGTACATCGAACAAGTCGACAAAAAATCGTCTATAATCGATCCTCAAAATCTCTTGTAGCGTGCGGATTTTGAGCACTCTCTCACTTACTTCCGCACGCTACAAGAGATTTTGAGGATAGTGTTGGCAGTGTCCTGTCCAACACCCTAATCATCCATAAGGCGTCTCAGCCATACACACTCAACCGTAGCTGTGAAGACTGCCCTGGACTCAACCTCACAACTCGAACTGGCCACAGTAGGTTGCTTCTTGCTCAACCATGATATACATAAACTGCCAAGCATGAAACAAAAACCACTTGTGGACACTCGCGTGTCAAAACAACCATCCCAATCTGAGTCCGAATTAGCATGTAAGTCTGGCGGCAATGATCCCCCCTTGGGATAAAACAAGCCAAGATGTAAAGTGCCACTAAGGTAGCGGAAAATCCTCTTGACGGCCTGCCAATGCTTAGACCCTGGGCTATGCATGAATCTGCTGACCTGTGAGATTGCAAACTGAATATCCGGCCTTGTGTTGCATACATAAATGAGGCAGTCAACAGCAATTTGGTAAAGAGTGACATCACTAGGATCACCAGCATCATGTAAACTCAATTTCAAACCTGTTTCCATGGGAGTGACAATAGGTTTGCAATCCTCAAGTCCAAACTTACATAGCAATGTCTGTATGTAACTTTTCTGACACAAGGCAATACCACCATCACACTGCTTAAACTGTATACCCAAGTAATGATGCAACAGTCCCAAATCTTTCATCTTGAAAGTAGCATTCAAATCAGCCTTAAATTCAGCAATATGTCTCTCATTTGGTCTAGTGATCAACAAATCATCAACATAAAGAATTACAATGAGAAGTACATCATCCTCACGCTTTACATACAATGTGCTTTTTGTTGGACTGTTACGAAATCCTTGTTTGACCAAATGAGTGCCAGCTTTTTCATACCAAGCACGAGGAGATTGCTTGAACCCATATAAAGCCTTGTTACATTTGCACACTTTGTACTCTTATCCTTTTATGACAAAACCGCGACGCTGCGTTACATAAACTTCCTCAAATATGTCACCATCCAAGAAAGCAATAACAATGTCTGATTGATGTACATCCCAACCAAAATGAGCTGCCAATGCACATAGAAATTGCACAGTAGTCATACGACAAGTGGGAGAAAAAGTCTCTTCATAATCTATGCCTTTTTTTTTTGCATAACCCTTTGCAACAAGTCGAGCCTTATGGAGATCAATCTCACCATCCGGCTTGCGTTTCAACTTGTAAACCCACTTCGTACCAATGGCCTTTTGCCCAAGAGACAAATCACATAAAGTCCATGTGTCATTTTCTGTAAGTGCATCATATTCTGATTGCATGGCAGCCATCCAATTTTCTGAATTTTGTGCTTCATCAAAATACAGAGGCTCCTCAACATCATGTAAGCTAGACACAGCCAAAGCATAACAATCTGATGCATAAGATGCATGGCAAGATCCTGAACGAGTACGACTAGACAAAGGTGCATCCAATTTACTGTCACGCAAAGTGTGCACCAGCCATATTGGCATACCTCTAGCCTGCTCATTTTCAGCCCTTTCCTCATCAAGTACACCATGTACATCTGCATCAGTAATAGGCTGATCTATAACATTTTCAGAAACCCCCATAGACTGTACATTTGCCTCATTGGAACTTACATTCGTATTTCCACCAGTGAAAAGAGGCAACAAAGTGTCATAAATGTCCTGTGAGCTTACATTATTGTCTCTAGTACATGACAGAAGGGCTGAACAGAATCTTCCACAAACACTACATCCCGTGAAACCAAAATACGCTTTGTTTGTGGATGATATAACCTGTAGCCTTTGCTTTTAGCACTATAACCAACAAAAATACATTTGACAGCCTTATCATCCAATTTTCTGCGCTGTGTTTGTGGCACCAAAGCATATACCAAACAACCAAAAACGTGCATGTGCTCAATAGAAGGCTTTCTATCATGCCATGCTTCATATGGAGTAATACTGCAAAGCTTTTGTAGGACACATGTTTAGTACATAAGTGGCACACACGATGGCCTCAAGCCAAAAAGAATGAGGCAAAGCTTGGCTTTTGACCATACATTGTGCCATTTCCATCAGTGACCTGTTTTTCCTCTCAGCAACACCATTTTGCTGAGGTGTATAAGGCACTGTACATTGGTGTTTTATCCCATGACTAGCCAGAAATGCATTAAATTCATGAAACATATACTCCCCCCCTCGATTGGAACAGAGGGTGTCCATAGTACATTTCGAGACATTTTCAGCCATAGCCAGAAACTGTTTGAGCACATAAAAACTTCGAACTTGTCTTTAAGCGGAAATACCCATGCATGCCTGGAGTAATCATCATGAAAGTCACGAAGTAAAGGTAATTGCACAAGGACGGAGTTTAGATGGGCCCACAAATATCACTATGCACAAGCTGCAATCTGCATGTGGCCCAAACTGAACCATCCTTTGGAAACTTAGAACGCTGCATCTTACCCAAAATACAGCCTTCACAAACATGTTTGACAGGTGCTTCAAGAGGCGACAAAGAAGCAACCATATCAGATTTCTGCAAACGCAGCAAACTGGCAAAATTCAGATGACCAAAACGTGCATGCCAAAGTTTTGCATCTGAAATAGCCCTTGAATCTGCAACAGCATTTGTAAAATTTTGTCCACACTTGTCATACAAAGTGAGCTTATACAGCCCACGGCACAAAAGGCCAGATGCAACAATTTCATCACCAAAACTGATATCATGAATTGTACATTTGCCATCCACAAATTTGACTACAAGTCCAAGTCTAGCAAGTGCGGATACAGACAAGAGATTCTTCTTGATCCCAGGTACATAAAGTGCATCAACAAGTGTGAAGGAACTGCCATTTGCAGCAGTAAGCACAATCTTTCCAACTCCCTGAACCGGATAAGAGGCGTTGTTGACACAAGTGACTGAATTCCCATGAGGGACAGACTCGAGAGAGGTAAACAATTCACGATGTGAGGTAATGTGCTTTGTAGCACCACTGTCAAAATACCACACATCTGCAGCAACTGACAAGCATGCATCATGGAGAACAGGATTGTAAGTGTACTCTGCGCTAAAAGCCCATTCTACATCAACATCAGCATCACAATCTCCTTTCACAGAAGACTCAACAATGGCTGCATTTGTAGTGGAACCAGCATTTGTAGTGGAACCACCCTCTTTCCTTTTAGCCTCTTTTGCCTTCAACTTAGGACACTGCTTGATCAAGTGATCATTAGCTTTACAATAATGGCAACGCATCGTCTTTTTTCCCTTATCACCAGAATTGCCAGACGAAGTGCTGCCAGCAGAAGCATTAGGAACAGTATTTTTGCCGCTCGCAGCAGAACCATAAGAAGTGGTTGCATTGCTGTTACCACCCTTTCTTTGAGAAGCAATAAAAGCCTGTTTAATTGCACCCTGCCTAGTCCTGTTTTTTCTGGAAAGTGACTCTTGCAACAGCAATGTGTATAATGCATCAAACTTGACAACTTCAGGATTTCCTTGGGTCATAAGTCTCCAAGTACTAACAAAAGTCTGGTAAGAATCTGGTAAGGCATCAAGAACAGTCTGCACAAGGGAACTGTCGGAAATAATTTCACCTGCAGAAATAAGTTGCTCATTGATATCCTTGACACTAGCAAGGAAAGTGTCCATATCATCTTCCTCATGCATAATCTTTGACTCTAGCTCTTTACGCAACAAAGGAATTTTAGCCTCATTGCAACTTGCATAAAGAGCAACCAAAATATCCCAAGCCTGTTTTGCAGATTTTGTTGAACGGATGTGAGGAACAATGATGCGCTTCACAGACAACGCAATCAATGCATGAGCTTGTGCATCCTTAACATCCCAACGAGCGTGTTCTGCCGTAGGCAAAACAACTCTAACAGCAGAAATCCTTGTAGCAAGACCTGCAACATCCTCAACATCGCCTACATCCTCAGAACTAGGACGTACATCAATGCCTTGCACAATGTTCCAGACGCCCTTTGACACAAGAACATGTTGCATCATATAAGCCCACATAGGGTAGTTGTCCCCATCCAATCTGTCCCCATCAGCAAACATCTTGAACACATCTGTGTTGTTATTGTCAGCCATGGTAAATGATGCACCTGATGTGAAAACTGCCCAAAAATAGGAGAAACGGAGCGGGAACAACACGTGCTATATAGCACAAACCGTAGAAGACTATAAGGCATCTGTAATGCAGAAAATGGAACTGACAAAAATTCTGCACAAAATGACGAATTAGCTTGTGCAGTACTGCCTGTAGTGGAAACGAAGGCCGAAATGAGCCCAAATCGAAATATTTGTTGACCTGCAAACGCTCGCCAAATCTCACTGAAATCGGAGAAAGTGAGCAAGCGTGTATTGGAGCAGCTGGCGACTTAGCTCGAGAGGACGCAACCTACTCTGATACCAATTGTTGGAATTAGGGTTGCAGAGAAACGCACACAGCTTGGAGAAGACGAAGGAAGCTCAAGGTACACAATAGAGAGTGTATTACTTAGTGTGCAACGGAAAGATAGATAGCCCTAGAGTGATGGGCGTATATACAATGCTCGGGGGAAAAAACGTCGTAAAGAGGGAAAAAATGCCCCGGCGGTCCTAGTGTGTTCACACACATCACTACCACATGTATATGGTAACAGAGTGGCCGTTCAAACATCTAGAAAGTCGTTAGTCGTACATTGCAAACTTACCTTGGTCGCGCAACCCCGAGAGTACTCCCACTCCTCCTCAGTCACTTCTTCACCGCACTATTGTGTGCTTTTCAATTGGTTGTGCAATCATCTTAAGCTCATGAATGTTGGTAGGCTCTCCAGACCCGTCGGATAATGCATCAGCGGTCGTCTTCACAATCCAGTGATGCAATCCAGTGATACAAAAGTGGATTTCACAATACGAGAATGCAAAGCAAGAGCGACAAAGGACATGAATCGAGTGGAGACAGGGAAGACGACGCCGATGCATTATCCGACGGGTCTAGAGAGCCTATCAACATTCATGAGCTTAATATGGTTGCACAACCAATTGAAAAGCGCACAATAGTGCGGTGAAGAAGTGACTGAGGAGGAGTGGGAGTACTCTCGGGGTGGCACGACCAAGGTAAGTTTGTAATGTACGACTAGCGACTTTGTAAATGTTTGAACGACCACTCATAATCTTTGTTGATTGTAGTATAAGTCATACACAGCAGCATGGTGTAAAGATCAACATTTTAGGGTGGAACAGATTGACCAAAAGCGTTTTACACAAGATTGTGAAATCATGACAAAAATTTGAACAGTCTAGTCGACGACGGTCCTCTGATGCAGATCCTGTGGTGACGGAACTCACTTACTTCAGCACGCTACAAGAGATTTTGATAATCGATTATAGAGAATTTTTTGTCGACTTGTTTGACGTGCAATGGTTCAAGATAAACATGGAGGGTCGCAACGCTACTGTGCATAGAGAAGAGTCTGGTTTCCTTGAGGTGGATTTAACTAAAAAATGGACCGACCTAGGAGACACTTTCGTACTACCCGAGCATTGTGAACAAGTAAGTTTGTAAATATTTAACATCCAATTTTAGAAGTTATGTGCTTGAAAGCTCTCATGTAAGTTATGTGGCTTTGGCAGGTGATATTTCATCCTACAAAGTTTGCATCAAACTGGTGGTATGTCATGAAGGTAGCCCCTCATAGTGCACGGACATATGAGGGCTACCATGTGTCAATCACAGCGGCATCAATGGAGGAGATCGAAGAAGATGCTCAATCAAAAGCCATTGAGGTGGTGTCAGACGAGCATCAAGCTGCTACTCTATGGGATGCATATAGAGAATCTACAAAATGAAACGAAGAACATTTGCCTAAACGGAGAGCTCTATATAGACATAGGGAGTTATACTGAGCTATGTGAGGATGTGAGAGAGACCTCTTAAAGCCATAAACATTGTATTTGAACAATTTTACTCCGTTTTATAATATATATTGTATTTACGTGGCTTTTTGTCCATTCCTATCTATATGCTATACTTGAGAAATTTAAATTGTGTTTAATCGTCATTTCTTTCACTCTACGTATGCGCCTTCCCTCTCCTTTCTCTCATGTCCACCTTGCTGGGGCGAGCACTACTGCTACCATGATCACTCATACTGATGGAGTCCAAGAAATTGCAGTTACCCAAGAATATAGAAACCTGCATATACAAAATAGATTAGACATACCGCTCTGTCTCTCTCGTGATAGATAAAGATTTGTCGCAAGTAATCGAGAAAACTATGACAAATGGAAAAGAAATTTAATTTATGACCAGAGTGTCTTGTCACAACTACGTATAAAGGGCATGTTGTCCAAGACATAGCTGTTACAAGATACGTAGAATGCACTCTCTACACAAGAATCCCTCCTCCTTTATGAGTCCTCTCTCTCTCTCTCTCTCTCTCTCTCTACACAAGAATCCCTCTCCCTATTATTTATAGTATATATTATAACTTGTCCATGTTTTCTTCTCCATTCAATATTAAGGTTAAATGTTCGTGTGTTTAATGCAGGTATGGATGATGATGAGTTTCTTTCTTCTTTGTCACCCCAGCAGAGGAGGTGGTACGAGGAGCGTCATCGCTCTAGAGCACTATCACGTCGTTCCACTCCTTCAGCATCTCCCTTTGTTTCGGAGCATTTAGCGCGCTCCAAAGCTTCGGTGTCGACGAGACGATCTTCACACTCATCTATGCACCGACGCTTTAGTGGGGGTGGTGGCGACGATTGCTATGGGGATGCCGCCGATGATGCCTCGACACCGCTTCGTGTTCGATGAGGCTCCTTATCATCCCCTTCTTTATCTGCCTCCATACCATCCACGGCATCGCCATCTACGTCAGATTTTGCACGGCTATCGACCGTTCCAGGCTACACACCACTAGCTACTCTTCGCTTCGGGGCCCAGACTCTAGTGGAGACACCTGACGTCTGTACCTCCATTGAGATGCCGCTAGAGACCCCTGCCGACACACCCAGGTTCACGCGTCACAGACGAGAGGGCTTGTCGTACTCGATCGACATCAGCGACGCCATTATCTTGGATGACGAAGGCAAGAAGGTGATCTCGCGCATGCGCGGTCTTTGCTCTCAATTGTTTAGACATTGCATACTAAACACCTAGAGTGAAGTGCCAAATGAATTAAAAAACAGAGTCATGAGCATGTTGTATGACGAGTTTTCCGTGTCAAGTCGGGATGAACGCTTCAATAAGACCTAATGAAGGTTTGAATGTGCGAACAGTGTAAGCACAAGCATTTTGAAGTACAAAAAGTAATAAATCATGCGTGGAACAGACCAAATTGGCTGGCCAAAGAAGATTGGAAGAATACGAAGCGAGCAGCACACGAGAATCCTGACAAGTAGAAGCAACAAAAGGAGGCAACCAAAGCGCAAGTAGAGACAGGGGGCTCGCACCACTTGGAAAGCGGTGGGTGGACATCATTTGAGACCAATTTTGTAAGTGTTTTTGCATTGCTCTTTAGGTTTGGTAGTTACGTCTATTTGTACTTTTAAATTCTAACATAATGGATTCTTTGTATGTTTTAAACAGTGATCGATGAACAGACATGACCGCACACCGTACGAGCGCGAGTACAAAGGCAGAAATGGCATTCTGAGTTCTCGCGATGACATGTTAGTATTTCACTTTACTCTTTTACATTTGTTATATTTTAGTGATAAGCTAAAAAAATAGATTGTTTTGCAATTATATGTTTATACTTACAGAAAGTCTTATTATTTTTTTCTGCAGAATTCGACAAATACACTGCTTGGACGCAATGAAATGTCCGATTAAACAACGTTAGTTTAGCCGTAGCCAGATAGCATTAGTTTTCTTTTGTCATAGCATGTATAATGAGATGAGTGTATACGTCTTTTTGTAACTATTGAAAAACCATGTATTTTTTCAATAATGACAATTATGTTGTAACTATTACATTTGTAAAGGTTAACAATCAAGTGATTTTACGTATGATATATATAATTGTCATTGATTTACTTTCGTCTAATTACTTTTGCAAGTTTTGTATCTTTATTCTGCAAACAATACTATACATGATGGAGCTAATGGTTGTATTGTCTTGTGGGTGACTACTTTGGGTCTATATCTTGCACTTTCTTTCAAAGGTTAATCTGAGCTTATCTTGGATTCATTTAGGTTTACTCTATTCTGGAAACATTCAATATGGTTGATGGGTGAATGCCCTGCCACCCAAAGATTTTCACTCTTGGGTCGCTATAAGCGTCTCTATATAAGGTTCTGCTACGTTGCTATAAGCGTCGCTACAAGAAGGATTGTAACCGTAGCTATATAGCAACGCGTATGGCGATACATACAGAGACGTTCTTGTAACGACGTTGTTAGCGACGATCTTAACGACGTCGGAGAGTATAAAAATCCAATGTATTTCCGTCGCTAAAAGCGTCACAAGTGCACATAACCTCTTGTAGTGTCAATAGTTCCGCAGTACATGGCTGCATCACCGTTTGTGTCAAAATTGCCCATAATGGCATAATCCATAGTGGTTCTACGCTCGTCTATGTGGCGGTACGAAAGTGACAACCCTTTGACCACAGAGTTAAAGAAAAGGCACTACAAAATAGTATCTTAATTTATCAAAGACATATTAAAGATAATTTCAAGAAAAAAAATTACAATATAGTTTAGGTATATGAGTACTCTACCTTTGGTACGTAGCGTCGTGCATACTCCCATTCTTTGTTGGTGATGTCTTCTCCGTGTGTTTTGCCTCAGTCATTCTCTCATGAATCCACTCTACACTAATGAGATCTGGGAAACATGCAAGGTATCTAGGCATTGGGGGTGCCCTCCCTCCATGTGCTTGTTTCCATGCTTCCCTCTCTTGCAAACGCCTTGCCTTTGTCATTGTCCACAAATCCATCCACTTGGTGATAATCTTTGCATTGAGAATACAAAAGCTATTGACCATTCGGGATAGATTCATATCCATGTTAAGTAGTTTCCCCTTTCTACTTGGCAAGTATGAAGTCATCCTTGCATCTTCCTCGTTCGACCACATGCGAGGCATTGAAGGATCAACTTGTGTCAATTACTCTGATATGTAAACAACTGCCTCTTGAACGATCCACCCTTCGTCCATACATGCCTCTGAGTGAGACTGTAGCCACACAAAATCTTTGAGTCTTTAAAAACCTCTCTGAGAAGAACATCCATCATGCGTGCACTACTCCACATATAGCGATCTTCTCCACCACGTGAACCAAGAGGTGAATTTGACTAAGAATGACCGATCGAAAAAATACATCTTCAATGGCACACACAGTTTCTGTTTTTGCAAGTGTTTGAGCAACAAAGATAGCATCTATTTGGATTTCCTTGGAGCTCATAAATTTGCAAGAAAACACACAAGGATACACTAAGTGCTAGTTGAAATTATTGTGTACATAAAAAAGGTGTAGTTGAGTGGAGTTTTGTGGTGTACCTTACTAGCTCTCCTAGTTTGAAAATAGCGTCTTTAACTTTCTTGTCTCGACATATACACATACTCACCAATAGAATGAACTACAATATAAATCAGGGGAAGGGAAAGTGAGTGAGTCATACACACAAACTATAGATAGTATAGAGAGTATGAAGATTACCTAAAGCATCTTGGCCAATCATGGGACTTCAACCAATACAATTGAACGCTTCTACCCTTCTTCGCTTTTGTGAAAGCTCCCTTTAGCGACCTCATGTATCCTGTTGGTGTGCAAATAGAGGCAATGGTACCCTTCACCTTGTCTAATTCTTCTTTGGCTAGCATCCATGGTGCTTTAGGAAGCACAATCTTTCCATTTGGGACACGACGTGGAGTAGCAGAGACGGAGAGACGTTTTAAAAGCTTCAAATCCTTCCTCGCACCCAAAGAGTCCTTACTAATAATGTTGTCCCATACTATTTGGGCTACATTCTTGAATATGTGCATAGGATCCAGAAGGTGTTGTATTTTTAAGTCTTTCCAATATGAAAGCTTTAAAAATATGAAATACCTTGACATACCTTTTGGTGGAGGACACGGAGCCGGATTGTTGTTGTAGTGTTCTTCCCAAATGGTTGCCCAATCTGCCATCGTGAGCTTTAGAGGGGTCTTCCCATTTGTTGGAGCCTTGTGCTTGTTATATCCTTCGAGTAAGAAACAATGATTATTTGGATAGATTACCCTGCGCAAGGAATCAGGCCTCTCCGTCAACAACCATGATCCGCAAGTAGGACATGCATTGTACCCCGATGTGGACAACCCTGCATACATATCATATGGTTAGAGAGATGAGTGAACTAAAGGGAGAGAGAAAAAGATAGAGATAGAGAGAGAGAGAGAGAGAAAAGAGAGTTACCAGAAATCTCTCCAAGCCCAAGATAGTCGTGCATAGTCCACATAAGGATTCCCTTCACAATGGTCTCTCTCTCTCTCCCCCTCCCCTTTTGCAAGTGAATGATCCAAAAGGACACTGAAATGTCTGGTTGTGGTGGAACTAGTGTTAAAGATGCAAAGATAAGTTTAAGAAAGAAGAAAGACATTTTGATGACACAATTGGCAAAGAAGGATTCAGAATTCACACGAGTCCATCAAGTATTCCAAATGTCTCTAGCATCACAAGCAAGAATGGAACAAAGTCTTAATCTTCTTAGCCAAGATGTTTAGAGCTTAACACAACCAATAAATCCCCCGCTTGTCCAAGGGACACACATAAGTCACCTCATTGTCCATCCAAAGTTAGTCCCCATATCAGACTCAGATGCGACTTCATCCTCTTAATGCCCAGTTCGCTACAAAACTTTTGATGGATGGAGTGGTTTCTACATGTTGGCGTGTGGCCATTATTACCATCTCATTTGCTTAATTAGACTAATGCAAAACAATAGTAGATATGAAATTTTTTCTACAAAAATTCCACAAGGTATATATTATATGTTCAGGATGGCCAATGAATATAAATTCAAGAAAGCTCGACAAAGCACTCCTAGTGCAATAAGAAACATATTCACTGTTAAAGCAGCACATTTTAAACATTAGTACTCACAAAATTAGACATTGTAATTTTGGATTAAAGTAGCATTGTATACATTCAAAGTTTGTTAATGAATACAAACTTTAGTTACAATTTCACATTTTGTAAATTTTTGATATCTTGTGCCGAGTCTATGCAATCATTGTTTTGTTCTATCTCTTTTCATTGTCTGTTGACTGTCCACCAAGTCATCCATACTTTCTCTAAGTTTGGTGCTTTTTATTCAAGGTTGAAAATCACAAGTATAATAGGCATCACCACGTGGTACACATTCATTACACTCCTCCACCAAGTAGGCCTATTTATAGATTCTCGCAAACTCATAACCTTCTCTTTCACTCGTTCAAACTGATCAACCTGCCATTCGTAAAACACCGTACAACCAAAATCGTCAATCAGAACGCACTTATTACATAGAAAAGGCTCCAATATGTAATAGTGCGTGAAAAATTGACTGTCAAAAGGCAATTGACATGCGTATCCTGTATATATCAATCACTCTTTGTCATTTCAAGATAAACTTTACAACTTGACATACGACGTCGATTATTTTGGCAAACCATGTGATTTCATCACTAGTGTACCAATATTTTAGCACCAAGTTTAAATTGTGTGTATTGCAACCATTTGCATAAAAGTGTAAACAACATCTTTTTATTATAGTACTAGCATTTTTACAATTCTTTGCATGGTCCATGACTACTTAAACAATGACAAGGAGGACTGAAAGCATTTCACCTCTATAGTTTAGCCTGCTTGCAACTTGTAGTGGATACTCACACACCCAAATAGTAAAGGAAACTCACCCAATTAGATCCTTTTTCACTCAAATCAAGAGGCAAATCATGGGGAGCACAAGCTCCTGCCAACCTAACAAGATGCGTATAGAGAGTTGGTGATGATGAGGCTTGGGATCACAACAGACGCCAACCAAGCCGATGTGGAGGTCCTCCAAACATGATTAAAATTTCAGCTCTAACAAACACACATATTCATGTCTGGAGTCTCACACTCAACTCGATTCCCAAGTCTCTTTCACTCTTCCTTACACACTCAGTCCCAATGGCACACACATACCGAAAGACGAGGAATTTCAAACTCCAAGAAAAACTTTCCGAGCAATTATAAAACCGAGCGGAGCCAAACATGATTGATACAAAGGAAAATCATAAAAGGTATTTGCATAGCAAAAAATATACAAATTTACAATAGTCTAGCTAACACTAGCTAACACTAAACACCTCTTTGAGAAATTCCAATCAAGATAGTTCACATGGGGCACCAGTTTCCAACATATTGGCCACTTGTTCTAAACTTCTCAAGTTCTCCTACGGAATTTCTGAAAATCTATTGTGCACCATTTGCAAATTAGCTTCAAGCTTGCTCTACTCATGGGAAGTGGAGCACCATGGCAACCATAGAAGAAGACAACATTCAGCAAGTCTCTCGTTCTAAGTCACCTACGTAGCATATATAGATTCAAGGATCGAGGAAATTGCACACCAAAACATCTCTAGAAAAATTTGCATAGGCTCTTTGTTTTCAAAAATTAAGAAAAAATATCATAAAAGAGTGTGCGTCGACACAAACTGTTTCAAGAGGTTTTTTCTTGGTTTTTGGAGGTCGCTACCATGCCAAATCTCTCTCTCTCTCTCTCTCTCTCTCTCTCTCTCTCTCTCTCTGTGGACGCCAAAACATATTCTCTCTCTCTCTCTCTCTCTCTCTCTCTCTCTCTCTCTCTCTCTCTCTCTCTCTCTCTCTCTTTCTGTGTGTGTGTGTGTGTGTGTGTGTGTGTGTGTGTGGACGCCAAAACATCTAAAGAAATGAAAAAATGGCCCGCCAAAAGTTTTTTCCACTTTATTGGAGTGGATTTGAGTCTTCCTTATCTTAACCGACATCTTTCTCTCTCATCTCCCCTTTTTATTGGCTCATTTTGACCATTTTTTGGGAAAGGGGGGACTCTATGTCGAGCACTTTGACTTGAAGAGTGGGCAAGGTGGAGTGTCCAAAGGCCCAACAAAAAGTCCAAGCGCCTGGCCAGCTGGTGGGAACACAAAATAGGTGCCCCCTCTCTCCCCAAACACCCACGAGTCCCATAGCCAAGGAGTGAGAGCTCCACTTTGCCTTTGATTCAACCTTATGGGGTACCCACTCCCCCTCTTATACCCCCCATATTGTACTCACTCCACCCCATGTGGGACTACTCCATTTCCACTTGGCACCATCCTCCCAACTCCCCACCCAAAATTTTGCTCGCTACACCTAACAATCTTAGCGAAAGCATAGCAGATGACTCCGAGCACCAAATACGACACCGTAAAGCACGGCTTGGAGCTCATCACTTCGGCCATCTCCAAAAATTCTTGACCACATCATTTCTAATTAAATCCATCAAGTCGGCCCATTTTCCTTTCCTCATATGCATCCGCAACCACTTTCTAAGTAAGGGACCTTCCACTTCGAATGCATGTAACTCATGATGTATGAGTCCGATCCACAGCTATCAAGCACGACTAAAAATTCTGATTGAAAACCATCTTTTGAAATTTCAATCAACCCAAAATTCTAGCAAATAACTTAGCAGGACCAAGCCTTTATACATAAATGTTTACAAGGGCACTCTTAAAACTTAATGCATTATGTACACCTATGTACTCAAGGCTAGTGGGCAAGCTTTTTAGCATGGATTAGTGACCTTATCCTCATTCAAAAAATGCATTATATAGCTTGCCAACCCCCCTATCCTGCTTGATCATTCATGAGAAGCATAGATTTTTATGGTGAATAACTGCTGCATCTCATCCCCAGAAACCTCATTTACATCCTTAGATGTCTCTACATTGTATTCTCCATTGATAACATCTCATCTGTCACAATGGTCATCAAACGTGCCGGATACCTCTTTAATCTATAACCATTAACAGGATATTTATGATGTGCACCGCTCAAATATGCCAACTGATATGTGCCATTATCAAATTTATTCACAACAGTAAAAGGACCTTCCCATTTGATTTGAAACTTCTTCAGGAAGGTATTGTCCAACTTAAAATTGTATCGCAACACCAAGTCATCCTTTTCAATCTTCTTGTCCTCCATGCATTCATTAGCTTTTAGCTTAGCCTTCTTTGATACTTCCTCATAGTAGCTCAAAGCTAAAACTTTGTCCAATTGCAAACATTGTAAATCCAAAAATATTTTCTGCTAGGAATTTTCTTGCTCTTCATCTCCCAATGACAACAACTTGAGTGTAGGAATTTCCACTTCAATTGGCAACAAGGCTTCCTTGCCATAAACCAAGTGGTAAGGAGAAAATCCTATGCTCGTTTTGATAGCAATCATGTAGGCCCATAACGCACAAGGCAACTCCAAATCCCAAGTCTTCCCATGTGTCTGGGTCATTTTTGTTAAAATCTTCATCAACTCTCCATTGAACCTCTCATTGAGACCATTGCATTGTGGATAATAAGGAGAACTGTATTTATGCTGTATATTAAGTTTCTCGCATAAAAAATCAAACAACTCTCCTCTGAATCCTCGCCCTCTATCGGAAAGTAGCTCTAGTGGCACATCAAATTTGCAACATATATACTCATAAACAAATTTTCCCATCTCTTTACTGGTAATCTGTTTGACAGCCTTGGCTTTTGCCCATCGTGACAAGTAATCTACTATTGTCAAGATGTAAGCATTTCTTTTGTTAGTCATAGGTAAGAGTCCAATAGCATCAAGATCCCATTTTTCAAATACATCAAAAGCTAGAATTGTTTGTCGCAATTTGGGCTTTGAAATTATCTTTCCCATTTTCTAGAAAGGCAAACATGACTTGCACCAATGATTAACATCCCACTGAATGCTTGGCCATACATAGCCTTTTGACATAATTTTATGCAACATAATCTTCATGGCAAAATGGCCTCCACAAGATCCCTCATGATTTTCTTCCAAAACTTTGTAAATTTCCTCTTTCCAGGGCACATGACGCAAAACTAAATCGCTCCCTTTCATGTAAAGCACATCATCAAGCATTTTGTATTTCTTGGTTTTTCTTATGAATGCATACTTTTTGGAAGATGGTAAACCTTTAGGTAGGACACCCGTCAATAGAAAATTCACTTCCTTTGATAAAATTTTCCTCCCATGATATAAAGGGGCATTTTCCTTAGCACAAACACACAAGTGATCATTTCTTGGGTAGTATCATGAGCTTCCTCATTTTGAGATTTCTCAATATGCTGCAAACTCCGTGCTTCAGACCTTTTGAGCAACGCTTTCACTTTGAAGCATGAATTATTTTGTTTAGGGTTATTATTCTTCCATACTCCCAATACTTGCTTCACAACCAACAAAGCATCTCCTTTGATTTGCAAGCGTCTAATTCCCAATTGTAAGAAAATATGCAAACCACCTTCAAGAGCCATGTATTCTGCTTCATTGTTACTTTTTGCATCAAGTTTCAGCCCTTACTTCCTCATAAGTTTCCCTTGTGCATCATAGATGATAATGCCTCCTGAAGCAGCATCATGGCTTCTTCGATAAGAACCATCAATGTATAATAGTGAAGCATTAGAGATGGCAAGAGTCTCGACTTTCTTCTTTCGCACCACCTCTTCTTTAACCAAACCAGGACTGTCTTTATAAGTAAGAAGATCTGCAAGGGTAGCCCGAGTACTTTCCTCCACTAAAAAGGTGAATTGAAACTCCTGAAGCTCAATAACCCATTTCATCACTGTTTTTGTCATATTTGAATTATTGAATAGCTTGGGAAGTAATGAATAACTAGTGAAAAAGGTGAATGACCTTTGCAGCAGGTAGTGTCTAAATCCTCTACAAGCATAAACCATACTGGTCATTACCAACTCAATTTCAGAGAATTCACTTTCGTGATGCGTCTTTCACTCTGCTAGCATAATGAACATGCTTCATATACGGAGATTCCTTCCCCTTTTGCAATAACATGGCCCCAATGGCATCATCTCCCACTGATGGGTTAACATAAAACTCCTTTTCCTAGTCAAGAGCTTGCATAATGGGCATCATACTCAAAACCTCTTTGACTCTGTCAAAAACATCGTCACAGTCACGAGACCACTCCAAGGGATCATTCTTAACTGTTTGCTGCAATGGATACAATAGCTGCAATGCCAAGAGTATAAAACGAGAGATATATTTAACTTTCTGTATGAAAGTGGCCAATTGTCTGGTATATTTTGGAGATGACAACAACAACAATGATTTCACTTTCTCTGGATCCACCTCAATCCCATTTTCTAAAATCACATGTCCAAGAAGATTCAACCGTGGCTGTGTCAAATGACATTTTTTAGGGTTCAGTTGACCCCCACATTCACCATACCTTGCAAAAGTCATTTCAAGCTTTTGAACATGCTCTTTCCTTGAACTGTATACACAAAAATCATCTATGAACCCTTTGACAAACTTCCCAAGGAACGGGGTAAGAACCCAATCCAGTTTCCTTTCAAAAGCTCCAGGCCCATTTGTTAACCCAAAAGGAAGAAACCAAAAGAAGAAACAACCCCATGGCGTAATAAAAGTAGCCTTTTTCCGGTCTTCAAGAGCAAGGATAAGTTGAAAATATCTTGAATAACCATCACAAACATTGTATCTTTCAAAACCAGCCACTGCATCTAAAAGTTGATCAATGAAAGGCAAAGAGTAAGGATCTTTCTTGATCATTGCATTTGATGGCTTGTAATCAACACAAACTCTCCAATGCCCATATTTCTTTGGAGTGACCTCTACAAGGCTCACCCATTCAACATTATCAACTGGCACAATGAACCTTGCATCCAATAGTTTATCCACTTCTTTCTTTAAAGCTCCTTACCTATCCTTCTTCATTTCTGCCGTATTGACTTTGCCCCTTCAACTAGCTCGATCTTCACAGGATCTCCAACAAAACCCCTTATTTCCTGGTATGAAGTGATGAAAAGATTTAAAATCCTGTCCAACATTGCTAAGTACTCCCTTCTTTCTCCTTGTGTCAAATCAGTACTCAGCATATTTTGAAGGCTGACTCTTTCTTCAGTGGTAGTTCCTGTTTAGGTTGCATCAACTCTTCTAGTTGCTCTAAACGGCTTGAAGAGATTATATTCCCTCATAATTGCAGCACTTCACTAATTTCTCTTTGTTCTTTGTCCAACAACAAAAATGACACTTCACCCTTATCACTAGAACTCGAAGGAGTGATACTTTCCGAGTCTTCAGAACTATCATCACGGGTAACTTTGGATTCATCATTCTCACTCACATCTTCAAGTGCCATAGGTTGCTTGGTAGTCATATCGAACACTCTTTTTTCACCCTTCCTACCATACACACAGATTGTGCCCTTGCCCCAATCTTGCACGGCACCAACAGCTCTCAACCAAGGTTGTCCCAAAATGAGAGGAAAAACTCCCAGACCAGCTGGCATAACATGAAAGTTTAGTATAACCTTCACGTTAAAGGCTTCAACTTCCAAATTCTTGATCATCCCGAAACATTTCACCTTGGCATGGTTTGCTAGTCAAATTCAAAACCCAGAGCTTCCGCATGTAATGAAACCTAGTCTCTCAACACATAACTGTGTGATCACACAAACTTGAGCAACTCCATCAATGTAGGCTTCTTCCATTCCCACACCTTTGTGCCAAGCATTTACCACATGACAAATATCGGGGTAACTCTCCCATAGCCAACACTCTGACTTGTCCATGCTTCGGCTCTTTCTCTGGATTCACTAATGATTTCCACTGCCTTTTAAGTTTGGGCAACATATTCATCAACTGTCCAAAAGTACAATCTACTTTCCTCCCAATCAGGTCTTCCTTCAAACTGTAAGCTGTTTGGCCTTCCTCCAAAGGTAAATCTACCACTTTAAACTGTCTATGAGGTCTTCTCTTCCTCTTGGCTTTCACATCCTCACCCTCTTTCTCCTTTCCTTTGTTTTTGTTAGGACATGGTGCATCATAGCCTTCCCTCTCTCTTTTGCCCATGGTCAACATGTCCGCTTCTTTCTTTTCAACCCACATGACCACCAGAGGTTGAAGCCCGATTTTCTTGCTCAGTACCTTGATCTCCCCATATATCCAATGCATAATCATTAGCCCTGTTAGGAAACTGCTGGGGAAGAGGAAACATATCGCCTCCATCCTTATTGGATTTGAACATTAAAAGCTAATATGACCAGGTTCACTGCAATTATAATAAGTAGGGATGAACCTCCTCTACGGCTCAAAACCACCTTGTCCACGACTAACATTTGCATTAGGCTAAGCTTCACATGCCTGAGCCATTCCTCTACCATGTCCATGCCCACAACCACCTCCACCTCCAAGAACAAAAAGTTGCAACTCTTACATCATGATCATCATGTCTTGCATATTTCGTTGTGTAGCTGGATGGTATTAACAGCTCTTTGAACAGGTTGGGGCCTCCAACCTCTGCTTGATTTTCTTCTTTTTGGCCACCATTAATTTGTACAGGGACTGCCTTCCCATATTCATCAAGTCTTTGAGCCTTCCATTCTTTCTCCCTAGACTGCCTCCTCGAAGGTGGTGGGCCTTTTCAGCTCAACTGTGAATTTCAGGCTTTCTTTTAAGTTAGCCACAAAAAGGTCCTTTTTTAACATGGATGGAGGGATTTCATTTCCCAAAGCTCGGCCCCATTTATCTTATAACCGGGTGAACTGCATGACAAAATCATCAACACTCTGATTACCCTTTTGGGTGTACCCCAAATTTCATGCCAAACTTCATCAGGTACTTCAATGGATCTATACTCTACCAAGAAAGCTTGCTTCACATGATTGTAGTCCAAAACTACCCCTGGAGTTTGTGCTTGCACCAACTCTTCATGATTGTGTAACCAAACTTTTGCTTCATTTCGTAAACTGTATTGTAGCAGCCGCAAAAATATAGCTTGGTCTAGTATATTTTGCAGCAAGCAATTAACTTCCAATTTTTCAATAAAAGTTTGTGCATTTTTATTAGGCAATCCATGAAACTGTGGAAACTTGTCTGCCATGTTCGATTGCCACAAAAACACTTACATGTGACGTCGAAAGCTCAAGGGATGTCGATGGATCGCTCCAGTACCTAATCCACCTCACACTGGGTAACCCGGTCCCCAGTGCTTGCCTTCACAAAACCTCACGACCCTCCAAAGGCTACAATAGAATTATACGACCACCTCAAGTGCTGTCCACAATTTGCACATACATAGGTGGTTGTACATAAGAGGATCCACATCGCTTTTTACATTCACTGCCTACAGAATAGACATATTTCACAAGAATTGGAGCATGGGAGCACTTGCTCCTCTGTGGGGGCACCAAAACAATGTTAGCATGCAAACAAGAAGGAAAATGAGAACCTCTATAGCCTTGCACACATCACACCGTCAGAAAGAAACACTGTAAAGCTGCAGAATACACCTATGCCGAACACTTGTAAAGTTGGGTGGAAAACAGCTCTAACCCAAACCATGATTAAAATTGCTGAAAACTGAAACCATAAGGAAAAATCTTGTGTCATGTAGATCTCCGTAGAGTATCCATATTCTTGATTCCAATAACAAATGAGAGAGTTACAAGCTTTCGAAGATGGGAGCCTCTTAAAAAACTCCAAAAAAACAAGTCTCTGTAAGAAAAAAGGAGTGTGCAGGAAATTGCAGCTATAATAATGGGAGAATTTTCCATTTTATTGGAGTGGATTTATCTTCCTTATCTTAGCCGACATCTTTCTCTCTCATCTCCCCTTTTTATTGGCTCATTTTGACCATTTTTTGGGAAAGGGGGGCTCTATGTCGATCACTTTGACTTGGAGGGTGGGCAAGGTGGAGTGTCCAAAAGCCCAAAAAAAAGTCCAAGCGCCTGGCCAGCTGGTGGGAACCCAAAATAGGTGCCCCCTCTCTCCGCAAACACCCACGAGCCCCCATAGCCAAGGAGTGAGAGCTCCACTTTGTCTTTGATTCAACCTTATGGGGTACCCACTCCCCCTCTTATACCCCCCATATTGTACGCACTCCACCCCATGTTGGACTACTCCATTTCCGCTTGGCACCATCCTCCCAACTCCCCACCCATGCATACAAATTTTCAGTTTTGCTCGCTACACCTAGCAATCTTGGCGAAAGCATAGTAGATGACTCCGAGCACCAATACGACACCGTAAAGCACGGCTTGGAGCTCATCACTTCGGCCATCTCCAAAAATTCTTGATCACATCATTTCTAATTAAATCCATAAAGTCGGACCATTTTCCTTTCCTCATATGCATTCGCAACCACTTTCTAAGTAAGGGACCACCCACTTTGAATGCATGTAACTCATGATGTATGAGTCTGATCCACGAGCTCTCAAGCACGACTAAAAATGCTCATTGAAAACCATCTTTTGAAAGTTGAATCAGCCCAAAACTCCAGCAAATAACTTAGTAGGACCAAGCCTTTATACATAGATTTTTACAAGGGCACTCTTAAAACTCAAAGCATTATGTACACCTATATACTCGAGGCTAGTGGGCAAGCTTTAGTGACCTTATCCTCATTCAAAAATGCATGACAACGTCTTCAATAGATTCTGACCCGTTGAGCATGACTTGAATAGCCTTTAAGCCAAATGTTGCTGCTTTAACCATTGAGATAGAATGACTGATTGCCATGTCCTCAACTAGCTTTTTCATCCCTCCTTTGCCAAAGTTGGTTGCCAAGGGCTTCCCTGTTTCACTAAGATGTATCTTTCCTTCTTTGAAGAAGACAAGATCTTTACCCAAGGCATCTTTGAAGCTTTCACAGTCCCTTCTGGGTTGTCACACCATATGCACCTATTTACAAACCCCTCTTTGTTTTGAGGTCTTTGACTTGAGACTGTCTAGATGCTCACGTATGCCCTTCAAAATTTTATTAAGCATAGATCCATCATCCTTAGAAGATACAAAAAATCCATGAAACTTGACAATTGACTTGGTTAAGGAGTGAACATCTAGTACAAGTCCAAAAAATGAGACAAAATCATGATTCTGACCTAAGAGCTATTAATCGTGATTAATAGCTTACACTCTTAAAAGTCCACTTTTGGAATAAAATCAATAATACTTGGGGTAGCGGTAGTAGTTATCCCAAATTTCAAATGATTTGGATTGGTATTGCTTAAGAGTTATTGCTACATAGTATCTTAATCTGGAAATCATCCAAACCAACAAAAAAAAGTGCAAAACTTGGCCAAAACTATTGAAAATAGCCACAGAGCTTGCTGGACATACACTCACCCATGAGAATCAGCAAAAGTGACAAAATTTGATTTTATGACTCAAGTGCTATTAATTGTGATAAATACCTCCTGCTAGTCAGAGACAATGTATTTCACACTTTTTTTGGTCATCAGTGTTAGTATATTTTCTATAAAGATAGCTTGAAAATTTTGGAGTGGATTGGACATTATTTGCTGCTTAGAGTTGAGTATTCTAGAGTTGAAGTTTGGAGATTGATAAGGGCGATTGTTTTGATAGGATCAAGCAAGATCTGTATCAAAAGTTTCTGTTTGTCTATGTGATCCTCTAACTAACTTATACATGTTGAAATTGGAAGGGAACTTTGAAAAGTGCCAGATTGAGAGGATTACATATGAAAAGGGTTAGTAGTAGTACGAGAAGCCAGGTATTCCTTTCCAGTGAGAACTCAAGTCTTTATGTACTTAAGGTCAGGTCATTTTGTTGCAAATCAAGGCTATAACAACGAAACTGAGAGTAGAGTGTCCATAGAAGAAAGTGTCAACCACGGGAGACCTTTAGATATCATAGTGAAAGAAGTGTCAGACACTTATTCCGGATCAAGCATCAAGATGTCTTCCTTTTCAACTCAATCAAGAATTGGGACCTCACTCTAATTCAAGCATATTTTGACCTTCTTTAAGAATTACAAAGCCGATATTTAATTAGATCCTAACGAGGAATTTGTAGTAAGGGTAGATGGCCATACCGTCGAGTTTGAAGAGGAGGTTAGGGCAAACAAATAAGACACCTTCTATGTGGACCAAAATGGGGTGCAATACTGCAAGATACAAGATCTTGATTCGGTAGATAGGTGGGGATTGGAAGTTGACACTCTAATTCCAAACAAGGCTATGAAGGAAGGATCACCAATGTTAGAATTAGAAGGATACAATTTGATAGATAGCAAACCTCTAAAGTCCATACCCATTGACAACCATAGTCTTGGATTCTATTGTTGGGAAGCCAACAATGTCATGCACTTGATCTAGACTACTCATGCTAAACCATGGAAGTTTACACCCTTGAAAATCGTGTATATCTTCAAGATCAAGGAGAAGGGTTTAGCAAAACTTCTTGCCCACCTCTTTAGGGATTTTTTTAAAAACAAATTTGTTATGATGACTCCAAAGGAGATTGAACAGACCAAATACCAAGGACATTCAATCCAAGAAGTCATTATAGGAACAATACATGAAATCAAACAAAACATTGGGCCAAATGATAGATCCTATGATAGCATTGTCAATCAGAGAGTAAGCATAGCCAGTGGCAGTCACCTCAATGATGGAAACAGAGGTATGGATGCAGAAACCACCTTCAATAGGGGAAGAATGAGTGACACTAGGACAAGAAGAGGTCCACATGAGTCACACCTACCAAACAACTAGTTTGAAGGCATAATGGGAGAAACACCAGCTAGGAGAGTAGGCGTGGAACACAATTGTAGAGTCAAACGAGTAGCTTTCCAAAAATGGGTCAAAAAATACAGCAGAAACAAAGGATCCATATGACCACTTAGCAAGCTTCAAACAAATTCTAAGAGCTAAACGTATAACTGACTTTCACACACACTTTGAGGGGTTTGGAATGACCTTAGAAGGCAAAGATTTGACCTGGTTTTAGACCATACCTCCTAGATCAATAATTGACTTACTAACCTTGCCCATGAGATTTGTTGCTACTTGCTTAAAAATGGGAATCAAGCATATCACTGTGGCGCAAATCTACAACTTTAAACAAAAACAGGGAGAAATGGTAAGAGATTGTGTGAGTCAAATGAGAAAATATAATGATAGATTTTTGGAGTTGGAAATTCAAATCGAGGAGCGACTTGTCTCATTGTTTTTAGAGGGATTACTAAAACAAGGATTGGCATGCTATTTTCTATAGCAAAAAACACACGATTTGGGAAGCATGTAGGCTGGATACTATTGACTTGGGAGAT
Source organism: Adiantum capillus-veneris (assembly GCF_014529385.1). NCBI lineage: Eukaryota > Viridiplantae > Streptophyta > Polypodiopsida > Polypodiales > Pteridaceae > Adiantum > Adiantum capillus-veneris. The sequence goes on along the minus strand of NC_140948.1, from coordinate 86,273,478 downwards.
AATTGTGAGATCTATAATGAGGAAAGCATTGTTAAAGACTCACAAAGTGAGCGAATCACATCTACTATGCCGATGCAAGTAGGACCAATTGTGTCAGCTCTCACCAATGCTATAGAAGAGATGCTTAAATGCATGAGTGACATGATGACCAACATGCAAAGGATACCAACGAGAGGGTCAAGACAGGGTTCCCCTATCGGACAACCAACCCATTTAAATGGTGTTCCATTGAAGGAAACAAACAAACCACAGGACAAACGAGTGCAATCATAAGCCCAGACATGATGGAAATATCTAGTATGTCCCAATGAGGCCACAAGGACAACCTATGTATCAATATCCACCAAATATGGCACGGATGCAAAGAAAACCTATGAATATGTAAAGACCGCAACCTATATTAGGTCAGCATCCACCACTACCAGGGAATAGTATAGTAACTGTCAAGTACATGTTGCCTGAGGGTAGGTGGGTGGACAATCTCTACTACTTGTTACACCATACCCTGACATGAGTTCTGTACCAATGGGACTGGAGGAAGAATGGTATACTCAATCAACACCTGCTACAATAGAGCCAATTTATCAAACACCTCTAGAGGAAACACCTATTTACTTCATTGAAAACTAGGGATCTAGACTGCTTATGATCAAACCAATGCCAAAACCAAAATATGGAAATTGCCATAACTACAGAGCATATGACCATTAGAAAAATGAATGTCCTTAACCAGATAAGAATGTGAGACCTATAGAGGCCTTTTGTGGAGCGTGTGGTTGCAAGGGCGGAAATTTTCCAAATTATTGTCCTGGGAATCCATTAAACAAAGGGAAAACAACCATAAACATAGTTCAAGTTTGTCAAAAACCTGAGAACTGTTGTGAAGGATTCTCCACACTACCACCCAAAATATAAGACTAGCATCTTGATTTTTCACATTGAATTCCCTTTGCAATCGTCTCGTGTAACTGGCACATAAACAACATAGCATGTAGACTCCATTTTGAACTCACATGATCATGCTAAATGAGCTATAAAGATGTCCCCCAACAAAGAGTATCTCTTTTCACTTTCCATCGAGCTATCACAATAAAGATGTACCCCAAAGAGTACCTCTTTTCACTTTCCATGAAAGTAATTGGCTGATGTAACTCATCAGCAAAGTATACCTCCTTGACTTGCTATCAAGTTTCATCAGTAAACAACTCCACCCTAACTAATGTTCAAGGTTGAGAACCTTACACATGAAGAGACTAAACCTAGTCACAAACATACTTTACCTTTTAGTGAGAAAACACCAACTAGAGCGATACATGCTTTCTAATTGGATTGCTTGGCGCTAATGTACGCTCTTTGCAAATCCTTTAGCACAAGATTACACTCATCATCTGTCTATCCTCTTTGAATAAATAACAATACCGAGGTGTGTTGCCCCACGGTTTTCATACAGTCTTCCAAAGCGATTGGTAAATGGGGATCACAATATGATACAACATTGTTGAGGAATCAATAATGTCATGAATATCCACAAGCACCCAAACCGAGTCATGATCTCTATTGATGATTGGTGGATTCAATAGTAATCTCAAAGAGGTACTAGAAATAGAGTGAAAAATGCTTCATAAGCAACTAATGTGGTGAATATGCATGTTGCTCCAAATCAACCTTTGCTAAACACTAGGTCCCATAACACCTAGTATGCATGCATTTATCAAAAACAGATCCAAACTTGCATATCCATGACCCCCCTAGGTTGGCCCTTGGCCTGACATTGGACCATAATAGAATGTGAAAAGCAATCACCCCTAGCTACTAATGAAACATGGTCATCAACAGAATAGAGCCTTACTACATGTATATACAACCATCCATTAGAGTTGTTTAACAACACTTGTACCTTAATAAGTCATTCTAAGTATTCGATAATTTTTGGCCACTAAAATTGTTCTTGATACATGGTCATCAACAGAATAGAGCCTTACTACATGTATATACAACCATCTGTTAGAGTTGGTTAACAACACTTGTACCTTAATAAGTCATTCTAAGTATTCGACAATTTTTGGCCACTAAAATTGTTCTTGATACATCATGCTGAAAATGGTTTAGAAAATAAATTTGACCAGCATCTAGGGACTTTATTGTGATAAATAATTAATATGATGGGCACTAGTGTTAGTCATAGAGACTTATATTCTCCACATGTGGAGTATGTCTCAAAAAAGGGTTTTTGAAAAAAGAACATCCTTCAAGTACGGGGTGTACTTGCGTATGGAGATAATTGTAAACACTCTGTGACATGAGTGTGAGAAACCCAGGAACTGTCGTGAAGGATTCTCCACCCTACCACCCATAATATAGGCCCTTTGTCATCTCAACCATGTGAGCCCCTAGTATACATGCCTTGCACGATTACACTGGCATGGATACATCTCAATGCGTTGTTGCATAAACTGTGAGCTTACATCCACCTAGTGCTAAAGATTTGTGCCATTATCATTGATTTAAAGTCAATCGATAATACCTTGGCACATAAGAGAAGCCTTGCTTTGCATGAAGTCTGACAAAGCACTTTGCTTTGCACAATCAAGAAATATTTTTTCAAATAAAAGGTTTAAATACAGAAGAAACATGCATAACTTCAAATATACTAACCTTGTCACCCAATTGTGGCCAAGTTTTTGGTAATTTATAAGTAAGAAGCTTGCTCAAATTTGGCTCATAGCCATATGTACTGCTTGAGTGAGTTGGCATATGTATCATACATGCCCTCTTGTGATGTACAAACTTGCAGACATCTTCGCAAGTTTCCCCAAGTTCGTATCCTAATAGCATATTCCAAACTTTGGAAATTGCGATCCTTTCTTCACATAAGTACTCATGGAGTCCTGCTGCTCGTAGCTAAGAAATAATATTTCCAATTTACAATGTCATAGCTAAATAAAGTTGACCTTATCGAGCATTCACAGATAATTGACCATGTAAAATTGTACCACGTGTTGAAAAGCAGATAAATACTTGCAAAGTATGTAGTGCATACCTGCTTTGCACGATTACTATTGTCCTTGTAACATTTAATGGCCTAGTAACTTGTGTGTAGCAGAAAATAACATGAACATAGTGAGAATTTCATTAGAATAGATTTCTTATGAGCATAACAAGAGTGCTCAGATGGAGGGAGCAACAAATCATAACACCTAGTTAGATAGCATGAACAATACTTCAAAAGAGAGAGAAATTAAGCTATTGACAATAGTTGAGGACCGGATTTACATTGAGCCGGTACCCCCTCCAAAAGGCTTTGTATTACAGGTTTCTCCCATCAAGAGAGACATTCTACAATACAATTCTTTGTGTTCCTTCAATACTAGCTAGTGCAATGAAGATGGAAGCTTCAAGCACTAGCAAAACACTTATAAAATACAACATCAATTCCCTCACGGTCTCAGACCCAAGACCTCACACACCTTCGAAGATGGTGAGAGCTAGCAGGGTATGAGAGTAGATAGAGAGGAAGAAGGAGTAGTCTTATGAGAAAGATGTACATATCCTCACATAATCACTCATATTAGCATAGCATAGCTTAGTAATTAGCATGGTAGAGGAGATGAGCATGCATTGAAGCTTGGCTCTTGGTTGGATTTGCATCACAAAGGCAAGAGTTGTTGGTGTAGGCCTCACTTATCACAAGCTTGGAGTAGGTGATAAGATTTCCATTAAAGCTTGAGAAGGAGAGAGAGAGAGTCTTCTTGCTTCACACATGAGCTTGTGTGTGCGTGTGTGAGATAATGCCTTTGAAAATTCAGCCCCCTCTCTCTCTTGGTCGGCCCCTCTTGCTATTTGCTCTTGCTACCATCCCATTGGACCTCTCCAGGCTTAGCCAATAGGATTTAAGGAGCATAAGTAAAAGCCTTCTGACATGTATCACCCTTTCCCCTTTTGTGAGACCTTTGTTAGCAGCTGGACACACCCTACGGAGCTCAGTGGAATATTATTTTTTGTAATTATTCATTTATTGAAAAAAACCAACATTTCACCTTTGTAAATATTGGGGCTTACAGAAGTTTCCAGATTGTATCCCATTTTTGACATTTAGATTGAATAGATGGTTAAATTGGAACATTAGGGTTTGAGATTGTAAGGCATTTATACCACTTTTGACCTTAATGAGAAAAACCCCTTTGTCATTTAAAAAAAAGTTATGTCTGTGAGTCAGCGTACTGTGTACGAGAGAGAGAGAGAGAGAGAGAGAGAGAGAGAGAGAGAGAGAGAGAGAGAGAGAGAGAGAGAGAGAGAGAGAGAGAGAGAGAGAGAGAGAGAGAGTTTCATCTTGATGCTGCGCGTGCATCGGTGGTCGGAATCGAGTGCGAAGAAGTGCAGCGTGTTGCCCTCCGCGAGAGCTATGCGCCAATACCTACATTGCGGGTGTACGGTCTGGTTTTGCGAGCTCGACCTACGAGCTACATCGGGTGATTCGGTGAGCATACGTTATCCTTTTTTGCATTTCATCATATCCATGCGTTCGTATTGAGTACTTTAGTTTTCGGAAACGAAGACCTGCAAATTTCGGCCAAACATCCGACGTGATTTTGCACCAGGTGTTTAGGGTTGGGATTTTGGTTCATGGACCTTAGGGAGAGCGACCTATTGGTGTTAGTAGGGTCTCCTTCAAGTACTGTGGCGTTTCGAGAACATTTGATGGGTATTTGGCTCTTGGAAGCGCTGTAGGAAATCTCCTCTTAAGCACTCCTAAAGGCTGTAGCTTAGACATTGGGTAGAGACCTCTGTAGGAATTAGTCGAGAGTCGGTCGAGTGTAGGTTGACACCCTATGGTTGCTTCCACGCGCCTGCGGGTCGAGCTTCGTCCTTGGCTAACAAATCTTGTTATGTGAGTTCTCGCTGTGCTAACGTCCGTCACGGCGTATCCGCCAACATTGGCGCCGCTGTCGGGGAACGAATACCCTAGGTAGGTGACCGAAACTAGTCCTTGAGGATAGGGATTTTCTGGCTTGACAGAGTCTTGTTTTACATTTAGATAGGATCAGAGGGTGGAGGACTCTCTAGGTCTTAGGAGGAGTTTAGGGAGCGTGTGTCTGGCCTAGATCCTTCGACTTAGGTAGACTCAGGTAGTTTTTAGGTATTAGTTGAGTTGTGGTGTTTAGGGGGCATGTGTCTGGCCTAGATTCTTCAACTTAGGTAGACTTAGGTAGTTTTTAGGTATTAGTTGAGTTGTGGTGTTGAGAGTAGGAGTTGGAGTGGTAGAGGCGGTGAAAGGAGAGCTTGAGAGTCTGGAGAGGCCAGGAAGCAACCAAAACACCATTATCACCATTTCACATGATGAGTAGGAGTAGGGTAAGTAGGACATCATGATTTATGATCTAGAACACTTCATGCATGTTATACTTGCTGTTAGGTTCATCACAAGGTTGTAAAAGACGTAAAAGAGTGTTTGAAAGCTAAAGTGAAGTTCAAAAGTTGTTGTGAGTATTTCTGATAGAGCTGCAGAGCATCAAGAGCATTTCTGTCAGGATAAAATTACATTTTAACCCAGGAGACATCCTACGCGTAGGATGTCTACTAGAGGATGATTTGGTGGGAATTTTGAAATTTTGAGTTGACCAGTGTGTTGAGAAGGTAGGTTTTACTCTATTTTCACCCGGAAAGTGGAAATTTGACCATATCTTGACATGATAAGGCGAGATAGACAGAAATTGCCAGACATCCTACCCAAATTGTGCCAAGGCATTATTTTTAGACCAAAACCATAGGATGGCTGCATGAGCATGATCTGCATGATTTATTGAGTGCATGAGAAAGGTTTCATCATAATTGGGTGAGAAAATTGGATTCTTAGCAGACTTTAGCATTTTTTGACTGAAAAAGGCTAGAATAGCTAAAATTGGGGTCTTTTGAAATCCAAACCAAAATCTAAGCATAGCACTGGGTTGCTGACATCAAGGGGAAGTTGTGGCTCAAGTTTGGGGTCAAACAGGCCAAAAAGACATCCTACGCGTAGGATGTGTATTGTGTGTGATTTGGCACTCCAAACTCAGCAAAGCACCTTAAGAGGAGTTTGCGCTTTGCATTTGAATCCATTTTGGGCAATTAGACATATGCATGAAATTGAAGCCAAAAAATGACTGTAGGCATAGTAGGGTGATGTATAGCCTGAGGTAGCCTGAGGCAAGCCTCCTAGTCAATTTTGGTCCAAATTGGAGTTGATTTGACTGGTCAGGAACAGATTTCTGATCCATTGACCAACTTGTAGGTGTCCAAATCAAAAAGTAAAAACAGTTGTGGGCTTTGCCCATCAAGGGGAATCTATACTGCAAAAACCAGGCAAAACAGAGCAAGAGACATCCTATGCGTAGGATGTCTACAGGGGCTTAGGGAAGTGAAAAACTGACTGAGCTTATATAGTGATGTTCCATTTGACTTGAGGATTCCAGAACTTCTTTCAGAAGTGAATTTGGACCTTGTTTGAACTTCTAACAGAGCAAAAGACGGAATTAAGACTTTTCAGGTAAATTGACCAACATCCGAGGGAAGTACATTTCCAGATTAGCAGATCTAATCTAGAACATCAGAAGTGTATAAAATACAGTAGTGGTTGAGGTTAACCCTCCAGTTATACCAATCATTACTAAGATTTCCTCTAACAGTTAAATGCTTTGATTCGATTGCCGAAAGTAAACGCTTGTGTACAGGTATATTCTGTGGCAAAGCAAGAAGTTGTGCGGAAACTGATCCTTTGCCAGGTGAGTGGTTGGATTTATGTTAAGTTGCATTGCTGAGTTTGATGAATTTAAGATCAGGAAGACACATTTTTAGAGACCAAAAGGTGAAAGGTGATCAGGGTAGCTTAGTGTCTACCGAGGAGAGTGTAACTCAGGCAAGGCTAGATCCATTAGCACCGATCATTGACGAGGGTAGTGATACTGACACTTCATCCGATAAATCCTTCTTCATGATGGGTAGTCAACAACCAAGATGTTTCTCCTATGAGGGACCAATGCAAGGAGGAAGCACCTCCCTAAATCCTTTGAACAATTCCAAATTCACTATGATTTTCTTAGAAGGAACAAACTCGAGGGGAGCCCTAGTTTATTCTGACTATCGAGGACGCAAGTGTATTTGTATTGAAGAAAGTCCTGCTTAGAGACTAGAAATAATTCGAGTCTATGATGATGGAGATATATTCCGAAACGAAAAGGGGAACCACTATCTGAGAGTTAGTAACCCTGAGGATTACAATAGATATGGAGATAACGTGGCGAAAGGGAAAATGGTTTCAGAAACTCAAGAACCGCCCCCAAACATTGATCGACTTGGAGCTCTTTTTATGTATGATAAGAAAACAACCAGGGTCTCAAACTATAATGAGAACGTGGGGATTTACAAGCATGAGAGCGAGGGAATAGTATCTTACTTTCGTTGCAAAGAACCCTACCCAAACGAATTAAGCAAAGACAAGATTCTTTACTTATTCTCTTATGAAATTGCTATGGGAAAGGATATTGTTTTTGTTGATAGGTACGGGCGAGAATAAAAACGTATTCTCCCAGAGGAGGTAGAAAAGGCAACAGTTCCAGAATCATCAACATATGCCCCCGAAGAAATGCCAAGAGCCACCTACACCCCTAGCAAATCAACAAATCCATTTTCAGAAGAGTATGACGCGACCTCACATTGTAATCGACAACAGATGTATAACTACCAGGACCAACCAACAACCCAACCATCATTGCACGCATGGCTTCGACAGAGTGCAACTTTAGAACAAGACCGAAACCGAGATGGTTATCCAACCGCAAGAGGGCTAAGGGATTTACAAGGACCACCACTCTATTCATGGTATCAAGGCGAGAGTAAGCCAAAAACTCAAGGGTCAACAGAGCCTGGAAGACCACCCATAGAGCGAGTTCGAAGAGATGAACCATCTCTTGCAAGAACCGTCAGAAATTATGGCTTAGGAGCACCATTGGGAGAGGAACCTGCCCACTACTGAAGGCTAGAGGAGATCCAATGATGAGATTTGTAGACATCATAGAATTAGACCTTCTCAAGTGCAAAAATGGGTAAACAAGAAATACACGGGAAACAGAGATCCTAGGGATCATGTAGCAGCCTTTGTGCGTGTAATTAGAGTCGAAGAGGTGTTAGACTTCCCTACCTAATTTGCAGGGTTTGGACTAACCCTAAGAGGAGGATGCAGCCACTTGGTTTGACTCTGTAGAGCGTAGAGTCTTTGAGTCTATGGAGGAGGTGTTTGACGAGTTTATTGAGGAATTCTCACAAAGGGAGATAGCTCATAATACTGTCTCACAAATGGGAGTCTGTGCGAAAGACAACCCTACGACTAAAAAGATATATTAAGTTCTGTCCTATGGAAGAACTGTCAACTCACTCTAGACTTATGCTCATATTTATTCAAGGACTAAGGAATGCAGATCTCCAGAAGGACTTACATATGCAGAGGAGCACAACGGTAAATGAGTTAACTAAGGAGACTCTTTATCTTGTAGAAAATTGTGCGGTCTACAAAGAGGGTGAATTCAAGGATCTTGATGATGATTCATCCTCGCAACAAAGTGGAAGCAAGTCCACTAAAACCAACACCGAAAAAAGAAGTAGTTGTAAGCCAGGAGCAGCTTGTAGAGAAAGTGCTAAAAAAGATTAACCTGTATGCCAACCCTCAGGCTAAACAGCCAAAGTGGTGTGCTATTGAACAAAAATGGACAAACCATGTGACAGAGGAATGTTATTATAACAAGGGGTATGTGAGAGAACGACCTTATGCTCCCCAAGCTCAGGTAGCGTCTCCTCAACTTCCACCGATGCCTAGATATCAAGCAGGAAACCTACCAGGACCTGTAGGCATAGAAAGACCACAACCAGTGTTGGGGAAGCAACCACCCCTACCAGGATTACGGCCAGTCGGCATAAGATACACACCAACAGTAACCGAATCAAAAGAGAAGGCTTTGGTGCCTATGCATGCATATTACGAAGATCCCAATGGATATGCTGCAAATCCTGTCTATTATCCATAGGAAGAACCCTCAACGCCAGAACCATGGAGCATGATAGAAAGTGCAGGACCACCAACAGCTGCACAGGCAGCAAGAAAAGGAAGATATAGCTTGGATGAACGAACATTGTTGTTCATAGCCAACGGAGGCATGGGCAGGCAGAGACATGCATACCAACAAAGAGGAGCTCAAGGAGCATCTCAATAGCCTAAGGGACCCTACTACAAGTGTGGTGGAGACCATTGGCTAAGAGACTGTCCTCATGATGAAATCATTAGAGTCAATGCATATTGCACCGAGTGTGGAGTTACTCATTTGATTCCTGATTGCCCTAAGAATTCGAGCGAAGGAGCAAAAAATACCTTGAACATGCTGGAAGCAGTGCCTTCCAATGGAGGGTCAGAAAACGAGACAGTAATACCTATTCAGGCAGTGACACGAGACTAAGCTCAAAGAATGACATATGAACCCATAATTGAAGAGCCAAAAACCGATGCACCAAGTTCAGAAGTGAAGAATCATAGAAGCACTTGGAAAGCTAGAAAGACTCGTATGAAAGCCAGGGGATAACAAGAGCAAACGTCTCTATCCGAGGAGTTATGTCATAATAATCAATATCTAATTCTCCTAAATGATTTTCTCATGTTAAACTGATCATTTAATATGGGGAAGTGCCAGGGGAGAAAAAGCTAGAATATTGGTTAAGCTAGCAGACCAGCCACAATAGGGATCCAAAGGAGGGAAAATAGGGATCCAAAGGGGGAGCCATCTGCAAAACATCCATGTGCAACAATGAGCTAAAAAGACCCTAAGGTTCAGCCCATTAAGACTTCCAAAATGCTAAGGTTCCAAAATTCAAAGGTTGTGTCCAAAGGTCAACCATAGGGGAATTGGATGCTTTGTGTTTGTCCAAAAAAGTCTTTACCAATCCCTACTTAGGAGGGGGCGAGCCTTGCTTGTAGGGGATGAGAGAGAAACACACACAAAAGCTCCCTTTACACAAAGGGAATGAGGGACACATGTCAGCTCCCTAGCCCAGATGCCCACAAGGTGTACCCAATTCCTATTGGATGGCCTTGGAGGTGGACCAATGAGAATTAGGCTAGAGTAAATACAGTTTAATTAATTTAAAAACACTTAATAAAAGAACCAATGAAAATTAAGTCCTCTAGAAGACTATTGGCCAGTCTCCCAAGGGGTCCAATGAGCATTCAGCAGCCCAATGGCTTGCCTGATTCCTATTGTCCAGGAGGCAAAGGGGTCCGATGAGAGTTTAGTTGAATTATTAAATTACCTAAAGCTCTCACAAAAGGGGAAAGGGGGACACATGTCAGAAGGCTATCACTTATACTGCTTAATTACCATTGGCTAGGCCTGGGGAGGTCCAATGAGAGGAGAGCATGAGCAAATAGAAAGAGGGGTCGACCAAGAGAGAGAGGGGGCTGATTTTTGCAAGGCAATATCACACACACACTCACACAATCTCATGTGTGAAGTAAAGAAGACTCTCTCTTCTTCTCAAGCTTTAATGGAAATCTTACCACCTACTCCAAGCTTGTGAGATAGAAGCCTACATCAACACACTCTTGGCATGTGGATGCAAATCCAATCAAGAGCCAAGCTTCAATGCATGCTCATCTCCTCTACCATGCTAATTACTAAGCTAAGCTATGCTAATATGAGTGATTATGTGAGGAGATGTACATCTTTCTCGTAAGATACTCCTTCTTCCTCTCAATCTACTCTCATACCCTGCTAGCTCTCACCATCTTCGAAGGTGTGTGAGGTCTTGGGTCTAAGACCGGGGATAATTGATGTTGTGTTTGATAAGTGTTTTTCTTAGTGCATGAAGCTTTCATCTTCATTGCACTAGCTTGTCTTGAAGGAACACAAAGAATTGTATTGTACAATGTCTCTCTTGATGGGAGAAACCATAATACAAAGCCTTTTGGAGGAGGGACCGGCTCCATGCAAATCCGGTCCTCAAATGTTGTCAATAGCTTAATTTCTCTCTCTTTTGAAAGTATTGTTCATGCTATCTAACTAGGTGTTATGATTTTTGTTGCTCTCTCCACCCAAGCACTCTTGTAATTCTCATTAGGAATCTATTCTAATGAAATGCCTACTATGTTCATGCTAATTTTCGCTACACACAAGTTTTTAGGCCATTAAATATTACATCGGTATCAGAGCACAAGGTTTCTCTTTTCTTGCTCAAGAAGAGAGGTCCTCAAGCTAGCTATAAATGGTTGGCATTATTAATTGCCTGTGAGTAAGTAGAATAGGGATTTTTCAGCCTTGCAGTGCGCCTGCCTTCGTGCAATGAACGGGGCATCACTGTCGAGAGCTATGGTCTTAATAGTGGAGTCCTATGGGGCATGCCTACGGCTTAACCACTATTGAGCTATTAGAAGCTTGACAGGAGCCGGTGGTGTTTTGGTGTTGAACGACCTCTCTTCTATTCCTTGCAATTAATGGTATTCAAGCCACGGGTACAGTAGCTTGAGTGCTTTTTCTAAAGGGGTAAAGAGGAGTAGCAACTAGGGCTTGAAGTGCCAAAGTACACCTAAAAAGTTTACACCTAAAAGTTGTTAGAATGACTGACAATAGTAAAGAGAGTGAAATTAATGTTGATAACTTTGATTTTGCTAATGAGCAAGCTACTAATGATGCTCCGATTCTTGTTAACTATCTTGTTTCTAGGCTTCAACAAGCCATGGGCAATCCATCTCTCCAAAGTGAAGTGCAACGATAGCTCCGTGCTCATGGGATTCTCCAAGCTCATCACCATGATGAGAGAGCACCTAGGAAGCCTCCTTGTGAGACTTCCAAAAGAGGTCTTTCTCCTATTCAAGAAGAAGAAGAGAATCCATACGATGGGCTCAAGAATTTACTTCTTGATGATGCATCTCCTTCCCAAAGGAGAACTCAAGAGCCTCCACCGAAGGAACGAGAAAGAAGTGAGTCTCCCGCCACCACGGCGGAGATGGCTCCACGAAGACGGCGGGCTAAACGCCTCCATCACCACCAAAGCGGAGAAGACCATCGCACCCTTCTCCACACCATAATTCAAAGAGGGATGATAAAAAGCAAGAGAAGAGAAAGGTGTGAAAGAGGACACCCTCTTCTCCATCTTCTTCATCCTCTTCCTTTTATGAAAGTGATGGTGAAGACGACGAAGATCAAGACAAGAAAAAGGCGAGAAAGAGGTCACCCTCTTCTCCACCTTCTTCAAATTCTTCACCTTCTAAAGAAAGTGATGGTGCAACCTTTGAACCATCAAAAAGAAGAGGCCATAGGAAATCCTATGCCGCATGGAAGAGGTCGTGCAAGCTGAAGAAGTTTAAAGAGGGAGGGAAGAGCATCTCTTTTCTTACCTATGATGGCACCTTTGGTGCTACGGACAAAGTCTTGGCCTTTATCGAACAGTTTGATGTGGCGTTTGGAGATGAGGGCTTCATGGAGTCCTCTAAGCTATGCCATGTAGCTATGCACTTTCAAAAGTCCGCAAGGCAATGGTGGTCAACCTACGAGCCAACGGTGAAGCTCCGCGAACATGGAAAGCTTTAAGAGCTTCCATTATGAAGCAGGTTTTGGCCACCGATGCCAAAGACAAAGTACTCACCGAATGGCAAAGCTTAAAGCTCTCTCCCTATGAATCCATCCACAAATATGTAGACAAGTTTTGGGAACTACAACTCAAAGCCACTGTCTTCAAAAAGTTAGATTTTGGAGAGCAAAAGCAACAATTTTGTGCGGGCTTAACCGAAGAAATGGCGGAGTATGTCAACTCCCAAAGGCCACGTACCATATCGGTGGTAATACACCATACTATGGTGGCCTCTCGAATCAATTTCCAAACGGGGGCTAAAAGAAATAATAAGCCCACGGAAAACAAGGGTTCCAACGAGCCTAAGGGGAAGGACAATGTCCAAAAGTCTCCTAAGGGCAACTCCAACAAAGCTAAAGAGAAGGGAGTTTACAAAGGTAAAAATAAACTCTCTCTTGAAGAGCTTGAGCATTATCGCAAGGATAACCGGTGTTTCAAGTGCGGCGAACAAGGGCATGCGTACTGCGCTTGTCCCCAAAAGAACAACCGCCAAGATCCTCCTAGAGCTACCTTGGTTGAAATCCAAGAGGAGGAGACTCACCAAACTCACCACAAAGGATCTCCTCTATGTCATGCTTGGGGAAAGGTAAGAGAACATGATGCTTTTATTCTCTTTGACCCTGGTTCTACTCACAATTTTATATCTATAGAGTTGGCCACCAAGCTAGGCATACAAGCCTACGAGATGGGAGATGTCCTACCCGCAGACAGCGCTTTCAAGGGGCAAGAAGCTTCAACCACTCCCTTAATCGAGAAATTGAGGCTTCATGTCCAAAGCAATGTGGCCAAAGAGGACTTCTTTATCTCTCCTCTCAAGCATGAGGATGTAATCCTAGGGGCACCATGGTTTGATCGCCTGGCTGCCAATGTTAAATTCCCTGAAAGGAGAATCTCCTTTAAGTTCAGGGAAAAAGACATGTATATAGATGCTAAGGAAATGGGTAACACTATCCCCATTGTACATACACCAGCTTTCAACAAGTCAATAAAGAGCTCTATGTCCATGTACATGATTTTTGTTAAAGATTCTCAAAATGAACCTAATTTAGCAAAAGAAAATAAAAGCAACCAAAAGGAATTAGAGTTATCCAATTTTCTCAAGGGGTTTCAAGATGTTTTTATTGACGACATCCCTTGTCAGCTACCTCCTAAACGAGGTAATCATGACCATGCAATTGAACTTCTTCCAAAAAGTTCACCGCCTAACAAACCTCCTTATAGATTTTCTCAAGCTCAACAAGAGGAGATTATGCGGCAAGTGCATGAGTTAGTTGAGAAGGTATGGTTAGGCCTAGCTCATCTCCATTTTGCTCACCTGTGCTATTAGTGCAAAAGAAATACGGCACAAATCGTATGTGTGTCGACTATAGAGCACTAAATAGGATCACTATCAAAAATAGGTTTCCCGTTCCACGGGTAGAAGACCTATTTGATAAGCTACAAGGATCGACCTACTTCAGTAGGATTGACCTAAAAAGTGGCTATCATCAAATAAGGATAGTTGATCAAGACATTGTAAAGACCGCATTTCGCACCACATTTGGTCTTTACGAATACATTGTCATGCCTTTTGGCTTGACCAATGCACCAGCCACATTCAACCGCTTGATGGAGAAGCTGTTCAGGCCTCATCGAACCTTCACTGGAGTGTTCTTTGATGATATTATCATCTACTCTAATTCATTAGACGCACACAAGCAACATCTCCAGGTAATATTTCAAGTTTTAAGAGAGAATAAACTTTATGTTAATCGAAAGAAAAGTGAATTTTTCTTACAAGAGATTCAGTATTTAGGTCACATTATCTCTCAAGATGGTATCCAAATGGATCCATCAAAGTTAGAGGTAATAAAAGGATGGCCTAAACCAAGGAATCTTCATGAACTACGAAGCTTTATAGGTATGTGTGCATACTATAGACGCTTCATAGAAAAGTTCTCACAAATTGCGGGACCATTACATGACCTAACAAAGAAAAGCGTTAGGTATACATGGTCTGCTAAGGAGAACAATGCTTTCGAAAAGCTTATCTCTCAACCTGTGCTTACACTACCGGATCTTTCAAAACAATTTGAGGTCCAATGTGATGCTTGTGGTGATTGCCTTGGAGCTGTTTTGCTTCAAGAAGGGCACGCCATAGGCTATGAAAGTCGAAGGCTCGACCCTGTTGAGCAAGCCTAGGCATATATGAAAAAGAACTCCTTGCAATTCTACATGCTTTAGACTCATGGAAGCACTATTTATTGGGGACTCCTTCATTCTACGAACGGATCAACAAAGTCTTAAGTACTTCATGACGCAGACCAAGCTCTCCGACAAAAAAATGAGGTGGGAAAATTTTCTTTCTCAATTTCATTTTCATATTGCTCACATTGCTGGCAAGCATAATCAAGTAGCTGATGCACTCTCAAGACGGCCGAGAGTGAATGCGGTTTCCATAGCAACTGACAATGATCTATCTTCAATGATAGATGAGTATGCTAGTGATCCCGATTTTAGAAATGTGATTTCATCCCTTGCATTAGGGAAGAAAGAAGAACCATTTACTTTACAAGATGGTTATCTTCTCTATGGCAATAGACTATGTGTTACTAACTCACTACGTGAGAAAGTAATGTATGAATCTCATGCTCCACCTTATGTGGGGCATAGAGGGATTCAGTCTACCTTAAAGGGAATTGAAACATATTTCTATTGGCCTACCATGAGTGTGTGTGTGTGTTTTTTTTTTCTCTACATCTGGTGGTTGCCCATTGAGATCCTCATTCTAAAGCCCAACTCCTGAGCCTTGCTATATTCCCTTGCCTACACAGAGTTGTTGTAGTCGATGCTCCCAAATTGCCCAATTTTTGCTATTGTAGTAGCACTGTCCGATTCCAACCAAGGCTCAATGCTTGATCTCATTTGCAAGGCTGCCCAATTGCAAAGTGGGTGTGTGTATCGAACCACACACACACAAGATCTCAGAAAGTAGGTTCTAAATCCCCAAATTTTGACAAATTTGGAGTTGATTTAGAGAAGCTATAGCCTCCCCACTGAAGCTAAAGTGTGGGGAGAGATTCCATTTATAAGATGGAGTTGTCACAGGGGAAAGGGCGGGACACATGTCAGAAGGCTATCACTTATACTGCTTAATTACCATTGGCTAGGCCTGGGGAGGTCCGATGAGAGGAGAGCATGAGAAAATAGCAAGAGGGATCGACCAAGAGAGAGAGGGGGCTGATTTTTGCAAGGCATTATCACACACACACTCACACAATCTCATGTGTGAAGTAAAGAAGACTCTCTCTCCTTCTCAAGCTTTAATGGAAAGCTTAACACCTACTCCAAGCTTGTGATAAGGGAGGCCTACACCAACAACTCTCGGCTTTGTGATGCAAATCCAACCAAGAGCCAAGCTTCAATACATGCTCATCTCCTCTACCATGCTAATTACTAAGCTAATCTATGCTAATATGAGTGATTATGTGAGGAGATGTACATCTTTCTCGTAAGACTACTCCTTCCTCTCAATCTACTCTCATACCCTGCTAGCTCTCACCATCTTTGAAGGTGTGTGAGGTCTTGGGTCTGAGATCGGGGATAATTGATGTTGTGTTTGCTAAGTGTTTTGCTTAGTGCATGAAGCTTTCATCTTCATTGCACTAGCTAGTCTTGAAGCAACACAAAGAATTGTATTGTACAATGTCTCTCTTGATGGGAGAAACCATAATACAAAGCCTTTTGGAGGAGGGACCGGCTCCATGCAAATCCGGTCCTCAAATGTTGTCAATAGCTTAATTTCTCTCTCTTTTGAAAGTATTGTTCATGCTATCTAACTAGGTGTTATGCTTTTTGTTGCTCTCTCCACCCAAGCACTCTTGTAATTCTCATTAGGAATCTATTCTAATGAAATGCCTACTATATTCATGCTAATTTCCGCTACACACAAGTTTTTAGGCCATTAAATGTTACATCGGTATCAGAGCACAAGGTTTCTCTTTTCTTGGTCAAGAAGGGAGGTCCTCAAGCTAGCTATAAATGGTTGGCATTATTAATTGCCTGTGAGTAAGTAGAATAGGGATTTTTCAGCCTTGCAGTGGGCCGACCTTCGTGCAATGAACGGGGCATCAATGTCGAGAACTATGGTCTTAATAGTGGAGTCCTACGGGGCATGCCTACGGCTTAACCACTATTGAGCTATTAGAAGCTTGACATGAGCCGGTGCTCTTTTGGTGTTGAACGACCCTCTCTTCTATTCCTTGCAATTAATGGTATTCAAGCCACGGGTACAGTAGCTTGAGTGATTTTTCTAAAGGGGTAAAGAGGAGTAGCAACTAGGGGTTGAAGTGCCAAAGTACACCTAAAAAGTTTACACCTAAAAGTTGTTAGAATGACTGACAATAGTAAAGAGAGTGAAATTAATGTTGATAACTTTGATTTTGCTAATGAGCAAGCTACTAATGATGCTCCGATTCTTGTTAACTATCTTGTTTCTAGGCTTCAACAAGCCATGGGCAATCCATCTCTCCAAAGTAAAGTGCAACGACAGCTCCGTGCTCATGGGATTCTCCAAGCTTATCACCATGATGAGAGAGCACCTAGGAAGCCTCCTTGTGAGACTTCCAAAAGAGGTCTCTCTCCGATTCAGGAAGAAGAAGAGAATCCATACGATGGGCTCAAGAATTTATTTCTTGATGATGCATCTCCTTCCCAAAGGAGAACTCAAGAGCCACCACCGAAGGAACGAGAAAGAAGTGAGTCTCCCACCACCGCGGCGGAGATGGCTCCACGAAGACGGTGGGCTAAACGCTCTCCATCACCACCAAAGCAGAGAAGACCATCGCACCCTTCTCCACACCATAATTCAAAGAGGCATGATAAAAAGCAAGAGAAGAAAAAGGTGTGAAAGAGGACAGCCTCTTCACCATCACTAAAGAGGGATGATAAAAATCAAGAGAAGAAAAAGGTGTGAAAGAGGACACCCTCTTCTCCATCTTCTTCATCCTCTTCCTCTTATGAAAGTGATGGTGAAGACGACGAAGATCAAGATAAGAAAAAGGCGAGAAAGAGGTCACCCTCTTCTCCACCTTCTTCAAATTCTTCACCTTCTAAATAAAGTGATGGTGCAACCTTTGAACCATAAAAAAGAAGGAACACAAAGAATTGTATTGTACAATGTATCTCTTGATGGGAGAAACCATATTACAAAGCCGGGGGGACCGGCTCCATGCAAATCCGGTCCTCAACTGTTGTTGTCAATAGCTTAATTTCTCTCTCTTTTGAAAGTATTGTTCATGCTATCTAACTAGGTGTTATGCTTTTTGTTGCTCTCTCCGCCGAAGCACTCTTGTAATTCTCATTAGGAATCTATTCTAATGAAATGCCCACTATGTCCATGCTAATTTCCGCTACACACAAGTTTTTAGGCCATTAAATGTTACAAGTTAAAACACACAAATGATAGATTAGAGGGGTTAGAGGATCTAGCTAGCCTAAGCTCACACACTTCGGCAACCATAGCACCCAAGGAAATAGCAGAACCCAAAAGTGCAGGATCAGGAGGATCAGTGCTGGCAAAAAAGGTGAATGAGCAGTTAGACGCACTTCTAAAAGCTTACGAAGCCAGACTAAAAACAACCAAACCCAAGAGCAAAGATGGATGACTTATCCATATGCTGAGATAGAGAAACAGAGGTTGGAAATGTGTCGGATGATTGAAACACCTCAATCATTGATAGAAAACCCGCTTGGTAAATCTGCAAGTTGGCATGAAGTACCAGCTCCAACCCCTATCAAACCAACTTTAGAGAAACAAGTAGACACGAAGGAGAGACTCACGAATGCCTCTAAGTCTAGGGGAGAACCTATCATAGTGCCAAATACAACAGATGAGACAAGTGATGGGTTCCAACCTAAAACATTGGTAGAAATGGGTAAGGATTGTAACGGTCTGGATGACCTGTGGAAGCAAATCCGTGATGCCAACGAAGCTAACAGGGTGAGTTACCACATGAATAGCACGAGAAAAGAGAAAAATGAGATCTTACCTCCTATTGAAGAATTTGAGGCAAGATCGCAAATGAACTTTGATATGCATTCACAAGGGGGAGACCAGGGATCAATTAGTTTGGGGCATAGCCAACCAGACTCGCTAAAAACTCTACCCTCTTACCTATGAGAGGATGAAGCCAAGTCTGAGGTGAGAGCAATCCCATCTCAAAGACTTTCTTCTAACAGAGTGATGGATTCACAAGGATTGATTGAGTTATTGTCCACCCCTGTGGCACACACAATCACATTAGCAGAACTCCTGAGAATACGACCAAACATGTGGACCACAATAGGCAAATCCTTAGAAAAATTTGGAGTAAAAGACCCCACCTCGAAGCTTCAAGAAGGGATCAGAGAATTGGACAAGCCTCAACTAAACACTAGGCTAGTACCTTTAAACAAGGTTGGAGAATACTACAAGGGAGAAGATGGAAACACCACGCTACCAGTAGAATTTCAAGGAGTAGTTTCCAAAGCTATTCTTGACAGTGGAGCAGGAGCCGCTATCGGCACCAAGGAAATCTGGAAAAAATGGGGAAAACCGGCTTTGAGAGCTACCATAATGAAATTGAAATTGGCAAATGGGTTCATGGAAAAGCCTCTAGGACTCTTAGAAAAAGTCACCTCGTGTAGAATCGAGTATGAGCATACATTTGCGATAGTCGATTTTGACAAAAAGAACAATTACGAGATCATCTTTGGAAGACCATTCATGAGACAATTAAAGATGGTCCAGGATTGGGGTTACGACCACATATACCTCAGACATGGCGAGACTACAACCAAAATACACCTAAAAGACCATAGTTACAAAGATGTGAACCAGACACATACTAGCAACATTGGATGTCTGTACCATTATAGATAGCCCAACGACAAAATTTTGCGATAAGGATGGCTATGATGTGCTACCCTATTACATGGTAAGCCTTATACCAGGAGGAGATGAGATTATAGAACCACCAGAACAAGAAGCGTTTTATAACTTCTCTGAGCATCTGGAGGTAAATGACGATGCAGATAACGAGTATTCAGACAGCTCAAGCGAGCGTGGGGAGAAAACAGCGAATATCAAGTTTTATGATTTTGCCAATCAGCACCCTAGACGCCAGGAATGCTATAGGAAGAAACGAGTAGAAAACAAAATGAGAGAGAACCTGATGCTTAGGATAAAAGATAAAACTCACTATCTAATGCTTGTCAAAGCAGAGGATTGTGTAAAAGACCAAATATCAGGAAGATTCTCAAAAGTTTGAAGGGAACGTACGCAAGAGGAAATAAAACAAGTATGAAAAGCTAAAACAGAAACAAAATCAAAAAAATCTCAAAAATCAAAACAAAAAACAACAGAAGACCCAGAGTGGACCGAATTGGAGCGTAAAAAGAAATACCAAGAACTAAAACGGTCTTTACGAGATGTATGGACTACAGAGGGAGAAAGTGATGGTAAGGAGGAGTCAGGAAAAGGAAACATAAATGTACCATCACACTATCGAAAATTCACCATCCAGGACAGAAAAATCATAATGACACCACCAGTCAGAAAAAACAAACCAGGAATCTTATGATGGACCGGAAAATACAAAACGGATAGACCTTGCTGAGCCAGGTGAAAAGCCTCAGCCGGTCTATATCGCAACGGATTTAGAGCCTGAAGAAGAAGAACTGCTAACACAACTTCTCAAGAAGTATAAAGATGTGTTTGCATGGTCCTACAAAGACCTCAAAGGAGTTGATCCATCGATATGCCAACATACTATTCCTTTGAAATCAGATGCCAAACCTAGAAAACAACGTCCTTATACATATAATGACACATTTGCTAAACGAATCAAAGAGGAGATTGACAAGCTGATGGATGTTGAATTCATCTATGAAATCGAGCATACAGATTGGGTGTCAACCATTGTGGTTGTCCCCAAAAAGAATGAAAAGCTGCGAGTGTGTGTGAACCTCAAAAAGGTAAATGCAGCCACCATAAGGGATAATTATCCCTTGCCGATCACAGAACATGTACTTGAGAGGGTGGCCGAGAAACGGGCTTATTCCTTTCTAGATGGGTTTTCAGGGTATAACCAATTGGCAATTGCAATAAAGGATCAACACAAAACAACGTTTGCCACAGAATGGGGAATATATGCGTATAGAGTTATGCCTTTTGGCTTAACCAATGCCCCAACTACCTTTCAAAGGTTAATTACTCATGCGTTCAAAGAATACCTGAGAATATTCTTGGAAATATATATGGATGATCTTTGTGTACACTCTCTTCTACGAGAGGAACATATTGACCATTTACAAAAGGTATTTGAGAAGTGCAGAACATATCAAATATGTCGTAACCTGGAAAAGTGCATTTTCATGGTTAGGCAAGGCTGAATCTTAGGACACATTGTCTTAAGAAATGGCATAACCACTGACCTAGACAAAATCAAAGTCATAGTAGACCTGCCCGGGTCTACTAACGTGAAACAAGTGCAATCCTTCATGGGACACTGCGGATATTATCAAAGATTCATATATATGTATGCAGTCATTGCACAACCTCTGTATCGTTTATTAGTCAGTTTCGATTGGACTAAGGAGTGTGAAACTTCATTCCAAAAGCTGAAGGAAAACCTTGTATCAGCACCTGTACTTAAAGCACCAGACTGGGAAAAGATATTCAATGTTCACATTGATGCATCTGCATATGCAATTGGGAGCATTCTGGCTCAACCGGAGATGCAAGCCAACAGTTAAATAGTGCAGAAAAGAACTACACAACCACCGAAAGAGAGGGGTTAGGAATGATTTATGTTGTAAAAAAATTTCGGCATTATTTGCTCGCAAAAAAATTTGTGTTCTTCACAGATCATCAAGCTCTTTTGTATCTGGTAAATAAACCATGCAATACTCGGAGAATTGTACGCTAGTTTATTATATTGCTAGAGTTTGACTTCACAGTGGTAGTCAAAAAGGGTAAAACTCATCTACGTGATGATCATCTTTCAAGGTTGCAAAACGGGGAAGCTCCTGAAGGAGTAGATGATGACATACCTGATGCGTATCTTTTCAATATTGAAATGATACCCAAATGGTCTCAGAAAATTGTTAGCATTCTTTCCTTTGGAGGTAGATTTGATAGCAAGGAAGACAAATCCAAACAGCAAACAATTCGACAAAAAGAAAACTTCCAGTTGATTGCAAGACGACTGTATCACCTAGGCTCTGACCAAATTCTACGATTATGTATAAATCTGGAGGAATTCGAGTGTTATCTTGAAGAAGCACATGTCCAGGATTGTGCATTTCATTGTTCAACAATGAAAACACACCAGAGACTGAAACAATTAGGGGTTTATTGGCCAACTATGTATGCTGACACACAAGCTTATGTTAACAATTGTACTATATGTAGTGCCAAACGACCAGTGGATCACTCGACATTGTTTCAGGTAAACATTGCACCTGCATGGAGTCAATATATCATTGATTTCTTAACAACAAGGACATTTCTTGAAAACATAACAAAATCACGAAAAGGGGCTATAGAGCTCGAGGCTCGCGACTATAATTTAATTGGGAACCAACTCTATTAGCGAGGAAAGGACAATCAACTTAGAATCTGTGCAATTGAAAGTGAATACCTGCTGCTGATTCTAGAACATGCACATGGAGGCATAAGTGGAGGCTATTTTTCAGGCGATAAGACGGCAAAAAGTGTCTTAACCGTACGAATATGGTGGCGTACATTGCATATGGATGCTGACGAGTTTGTAAAGCATTGTGACGCATGTTAGCGCACCAAGGTGCCGATAAAGAGAGATGAGATGCCAATATGGCCAATGATGGGAGCAAGGGTATTTGCAAAATGGGGCATTGATTTTGTGGAGCCTATTTCACCCCCTGCATATCGCACCCATACCCAATATATCATTGTGGCTACGGACTATCTCACAAAATGGGCGGAAGCCAAGGCAACACAAAAAGCAGACGCAAGAACCACTGTACAATTTTTGTATGAGAATGTCTTTGTACGATACGGATTACCAATAGAAATTGTCAGTGATCGAGAAACACATTGATCCGAGCCTATCACAAATTTTTGTTTACTATATTTTGTTGGTTTTCCTTGCCTCTAAAGGTTTACAATAAAAGAAAGAGTGAGAACAACCTCTTGGAAAAATTCAAAAAATGATTTGATGGGAATTTTTCCTTGACTAATTCACCGGAGGTGAAAGCGAGAACCTAGTGGTAAAGGGAAGGGAAAATATGTAAATGTGAAAAGAAAAGATATGATGTGGTTGTGGAGCCATGCACCCATGATTTAAGGGTCATGAGTGGCTCATATCATCATGGCTTTGGAGCCATATGATGATTCAAACAGATGGGACCCAAATAAAAGACTTGGTAAAGGAAGGAAACAGACACATGATTTTGCTGGATTTTTAAAAAATACTTCCACTCCGATCCAAGAAAAGTTGTGCTCATCAAAGTTGTAGCTGATGAGCTGGAGATTCTGACCATATTTTTTTTATAATTTTTGCATCTACGGTCTAGGAGATATGGCCAAAATGGCGGACGCCCGTTTTTTCAACTGTGGTGGAGACCACCCCCTCTACGTTTACACACACACCCTTCCTTTTCCACATTGAGACCTTCTCTAAAAATCGGCCATTAGTCTTCTCACCCTCCCTTCCTTCCTCCTCTCTCTCAAGCTCAAAAAACCATCATAAATTCCTCTTCTAATCACCTCTCAAATCATGCTTAATCTTGTTGTAATTCATAAGTTCTCATTCAACCTCTTTCTATTATTACTAGATATGCATTGATTTTATGTAGATTCTTTACATTTTAAAATAAGGAAGCTCTTGGACTCAAGCTATGGAGGAAGGAGTGAAGACAACACAAGTGATGATGGATCCAATTAGTTGCAAATTGGTCAACAAATCACTTGGAAGGAGCTTCTTCATTGGTTGAATGTCCCTAATCAAGCTTCATTTGTACAAATTGCACTTGGATATTAACCTCACTCCTAATCACTCTCTTTCCCATATAAAGAGCCCCCCCCCCCCCCCCCCCCCCCTCCCTTTGTAATTTCAAGTATCCCTCAGTCCCATTGAGTCTTTGTATCACTCATCATGAGCCCATAAAGCTCATTCATTCACTCTATTCTTGCACATTCTAGAGTACAAATTGTTTTATGCTAGTAACCTCCCCTTCTCTTACTTATGTTAATTAAGAGAGATCTTTTATGTGTGTGTGAGAGTGCTTGATGTGATTTTGGCTAATTCTTGAGTTGTTGTTTAGTAATCTACATGCTATTTGTGTTGGGAGTGCTTGAAGTTATCCATTCTTTGTACACACACTAAGGTTAATGCTTCATTCATAGTGATAGTTCTCTCTCTCTCTCTCTCTCTCTCTCTCTCTCTCTCTCTCTCTCTCTTTGTGTAGCGGTCCTAGTCCACGCTTCCAAGACTAGGTGGTGCCCTCATCTCATTTCCCTTGTGGCGCAATGGAGTTTGTTTTGGTGTAGAGGCCGCCATTCCAAATTTCCTTCGTCATAAATTGGTGCCCCCACGGAGGAGTTCTCAAGCAGTGTTCTGTCAATCCTATGAAGGAAGGTCCATCAAATTCTCCGAGACTTCCACTATGGTCTCCCCAAGAAGCTCAAGAAAAGAAGCGTCTTTATCGACAAATGGCACGTATGCGGGTAAAGAGAGTTAACTACATACACCCTTCTTTGCTTCAAGGAAAATCTTGTAGTCATCAAGTCCCTAGGTCAAAGCATTGTGTTGAGTGCTTTGTGGCTAGTGTGAAGACACTCCCTTTGAAGCCTCGACTTCAGGTGGTGAAAGCACTCTCAAACTCGGGTATTAACGAGTTTTTGGAGGGGGAGTTACACATCAATGGTGTGCAGTATTGGCAAGAGGCTACATATGGTGATGCACTCCAACTACTACTAGCAAGAAGGCTCAAGGTGGTTGAGAGGGTAGCCATTGAACCCTATGAGCTCTATAAAGTTGAAGATGGTCACACCAAAGCTAGGCTAATCACTGGTGAGCAAGTTCTTCGCATCTCTCAAATGGTGGGATCCAAGAGAGCTGAACTTCAATGAAGTGCTTCATGGAAGTTTGTATTTAATGCACCAAAGAATAATCCCATTTTCTACAACTTTCAATCAGTTCAGAATATTAGGGTGAATGTACGCATTGATAGAAATATTTTTTTCCAACAAAGATTGGTCTTCTATTTTGGAGCTGAGAGGTTGAGAGAGATATTGTTGTCCCCTGACCCTATAATATTTCCTATTTTGGAGTATAATGTATCTTTTGATGTTCACATCTTCATCTTGCTTTAAGCATACTCCATGAATCATAGGGATTTATATGGACCTTTCCAACCTCTTGCTAGACAAACTGTGCATATAATAGCTAGCACAAAGCTTAGGTTCCAAAACATCATAAGGAACTTACTAGGCCCTCGCTGAGATTAATGCATCTATCAATCCATTTATTCTACCCTTAATAAGATATGATTTGGGCCTAGACGTTTTCATCTTTGTGCTGTATTGAGAGGAAGGCAACCCATTTTATGATGGCTTTCCCTAATTTTTTTGGGCGTAGTGGGGAAAATGCTGGGGATTTTTTGGATAACTTGGAGATGGCTTTCCTTGTCTCTGGGAGGGATGACGAAGCATTGAAATTGAGAGCTTTTCCTTTGGTGCTCAAAGAAGAAGCTAGGGTATGGTTTCAGGCTCTAGATCCAACCCAAAGAGCTGATTGGGGGGGATTGAAGGTGGCTTTCCTACAAAGATTTCAACGAGCCAATTCGGCAGAAGAAATATGGCAACGGCTTCTGGCCCTTCATCAAGTTGACCCTCATGGGTATGCAACCTATGAGGAAGGTTTTCTGAAACTTTGGGGGCAATGGTCAGACTCACTAAACCCTGGTGAGCGAGCTCCCAATTGCATCCAAAAGGATCGATTTATCTCAGGTTTGTACCCCTTGCTAAGGGAGAAGGTAAAGAGCAAATTTCCAAATACTTTTGAAGATACCTTAAGAATTGCTAGGGAAAAGAATCGAAAGATTCTCTATCAAGCCCAAGCTGGCCAGCTAGCTTTGGGAGGCAATATCACAACTATGGAAGCTTCTCACGTACCTCCAAATGTGCCTAATGCACCAGACCTCAATAGAGGTCAACAAGAAGATATGCTCCAACAAATAAACAATCTCACAAACCAGCTAGAGGGTTTGAGAGTAAATCTTGTGCAGGGTGCAAGAAGGCCTATTGAGGGGAATGGTGGGAATCGGCCACCAATGCGACGTCAAGCAAGGGAAATGTTGTGTTACAATTGTGGGGAAAATGGCCATGGCATGTATAATTGCCCTCATCCCAGAAGATATGACTACCCTGTCAGAGGTCCTCGACAACAAGTAAGTCCTCCCCGTGGTAGAGCTCAACCACAAGAGCAACCGCAACCTCAAATTTGCAGCCACCTCGTGCTCAAGCTCAAGCCCTTGCTACTCAACCAAATGTGAGAATCATAAGGATGGAGGAGGTCGTCAAGGGCAGAAGCAACCAGGAAGAAATAGCTAAAGGGAAGATGAAGATAGATGAAGTGGCTACAATGCCTATCAAGCATGTGCGTGTCCAAGATGAAGTAAGTAAAAAAACAAGCAAGGATGCAAGCAATGAAGCAAGTACATCTCAGGCAACTAAAGATGAAGCCAAGAAGAGAAAGACCCGTACTAGGTCTCAAATTGACATCTCTGATTTCCCTATGGGATCTCGGACACAACCTTATGACTTGACAGCTGATGTGAGTTCTCAAGGACCAAAGATTACTTGGCCACAACTACTTCATATCTCCCCAAAGCTGCGACGACAATGGTCAAAAATGGTGAGCACGAGGGCAAACCGAAGTAAGCTAGTAAGTGTAATCAAAGCATATGGTCTCAAGGATATAGTGCCTTTGGTGGAGGCTCAAATCAACGGACAACGGATTCCAAAAACTTACATTGATAGTGGGCAGAGGTTTGTGTCATGACAGAAAAGCTAATGCATCAATTGGGTTTAGAGGTAATGGAATCATCAAACTTTAGGGCAAAAATGACCAATAATGTCTCTGTCACTTGTGTGGGTGTAGTGAAAGCTTTGAGAGTTTCTGTTTTTGGAATCACTACAGAGTTGATGCTTATGTGATGCCAGTAAAGGGAGAAGGATACCCCCTTATTTTAGGATGACCTTGGCTCATGGGTATAGGAGCTGGGCAAGATTGGGCAACAGGATATTACCCAATATATCATTGTGGCTACGGACTATCTCACAAAATGGGCGGAAGCCAAGGCAACACAAAAAGTAGACACAAGAACCACTGTACAATTTTTGTATGAGAATGTCTTTGTACGATACGGATTACCAATAGAAATTGTCAGTGATCGAGAAACACATTGATCCGAGCCTATCACAAATTTTTGTTTACTATATTTTGTTGGTTTTCCTTGCTTCTAGAGGTTTACAATAAAAGAAAGAGTGAGAAAAACCTCTTGGAAAAATTCAAAAAATGATTTGATGGGAATTTTTCCTTGACTAGTTCACCGGAGGTGAAAGGGAGAACCTAGTGGTAAAGGGAAGGGAAAATATGTAAATGTGAAAAGAAAAGATATGATGTGGTTGTGGAGCCATGCACCCATGATTCAAGAGTCATGAGTGGCTCATATCATCATGGCTTTGGAGCCATATGATGATTCAAATAGATGGGACCCAAGTGGAAGACTTAGTAAAGGAAGGAAACAGACACATGATTTTGCTGGATTTTTAAAAAATACTTCCACTCCGATCCAAGAAACGTTGTGCTCATTAAAGTTGTAGCTGATGAGCTGGAGATTCTGACCATATTTTTTTTATAATTTTTGCATCTACGGTCTAGGAGATATGGCCAAAATGGCGGACGCCCGTTTTTTCAACTGTGGTGGAGACCACCCCCTCTACGTTTACACACACACCCTTCCTTTTCCACATTGAGACCTTCTCTAAAAATCGGCCATTAGTCTTCTCACCCTCCCTTCCTTCCTCCTCTCTCTCAAGCTCAAAAAACCATCATAAATTCCTCTTCTAATCACCTCTCAAATCATGCTTAATCTTGTTGTAATTCATAAGTTCTCATTCAACCTCTTTCTATTATTACTAGATATGCATTGATTTTATGTAGATTCTTTACATTTTAAAATAAGGAAGCTCTTGGACTCAAGCTATGGAGGAAGGAGTGAAGACAACACAAGTGATGATGGATCCAATTAGTTGCAAATTGGTCAACAAATCACTTGGAAGGAGCTTCTTCATTGGTTGAATGTCCCTAATCAAGCTTCATTTGTACAAATTGCACTTGGATATTAACCTCACTCCTAATCACTCTCTTTCCTATATAAAGAGCCCCCCCCCCCCTTTGTAATTTCAAGTATCCCTCAGTCCCATTGAGTCTTTGTATCACTCATCATGAGCCCATAAAGCTCATTCATTCACTCTATTCTTGCACATTCTAGAGTGCAAATTGTTTTCTGCTAGTAACCTCCCCTCCTCTTACTTATGTTAATTAAGAGAGATCTTTTATGTGTGTGTGAGAGTGCTTGATGTGATTTTGGCTAATTCTTGAGTTGTTGTTTAGTAATCTACATGCTATTTGTGTTGGAAGTGCTTGAAGTTATCCATTCCTTGTACACACACTAAGGTTAATGCTTCATTCATAGTGATAGTTCTCTCTCTCTCTCTCTCTCTCTCTCTCTCTCTCTCTCTCTCTCTCTCTCTCTCTCTTTGTATAGCGGTCCTAGTCCACGCTTCCAAGACTAGGTGGTGCCCTCATCTCATTTCCCTTGTGGCGCAATGGAGTTTGTTTTGGTGTAGAGGCCGTCATTCCAAATTTCCTTCGTCAACATTTTCTTAATGAAGTCATTGAATATCTGCTAGAGGAATTCATGGTCATACATAGAAAATCTGCTCCATATTAAATATATCAGAGTCAAGAATAGACTGGGATCAGCAGCTACACTCAACACTATGGGCATACAGGGTAGCTTACAAAACATCAATAGGAACAACACCGTACAACATGGTGTTTGGTCTAAACGCTATATTATCCATAGAGTTTTTAATTCCAACTCTACGAGTAGAAAAACGCTTAGAATGGATAGGGCATGAGCTCTCTTCAAGAATAGATGATCTTGAAAAGCTAGATGAACTTCACTTGCGAGCTGTAGCTTCGATCTATGCTAAAAAGAGAAGACAAAAAGAGTTTTTTGATGAGCATGTGCGCACGAAAGAGTTCAAAACAGGTGATTATGTACTTGTTTATACCTTGAAGCAATATGCCAAGAAACTTAAAAAGCGAGGAATGGGACCCTTTGTGATTAGTGACTTATCACAAAGTGGAGCTGTCAAGCTTGCTACATTAGCAGATGAAGAAATGCCAAATTGGATTAGTGGGTGTCGATTAAAGAAATATCATTTATCACTAACACAAGATATACTTCAACAAATCCATCAAGAAAAACAATGGATGAAAGAGAAACAAAGGGTACGAGAAGAAGCCCAAGAAGAAGCAAAAAAACACATTGCAAAAAGAAGGTTTCTACGACAACAACAACAATGTGGATCACCATTGTGAATAAATGCTATTCGACTAACAAATTTTGATGAAGACACAGTGGAGCCAATAATTGCAGTCAAAGTGGGTAGCAATCAAGTTGAATTGACGGCATTGCTTGATTCTACAAACATCTCAAGCCTAAGGTCAACTACATCCTACTCCACAAGTGATGGAAAGTAGTACATCACATTCACTGAAAATATTGGGTTGGACTATATTGCATGTACAAATACATCAATATATTTACCCACACAAGTTTTATGTGGTTGAGGTTGCAAGCACACAACACCCCATGTTGTTGGGACAACCTTGGAAAAAAGAGTGTAATGTGCAGATAGATTGGAATGAGGATGCAGTCAAAATTCAGCATGCACAAGAACAACAGGTCGTAGCCTTTTCTCAGCAACCCCGAAAGAACCAAATGGCAACAACACAATCACTGGAGAAAGAACCAAAAGGATGGGTGCCACTGAAGAACAACATGGCAAACAAACAGGGAACTGCCAAACATGTTCGCTATAAACATCAAACAACACCAACCGCAGTGAAAAGATCAAAGTTAGCAACACACGACAAACAAGTATGGTTGCGGAAGGATAGAGATGACATGGCGGACAAACCACAATACAACAGAAGAAGTCAACAGAAGCATACAGTTCAACCAAAAACCAAGGGAATAAAACAGATATGGATCCCAAAGAGAATGCGCAGCAACAACTTAAATGCGACTCGCATTTGGATCCCAAAACTGAAGCAACAGGAACTCCCTTCAGTACAAGAAAAATCGGCATGTAAACACACACAACATATGAAACCGGCAAACAGATCTATGTGGGTGACAATCAACAACAAAACAATGACAACCGTGGAAGTAGCAACAAACCTACAAAAACCTGCAAAACAAAGCTACAAATGGAAAGCAAAAGAGACAAAGACTATGGCCAATTCAACCACGACAATTCTCTTCAAGGAGACAACCACGGCCATATCGACAATAGCGGCAAACCAAGCGGCTTTTGCAAGAAAGACGATCAAACAGCGAGCGGTATAGTTACAACTTTTACTTGCAAAGAAAATCTGCCGACCAAATCAACAACAATCAGGAAACCTCGACGGCGAATGCCAATAAGCATCTTGCTTATACCATCCTCTTACACAACATTAATTTTTTCCATGCATTGACCGAGTATGCATCATATAGGGCCACATTACACGGCCGAGCATTAGCACGATTTTTAACCCATGCATGGCACATACACCGAGGCGATACCTTGTCGTCCGGGAGGACTCCGTCTAGGAGGGAGGGAGGCATTCTCAAATACAGACCCAATGGCAGAAAGAGCAAAGAACAAAAGGGGCATGTTTTTCGACTATTTTAAAGGGTTGTCGTTTGATTGCGAAATTTTTTGGACTAACCCAAGTACATATGCCCTTATACAGCATGATTCTACAAGTATATGGGGCCAAATGCCAAATCAAGCCCCTAGGTGTGTGTACATAAGTAAAAATAGCCATTTTTTGGATAAAATATTGGTAAAACGGAGAAATCTGGCCATAAAAATTGCATGTGAGTGTATATAGTGTTTTGCGGTGATGTTTTTGATTTATTATGAGTTTTGGGGATTTTCTAGGTTTAATTTGCTATTTTTATTTTAATTTTACTAATTCTCGACAGAAAAACTTCAAAAATACAAAAAGTAGGTGAAAAACGGTTCGTAATGAAAAACAAAAAATATGGGGATGATTAGTGACTATAGGACAACATATGGTACAATGGGAGTGCAATTATGTGATTGGAGCGGAAAGCGTGTTTTGGTCAGCGAAACGTCAAATTTCTCGAAAACCGGGCAAATGGAGTCCAAATCAAAAAAACTTTGAGCCTAAACCGCATCTCGCAAGAAGTTGGGAGCACATGTCAAATTTCATGGAAAGTGGTTCGGAAACCGCCATTATAAGAAATTTTCACTTCTTTTTAAGCTCATTTCTACAATTGCATTTTGAGAAAGAGCTCCTGCCACCTAGAGCGAACGGGACTTCCAGTAGCTTCTACGATGCGCACGACCACCTGACAAGCTCCAGACATGAGAGGATCTATGGCAACCGCAAAATCACCGGCAAAGAAGAAGAGGATGACAATAAAAGACTATTTGGAAGAAGTAGAGCCATTTGTCATCACAGAAGGAACCTTGAAGCCAACAAGCACATGGATTCAGGATGATCTGCTAGAGTCCAATGACTTTAAGATCTACCAAGGCTTGTTCAAAGATCTTGAAGGGAATGCAGTAGAGCTACCCATGATACCACGGGAGCTCAATGAATTTGCCAGAAGCAAGATGGGAGAGTACTTAGAGAAGCTGGACCTGCATAACTACTTTGAAGCTTTGCCAGCAAGGATTGACATAAAACGAGTGTGGGAATTTGTGACCACTATCAAAGAAGATGGAGTGGCGCGAGTTACTGATCTGCAGGGCAAGCCAGACACCATGATTATCATCACAGAGAGGGTGGTGGCAGCCGCACTAGACATCTCCAACAAAGGGGATAGTGTGACCAAGGGAAGAGATGAAGTCAAGGTATACTCCGAAAAGAAGAACAACTACACTTTTGAAGATATTGCAAACCCTAAAGTGGCTACCATGAGACAGCTCTACAACCAGTACTTCCACATGTGTACAAAGTAGCCACAGAAGTACAGAATGCCACCTGGAGCCATTGCTACCACCTTCACCTGGGAAATGCAGAAGAGCAAGCCAAAGGTGATAAATTATGTTGCTTACATCCATGACAACCTGGTGAAGATGGGCAACAAAAATCCCACCTACATTGTGCCGGGTGAGCTGATAACGAAAGTGGTCTATGGAGCATTACATGCCAAGGGAAACTGGCCTGACCCTCCATCACAGAATGACTGGCTAAAGCTGAAAGAAGATAAAGAGGAAGAACCGTCCAAAGCACCCAGAGGTTGAAGCGCCGGTTAGAGACCGTGCAAGAGGAGCAGCCAGAGTTGAAGAAAGGAAAGAAAGAGAGTGTACAAGTGACGATCAAAGAGACCAAATCACAAAAAGCAGCACGGCTAGAGCAACTAATGGAAAGCTTCAGAGCTGAGAGAGCATTGAAAGGAGATTTGAGCGAGTTGTGGAAGCCCTCACAAGAGGCTATGTCGGGATCATCCTGAAGGGTGCACAGAGATCGATTTGAAGACTACATCAAGAATTTTGAGATTTTGGATGCTACGATAGAAAATATCCCTAATGTCCCTTTTACAGAAGAAGAAGTGGATGAAGTACGACGGCAGCTGCTAGAAGAGCAGGAAGGCCAAGAAAGGGAGAGAAAAACCAAGGCGGACAAGGACTTCAAGAAGAAGCCAACAACTCCACCGTCAAGTAGGGAGTCCAGCCCACCGCCATCACCACCTCTTCTTAGCCCTCCACAAACCCAACAAAAGGAGGATGAACAAGAAGATTCAAAGCAAGAGAAGAGCCAGGAGAAAGTGCAGAAAAAAGAAGCTGAACCGAAAGAGGAGAAGTTAGAAAACCATAAGAAAAAAACTTCAGAATATTTCCTGATCTACTAGCTGCGGGTTATTCTAGAGAAGATGCAGCTACAGTGGCCTTTGAGTTAGCAAGCACACGGCCCAAGGAACAGATGCAGAGCCTGCGGTTAGTGGAACTGAAAGAGATGGCCACGGATACAATGGACCTACATCCACCTACCAATGACTGGGATGTGGTGATGCACAAGCTAACCAGGCTCAGGGCAAAATCATTGTCCACGGAGAGTGAGATTGCTAATCTCAAAACCACTGAAGTTCAGATCAAGGCTGAAGTAGACACACTACAAAGACAAAGCCAAGAGCATATAGAGAAACAAA
This sequence comes from Adiantum capillus-veneris, assembly GCF_014529385.1. NCBI lineage: Eukaryota > Viridiplantae > Streptophyta > Polypodiopsida > Polypodiales > Pteridaceae > Adiantum > Adiantum capillus-veneris. The sequence goes on along the minus strand of NC_140948.1, from coordinate 86,240,304 downwards.
CAGAGCTTCAAGCCAGTCTGGCCACGGCATTACAAAGATGCCAGGAGATGGAACGAGAAAATCAAGCAGCAGATCAAAGACTTCAAAGAGCTGAAGAAGAATACAAGAAAATCAGCAAGTCATTGACAGATGTAGAGAGGGAAAGGGACAACCTAACCCTACAACTTGCTGAAGAATCCAAGGAGGTGGAAGCCCTGAGAAATGCCAAAGAAAAGGCCAAGATAGAGCAGGAGGCGAGCCAGGATGAGGTAATAGAGCTTAAAGATCAGATTAAAGTCAAAGATCAAACCATCCAACGGCTATGAGCATCTTCAGCCAGAGTCAGAGCTGCTAGCTCGACTCACACCTCTTCAGAGAATGAGCTTTATGAAGAACAAATGAAAGAGCTCCTAAAGGAGTTAATATTGGAGAAGCGACAAAGGCTGATGCTGGCCGAGGGGTCATTGGTCATGCAAAACCGCCTAGAAGAAGAAAATCAGGCCACGAAGAATGAGCTAGAAGCCATAAAGAGAAAGCTCGAGGAGGTGGAGAAAATAAATGCAGATCTGAACGACCTCCTTGTGAACATGGGAGAGCAAGCAGAAGAGCAAAAGAAGACACTTCAGAAGCAGATAGAAGAGCTGAGAGGCCAACAGCAAGCGGAAGAGTAGTAGTTTAGCACCGAGCCAACAACCTTGGAAGGAATCGACATAGAGAATGTGGCAGATCCAGTGGACACCACTTTACAAGAGGAAAGCCTTGTAGGACCCTCACAAGATCTGACACAAGAAGAAGAAGAGAAGCTGCAAAAGGCCGTAGAAGCGGCAATTAAAGATACAGCCAGAGAAGCATTGGAATGGGATCAGAGGGTCTTTAAATCATGACTATTCAAAAGATAGATGCCAATAACCTTCAGCGTGAATGGCTACAGCCCTCTCTCCCATATCCTCTGCTAAATTGCGAAGCTGCTACCATCAACAAATGGATCAAAGAGGAGCCAACAGTGCCAATGTACAAAGCAGATATCTCCAAACCTAAAGGGGTCAAGTTGATAGTCGACTCTCAACCCAGGTGGAGAAAGGCATGGCTGACAAAGTATCCTCAATATCTAATCCATCTGGTAGAGGCACCTAAAGTGATGAGAGACAACCTCAGTTTCTGCCCTCTACCAAGGATGAGGACGTGGAAAGCCTACGAGCTGCTGCAAAGAAGCCAACCCACTTGGCTAAATTACCCGAAGCTGCCAGGCTTGAAGGCAGGCGAGAGAATAAGTGAGCAATACATGGTGAAAATCCTAACGGGCACCATCAAATTGTTCACTGGCTCGCCTGAACTATCTTGCATCATGATGAGAAAGATTTGTAAAACCCTTTTGGCAGTCTTTGAAACATTCAAACTAGGCCAGGCGACAGACAGTATCTTCTTCTTTCAAGATACATACAGATGTGCATACGATCTGTCTGGTCAACCTTCCCACGAGGTGATACATGCATTGTATCAAAGGATTATGTTTTTGACATCTTATCACCTCCAAGCCTTTGAAGAAGCCTTCTACACCGGCTTCTTCACTATCAGCACAGATATATTTGGCCCGACACTACTAGCTCAACATGCGAGATATGAATCTCTTCTCAAGATGAGAGACAACCTACAGTGAAGACGTAGCTCAACAGCCATGTCGGCATGAACAAGGAGGGGGGGAGTGTTAGCACCTGGATACACCCTACGGAGCTCAGCGGAATATTATTTTTTTGTAATTATTCATTTATTGAGAAAAGCCGACATTTCACCTTTGTAAATATTGAGGCTTACAGAAGTTTCCAGATTGTATCCCATTTTTGACATTTAGATTGAGTAGATGGTTAAATTGGAACATTAGGGTTTGAGATTGTGAGGTATTTATACCACTTTTGACCTTAATGAGAAAAACCCCTTTGTCATTTTAAAAAAAGTTATGTCTGTGAGTGAGCGTACTGTGTACGAGAGAGAGAGAGAGAGAGAGAGAGAGAGAGAGAGAGAGAGAGAGAGAGAGAGAGAGAGAGAGAGAGAGAGAGAGAGAGAGAGAGTTTCATCTTGACGCTACGCGCGCACCGGTGGTTGGAATCGAGTGCGGACAAGTGCAGCGTGTTGACCCCCGCGAGAGCTACATGCCAATACCTACATTGCGGGTGTACAGTCTGGTTTTGCGAGCTCGACCTACGAGCTACATTGGGTGATTCGGTGAGCATACGTTATCCGTTTTTGGATTTCAACATATCCATGTGTTCGTATTGAGTAGAGCTACACATTAGGCACTTTAGTTTTTGGAAACGATGACTTGCAAATTTCGGCCAGACATCCTACGTGATTTTGCACCAGGTGTTTAGGGTTGGGATTTTGGTTCATGGACCTTAGGGAGAGTGACCTATTGGTGTTAGTAGGGTCTCCTTCAAGTTCTGTGGCGTTTTGAGAACGTTTGATAGGTATTTGGATCTTGGAAGCATTGTAGGAAATCTCCTCTTAAGCATTCCTGAAGGCTGTAGCTTAGACATTGGGTAGAGACCTCTGTAGGAATTAGTCGAGAGTCGGTTGACACCCTATGCTTGCTTCCACACGCCTGCGGGTCGAGCTTCGTCTTTAGCTGACAAATCTTGTTAGGTGAGTTCTCGCTATGCTGACCTCTGTCGCGGCGTATCCGCCAACAACCTTTAGGCAATTAAATAATGCAACTAAACTCTCATTGGACCCCTTTGTCTCCTGGCCAATAGGAATCAGGCAAGCCATTGGGTTGTTGAATGCTCATTGGAACCCTTGGGAGACTATCCAATAGTATTCTAGAGAGCTTAATTCTTATTGGTTCTTTTATTAAGTGTTTTTAAATTAATTAAACTAGATTCACTCTTGCCTAATTCTCATTGGTCCACCTCCATGGCCATCCAATAGGATTTGAGTACGCCTTGTGGGCATCTGGGCTAGGGAGCTGACATGTATCTCTCATTCTCTTTGTGTAAAGGAGGCTTGTGTGTGTGTGTGTGTGTGTTTCTCTCTCATCCCCTACTTGCAAGGCTCGCCCCCTCCTTTATAGGATCCATGAACACTTTTGTACACACACAAAGCATCCAATTTTCCTAAGCTTAACCATTGGACACAACCTTTGATTTTTGGAACCTTAGCATTTTGGAAGTCTTAATGGGCTGAACCTTAAAGCCCATTGTTGCACCTTACTCTTTTGCAGATGCCCCCCCCTTTGGATCCCTATTTTCCCTCCTTTGGATCCCTACTGTGGCCGGTCTACAAGCTTAACCAATTGTTAGTAGCAAGCTAACACGGACACCATTTTTTCGAGTTCTCTTCGTAAAACAATTATTATTTTTATAAATCAGGAATATTGTAACTCCTATTTTCTCGGATAAACTCTGTAATTAATGATCCGGGGCTACAAGCTTCCAGATTGTATCAGCCAATCATCCCAACTTTGGTAGAACTCCAAATTATTAGTTTTGACCACCCAAAAACCTTGGCTAAGGTATAAAAGCCAATTTTTGTAAGTTTTATATAAGTTTTGGATAAGAAATACATAGCGTGAGCTAACAGTTCTCACTTCTCTCCTTCTTGCGCTTCCTACTCCCTCTCCGGTTGTCACATTGCAAATGCGTTTGTTTGCATTGCAACCGCAGGTAAGAGCTCTCCGCATTGACGTAAGCCATTCACAGTATTTCGTAGCTTTTGGCGTCGCTAACCCGCGGCCTAATTTCATCATAACTAAAAATTTACACTTTTAAATCGAAAACTAAGCATAGGTGAGGTATTGGGGCATCATTGCTAAGCATTTAGATGCATTCTGGGTCGAAAATGACTAGGAAAAAAATCCACTGCTGTTAATAATCACGATTTTGGAACTTGACCTAAAGTGGGGTTTGAGACCATAAGCATGTGTACTTAGGTCTTATAAACTTGTCCTAGAAGTTTCGTTACGTTTGGATGTCATTTGATGCTGTAACGGATATGATTTGTTTATCGATGAGTGATTGGATTTTGGTGATTTCAATCACTTGAGTGTAGTCTGAGTTAGATGCGAGTTGTTAGTTATTTTCCAAGAGATTGACAACCTCTTGTAGCCTCTATGCACTAGTCGAGTCAGCTTTGTCCCATGGTTTGACAAATTAATCGTTGTTCTCGCTAATACTGCAATAAGATAGGATGGTGATGTTAGACATGTGTCCCACATTTGGCGCCGTTGTCGGGGATCGAAGAGACCTAAACTAGGAAAAAAAAAACACAAGCGTCTTGTGTAGTTGTCCTTTAACTTCCTCTAGGTTTGCCTAGAGTTCAAAAATTTCTTTTAGAAACCGCATAGCTTAAAATTGTCGTCTTTTGCTGTGTATAGGTAGCTTGGAAGTAATCATACTTGTTGAGTATCTTTAGGAATGTAGGATTGTAGAATTAGATTAGGATTTAGAGAATGATTTATAGACAAGACAAGTCTTAAGATCAAGGTTTTGAAAAACATAGAAAAACAAGAAAACGAGTGTTTGTGGACACTTTCCACAACCCTATTGCATGAGAATCTAGGAGTAGGGTAAGTAGGATCTGAGGTGGATTTCAGAACATTGCTCTCTGTGAAAGAATCAAGTATGAGTTGTTATTGGAAGTTGCAGAATTTCAGGTCTATGGCTAGAAATAGCTCAAAAAGACTCGAATCCACTCAATCCGACTGGAGAGTGAGCCTCAGAGTTGTATGAACTAGTGGGTAAGCTTTGAGGTAAAAATTTCAAGAGTTAGTCAAAACTTAGATTATTTACTTTTTCTTGACATTTTAGGCCAAATTAAGTTTTGACTTGATTCATAGGCTTAAAATACATCAAATAAAGACTGTCTATGAGAAAATTGCAAAAAAGTGCTCATTTTAAGCCTATAGTTAATAATCGCGATTATTAACTTTCTGCTCTAAATTGGCCAAGGTGCGTACCATTGACTCATTGCATGTGTACAAACAACTTTTGTAAAGGCCCAAGAGATTTGGATCACTAAACTGGCAAAAAATTGGGTAAAAACTAAAGTTTGTAGTGACTTTTTGAATCTTGAGTATAAATTGGGAGAAAATTTATCCAAACTTGTTGAAGTTTGATTCATAGGCTTATGTTAATGTGATAAACATGTGTATATGCTCAACTGGCCAAAAATTTACAAAAAATTATCAGAAGTAAATAATCGTGATTATTTACATCTACCGTATTTTTTAACTTTTTTGACCAAGTCTGCATACCACTAGCTTCATCATGTTGTAATAAGCCCACAAATCAAATTTGGTAAGATTTGGACCACTGGAGTGAAGTTTGTGGCTAAAATTGCAAAGTTAGTCTGCGGACACATAATTGATGACCATTTGACCAAAAATTTTCCAAACTTGATGAAACTTGGCTAGTGACCTTAACTTAAGGTGCTTAACAGATCTATGTCAAAGTTGGGGCAAAAACATGCAAAAATCTACCTTGAGTAAATAATCGCGATTATTTACATCTGCTTCAAAACTTGATGATTTTGCAAATTTGAGTATGCCACAAGGTCAAGCATATCAAGTAGACCTCAAAAATCAGTTTTGGTGAAATTTGGATCCCAAAAGTGAGACTTAAGCCAGATGCTCAAATTCAGAGTCTACGAACACCAAACAATTGATAAACTTGATCAGATTTTGTCCAAACTTGTTGAAACTTATCCAGGGACTCTAACAAGTTGTATACTTGCCAAACCTATCAAAAAAGTGTAAAAAACTGACAAAAGTAAATAATTGTGATTATTTACTTCTGCTATCTAGAGACATCAATTTTGAATTTTGAACTTATACAATGATAGACCAACATAATATAAGGCCACATGGCAATTTTGGGTTCAACGGAATCAAAATTGATACATGTACACTCAGTTTATAGGTTGCAGATTAGACCTTTGATTTTTGCTAAAGTCGAGTTTGAAAGTCAAATTTTGACTCTCATAGCTCGATTTGAAGTGATACACAGAGACCAATCACGCAAATAGCAAAAACTCTACTGTCTTTTTATAAGAATAGCTAACTTGATCAAATTTGTACAGGAATCAAGCTGCGGACGAGGAATCCGTGGCTTGATAGAAAGTTGCAATTGAATCAAGTAGAAATTGATGACAAGTCAATCCAAAGGTGAGTACTCTATCCAGGGCTTCACAAGTCTATATGAACCTTAGATCTGGTCGTGTACTAGGAAATCAGGACATACTCAGAGAAACCTCCAGTAGAGTTTCCACCGAAGAAAGCGTGAATCAAGGCAGTTCCTTGCACACAATTCCCGAAGAAGTCTCGGACACTTTTTCAGATTTAACATCCGAAATGTCTTCTTACTCGACTCACTCGGAAACCGGAACGACAATGTGCTATAAGCATATACTATCTTTTTACAAGACTAATCGTCATGGAGCCCAAGTTTACTTGGACCCTAACGAGGAGTATGCTATTCGCATTGATGACCATGGTATTGAATTCGAAGAAGAGGTTAGGGTAAACAAACAAGGAAAAATGTACATGGATCCAAATGGAACTCAATATTTACAGGTCAAAAACCCTGATGTGATAGAAAAATGGGGATTAGAAGTAAACATCATAATCCCATATATGTCAGCAAAAGAAGGACCACCGACCTTAGAATTTGAGGGATACGATCAAGTAGACTTGAAGCCTTTGAAGCAGCTTAGTACAGATAATCCTAGAATCGGAGTCTATTGTTGGGAAGATAGAAACATAAAAGATCTTTTGTGGACTTCTCATGCCAAACCAAGATAATTAACGTCCATGAAGATCATATATATCTTCAAGATCAAAGATAAGGGATTAGCAGACCTACCAACCTACTTGTTTAGGGATTGTTATAATAACAACTTTGTTATGGTGACTCTTGAGGAGGTATAATAAACCAAATACCAAGGGTATTACATATGAAATTGGATATTGGGGCAAGGACCAGAAACAATTCCAAGGGATGAAAACCATGAGAGATCATCTGAGAGTAATGTGAAGAAACCAGAAACCACCTCATCACGTAGAAAACCGGGTGACACTAAGGACAGTCCAGGGCTACATGAGTCACTATTTCCAACAGACTGGTTTGAAGGACTCAGAACAGGATCAGCTCCCAGAAGACCTGGAGTTGAACCAAACAGACGTGTCAGAGCAGCTGATTTTCAAAAATGGGTCAGGAAATACAGTGGATCAGGGAACCATACGACCACTTAGCAAGCTTTAAGCAAGTGCTAAGAGCAGAGCGTATATTCGATTTCCATCCTCAATTCAAGGGATTGGAATGACATTAGAAGGAAAAGCTTTGACATGGTTCCAAAACATTCCACCAAGGTCAATCATGGACTTGAATACGTTAGCTCAAGGATTTGTAGTTGCTTGTTTTAAAACGGAGATCAAACATAATACAGTAGCTCAAATCTACAGCTTTAAACAAAAACATGGTGAGTCTGTTAGGGATTGTGCAACTCAAATGAAACAATACATTGCCAGATGCCTAGAGATGGAGATACTTACAGAAGAACGACTTGTATCTTTGTTTCTGGAAGGACTGCTAAACAAAGAACTTCATGCTATACTATATAGTAAAAAGCATACAACCCTAGAAGCATGCATGTCTAATGCTATTGACCTAGGAGACAATTGTGAGATCTTCAACGAAGAAGATGTCCCTAAGGATAACCAAAGCGAGACGACAACGTCCACAAAACCAGCACAAGTGGGAACAGCTGCCGTGGCACCACTCTCAACCATAGAAGATATGCTAAAAAGGACGAACGACATGATGAACAATATGCAAAAAGCGCCTATGAGAGGACCAGGACAAGGAATACCCCCACATGGACAACCAATTAGGCCACAAAAATGGTGTGCAATCGAGGGAAAATGGACCAACCATGAGACCCACGAGTGCTACTTCAAACCAAAGTATGATGGGAATGTTCAGTACGTGCCCATGCAGCCACAAGGACAACCCATGTACAAATATCAGTTTAATATGGCCAAAGCTCAAAGACCACCAATGGGTATGGAAAGACCTCAACCTGTGTTGGGACAACAACCTCCGTATCCAGGACATAATGCAGTGCCTGTAAAGTACATGCACTCTGAAAGAGTCATAGATGAACAAGCATTAGTGCCTGTTACGCCCTATGCAGAGCCTAGTCCATCTACAGTAATGGTAGAGGGAGATTGGTATAATCCGTATCCACCACCAATGGAAGAAACCGTGACTTATGCTCCACCAAAGCTAGCACCGATGTATTATGTAGCTAATCAAGGTGTCAGACCTCCTATGGGAAGACCCATGATAAAGCTTAGAACAGGAAACTGTCATAACTGTGGTGCTGATGACCATTGGAAAAACGAATGTCCAAAGCCTGAGAAAAACCTCAAACCAATTGAAGCCTATTGCATAAAATGTTGCAAAAAGGAAGGACACTTTTCGAAAGATTGTCCTAAGAATCCTTTGAACAAGAATAAAACCATCGTAAACGTAGTCCAAGTGATGCCTAGTAGCTCATCAGAGAGCGAACCGATTGTTCCAATCAAGGTAATCACTAGAGCCCAGGCAAAGAAAAAGAAACACAACTCCTCTGATGATCCGGAGAACACAAAAGTTTCTTCTCAAAGAATCAAAAGGAGCAGAAGTAAAAGGTATGAGATGAGAAAACAAAAACAACGGGTTGAAATCGAAGAGAAAACAAAAATGCTAGCCCAGAACAAGTTGAAAGAAACTGGCAGTGAATTCAAGGAAACAACCATGAAATCAGGAGGATCCATTGTGGTTGATAAATTTTTTTAGCCTATTAATGCTGCCTTGGAAGCCTACCAAGCAGGACTTAAAGCAGGAAAAAACATGAAAAACAAGTGAAAAAACTATCCATCTCCAGACATGGAAGCAGCAAAGCTGGGGGCTTATCAAAACTTGATAAGAATCACGCAAGAATGTTGGAAAAACAATACCCAAGCTTGAAAGTATTGCAAAACCTCAAGAGCTTGCGGTAGAAGAAACGAAAGTAAAATCCGATGTGGTGGCGGAACCCCACCTTGAAAAATAAATCAGTGCTTATAGTGCCTGACAACGAAGATGCCTTAGACGGAATTCTATTCTTAGAGGAAGATTGGCCAGGATACTTATGGGAAAAAGTGAGAGAGATCAATGATGGGAGCCTAACTTTAAAGTCAGCTCCTATAGAGGAAGTATGGTTGGATAACCTACCTTCTAATATAAACATGGATTTACAATCCTTGTATGGAGATTGCGGATCGAAAGCTTCAAGAATGTCTAAACCATTGACATTAAAAACATTACCTCCTTACTTGGGAGATAACGAAGATGAATCCATCATGTGCAAGACCACTCAAGTAAAAAGAGCGGAATAGACCCTAGAAGTAAACAACATTCATTCGATCATGTCTACACCCATCCAATGTACTCTTACCTTGGGAGAACTGTTGAAACTCAAACCATACTTGTGGAACGATTTACAGAAAACCCTAGAGAAGGTGGGGATAACGGGATTAATCTTGAAGAATTTGGGAAAATTGGAAAATGAAATGGGAAACAAAGAGATTCGATCAGTTCCCATGAACAAAGTCGATGGAAAATGAAATTTGGGAAAACTGGAAAATAAAATGGGAAACAATACCACTTCCTATCATAATCGGTTTAATCGAGCAATCGGCTATGTATCAATTACTAGCTGGAAGGCTATACAAAAGAAATCGAGACGGGATATTGCTTCTATGCATTAAACCTAAAGAAAAAGAACAATACCTAAGTCAAGCACATGTTACCATAGTAGGACTTCACTTTGCGGAAGACCAAACTATGCAACGAATCTTGAGACTTGGAATATTTTAGGCAACTATGAGGAGAGATGTTCGATCTTTTGTAAAGGATTGCCCTCAATATAAAAAACAAACACCCATACCTCACGTAACATTGTTTCAAATGTCACTTGTTCCTAAGTGGAGTAATTATCTGGTTACTTACTTATCGAGCCGAACATTTCTTGAGAATATGAGTAAACGCCGACAAAGAGAAATTGAAACCGAAGCAAGAATTATGCTCTTATTGAGAACCAATTGCATCGGAGAGGTAAAGATCAACATTTGCGTCTTTGTGCAAATGAAAACGAGTATATTCCGATTATAAAACAAGCACATGCTGGATTAGCTGGAGGTCACTTTTCTAGTGAGACCATCGTAAGAGCAATCTTGATGGCAGGCATATGGTGGCCAACACTTTTTGCAGATGCCAAAGAATATGTTCGAAGATGTGATGCTTGTCAACAAGCAAAAATGCCAACACAAATAGATAGCATGCCCTTAAGATCAATGATGGGAACTAGAGCCTTTCCAAAATGGGGTATAGATTTTGTTAGACCAATACAACCACTTGCTTATAGAACCCAATCTCAATATATCATTGTAGTTACGGACTATTTGATCAAGTGGGCCGAGGCTAAAGCAACTCAAAAGAATGATGCCAGAACCACTGTTGCATTCTTATATGAGTATGCATTCACAAGATATGGACTGCCAATAGAGGTTGTCAGTGATTGGGGAACTCATTTCCTCAATGAGGTAATAGAGTATTTGCTTAATGATTTTATGGTCATCCATAACAAATCAGCTCCGTATCACCCACAAGAAAACGGACAAGCTGAGCATACGAATAAATTTCTTAGCTCGGTGCTGACTAAAGTGGTTAGTTCAGGAAGGACAGACTGGGAAATGAATCTCCATGCTGCTCTATAGGCTTATTGAGTTTCATTCAAAACAGCTCTAAATGCTACACCTTTTAACCTTATTTATGGTCTTCATGCCATATTGCCAATAGAATTTCTATTGCCGACACTAAGGGTAGGGAATCTTGAGTGGATTGGACATGAATTGTCAGAAAAACTTGAAGATTTGGAAAAGCTAGACGAGCAAAGGCTAACTGTTGTAGCTCATATCTATGCACAAAAGCAGAAACAAAAACAGTTTGATTCCCACTTGATCACAAAGATCTTCAAGAAAGGGAACTTAGTTCTAGTCTATTCCCTTAAGCAACACATTCCCAAGTTTAAGAAAAAGGGAAATGGACCATTTAAAAATATGTATCTCTAAGTGGAGCAGTAAAATTGTCCACCCTAGATGGTGAATCAATGGCTAATTGGATTAGTGGATGTCGTTTAAAGAAATACAATTTGCCACTAACCAATGAATTGCTGGAGAGAATGCATGCATCCAAACAAAGAAAGATCAAACGACACCAGGTTATTGATGAAGCCCAAGAGGAAGCTAGGCTTTGGGTACTCAAGCCGAAAGCTGCTCTCAAGAATCAACAGATACCAATTCCCATCAACACTATGGAAATAGATGATCGACATTGGGAATTATCTAAAGACGCAGTTTTAACAGATGATGACTGGTTACATGGAATGGATCTGCGCATCAAGCTACAGCTCAACAATCATAGCACCAATGCTTTGGTCGACACAGGAGCTAGAGTGAATGCAGTCAGTTATTTCACGTACAAGAAGGCAACAAGTCAAGCATTGACGGCAGGAATAGCGACAATCAAAGAATGCAACAAGAACCCAACTCCAACATTGAGAGTAATCAACTTGAACGTGATAGTTCATGGATGTTCATGTCCTCATCAGTTTGTATGCTTGCCAGATGAACACATGAATGAGACGATGATTCTTGGAATTCCTTGGATGCGTACATACAAAGCAGTACCAGATTGGGATACGAATCAACTAAAACTATCACCTAAAGGAGGGCAACTCATTGTTCCAATTGCACCAAGCAAGGAGGAATGGACAAGAAGCAATCAACAGACCAATCCACAAAGTCAATCTTCTCCATCCCCTCGACAATCAAATGCTACATGTAGCATGCAAGGAGTCAGGCACATTTGGGTACCAAAAGCACAACTTAAGGATAAACCGATTCAGATATGGGTGCCTAAAACTTCACTGATGAAACAAAAGAAGGTTCTAAGGGTTCGAACACAGACACGAACATCTTGAAGCAATGAACCTAACATGAAAATGGTTTGTTAGAAAAGGAACACTTATCTTCTCCACAAATCGCGAAACCAATCAAGCAATGGCGAGTTAAGTCTCAACAGACTCCACCACACCATACAACACCAAACCGACCAAGCTATCAATGGAGAGAAAAAGCTTGACAATAGCCGAAAGTGCTACCAACAGCTCAAGCAATCAAAGTACTAAAGAACCCCGATGGTACAATCAAACAAAGAGCAGAAAAGCTACAAGATTTTCTCTTTGGAAGACATCAGCAACAAACCTCGACATCGAAAACCCTTGAGTTAATTACTCAAGACCCAGCTCTTGCATAGCATATTGGTTTGAATTGCATTGATCTTCATATCATGGTAGAGCCAACCAGGGCTATGCATAGACATTGTTGTTCAACCCATGCACACAGTCGTCCCGGAGTACGCCATCTAGGAGGGGTGGAAGGGCACTAAGTACAAAGCAATGTTTAAAGAGGGAGGAAAAAGTTCTATGTTAACGTGTGATTTTTTGCAAAATTACCTAATAATGCCCTTATAATTCATCATCAAGGGAAAATTTACTGATAATATCTTCCCGATGAGAGTAAATAGTGTATATACCTTCAGAAAATCATTAAAAATAGTCATTTTTTGGATATTTTTCATCATTTTTGTTGATAACGGGGCTTAAAAATGGAAAATCCAACAAAAAAAAAAATAAAGCTGTGTTTTTTCAAGGGATTTTCGTGATTATTGGATTTTTACTTTACTTTTTTAGAGCATTTTTCTATTTTCTTTTATTTTTTCAAATAAACAGGTCAAAATTAATAATAAATAGCAGGGAAGCTCAGATGGAAAAATGAAAGACACGATGGTGATCAGAAAGACAAGGCGGGCAAGCACAAAAATTTTCAATGAAATCAGAAGATGGAAGCGAGAAGCCTAAATTAGGCGGTCGTACCTACTTTTGCAAAATTCTTGCAGAATGAGCTACAGGAATCTGATTAGGGAAATTTTTGAGTCTAACATAGATTTCACGGCCTAGTAGGACTAACGGGGAAATCTGGGGAAATTTGGTTCGGGAAATCTGGGTATAGATATCCAAGGTAGGCTAAAACCACCTCATTTCCACTTGGAGCCTTTGCAGAGAGAGATTTCGGCCTCTTTCGCGCGACTTTTCCGGAGCCCACACGATCACTTTCAGCGCCGTCTCACACGAGACATGAGGGGTAAGTTCTTTACTCAACAATGATCCATTTTGTACGGCCGGTAGCTAGTCTAAAGCCCTAGAAAAAACCCTAGAAATCGAGCAATGCACGAAGACCTACGACCTAAAACTGACCATAGCGTCCTGCCAGCTTGACCAAATCGGATGGGATTTGAACCATAGCATGCCCCAACATAATAGAACCTTTCTACACCATTAGATGACCATTCAACTGGGATCAAGGGGGTCCCCAGTAGGAAAGTTAGGTTTTCGACAAATGCTAGAATTCCGAGCTGACTCCACAGATGGCTTGCTAATGAGGTCCATATACAATGTATATGAATTGTTTGGTGAAATCTATCAAGCAAAGCCCTCGAAAAGCAAAAAACGGCTCAAAGGTTACAAAGCGTCAAAATTCAACATACGAGGTCAAACTGACTCTAAATGAGCCAGAATTGGATAGGTTGCTTCACGACTATGTTACGGACAAGTCCAAAGCCTCAAAGTTGACCGACCAACCCAACAGACAGAGTAGTCACAAAAGACGGTGATTTTAGAGTCGAAAGAGCACAAAGTGATGCCGGCATGACCAAACTTGACCAAATTCAATTTAGGACTTGTATTAGGTGTATGAAACATGTCTAGGTCAAAATTAGTAGGTTTTACAAAGATTTTGTCACTGTAGTAAATAATCGCGATTATTTACTTTTGCATCATTTTTGCTTGGATATTGTCAAATCACCTTACCTATCATGTGAACAACATCTATTACATGCCAAAAATCAAGTATGAGCCAAAATGAACACCCATTACTTGTAAAATTGCCAAAAAGCGCAAAGAAGTCTTTGCAAGTCAAAATTTGAGTTATGAACAACTTTTCTTGATCCAAATCACTTCATATCTCATAAACAAGGTCTATGCAATTCCTAGAACCAATTTGTACCAAAAAAAGTCAATTTTGGAAGAAAAGTTAATAATTGCGATTATTTGCTTTTTGGTCAAAATTGGAAAATTTGGATATTTTGTCATCATACATCCAAAGAACATGATGTATTAAGCCCATTAGCCAATTTTGAATCAATTTGGAGTTCAAAATCTCAAATTTCCTTTATATCTACTGTTTCAGAGACCTAAAGCCAAAATGTGGTACCATTTTCACCCTGTGCATCCAAATGAGCGCATATTTCACTCAGAGCATGTATTTGGTATATACTTCAAGCGTATAAAGCCAAGTTTGCAAAAAGTTGAAAATTTTTCTCAACTATAAATAATTGCGATTATTTACTTTGGTTACAAATTTTTGTTTTGACCATACAGTTTTGTTCCTTGCATGATTTTATGCATCTTTGCTTGTTCAAAAATTGATTTGAAGCAAATTGGACCAAATTGTCAGCATTTCAGTCTAAAAGGACATTTCAAAGAAAATTCTAACAAATCTACTTACTTTTTACTCTACTCACTGAACAGGATTCATGCAAGCAGCAGAGAGGGCCAAAAAGAAGCTAAACTAGAAAGAGAAACTACAAGAACTGCCTGCGTATCAACTAGACCCCGAGTCAGTCAAAGCGGCAAAGGCATCCTACCTTTCTAGAGAACAGCTGGAAGAGCACCACACTATGGTCTTCACTGGAAGGTTCAAGAGTGAAGAGGGGCATCAGGTGGAGTTGCAACTCCTGCCCAAAGAGGTCTATGATGTAGCTGCAAAGCCAGAGACAAAAGAGGCTAACCGCAGGTTGGGGCTTAGGCATTTCTACGAGCAAGAACCCTGCGGACTGGACTTTCAGAAAGCTTACGAGCTTCTATCCACCATCAAAGAAGATGGAACCGCACAGATATCAGACACACAAGGGAACAAGGTCGAGGTAGTAATCACAAAAGAGATAGTGGTAGAGGCACTCAGACTGCCCACTGAAGGAATGACCATGCAGGCACATTTACCAAGGAAACAATCACGGCTACATTCGTCGATCTTATCCACAAACAGGTGGAAGAGCCAGCCCGTTTGTACTATCAACATTTCCATTTTCTGGCAAAAAGGCCACCAAGGTACATAACACCAAATCACGCCGTGGCCACCACCTTCACTTAGGTTCTCAAGTCGACGACAAGGTACCAAGTGGACCACGCGCAATATGTCTTGACAACCTTGAAGGGCACCAGGAAAGAAAGAAAAATCACGTACTTGGGTGCACCAGAGGTGTTGACTAGAATAGTGTATCATGCCATCAGCATGGCCAACAACCTACCGCCTGCCCCCGATCAAAACACATGGACCTTGGTAGCACAACCCTCTCCACGAGCTACAAGGTCAGGTAAAAGATCACATAAATTTGATGATGAGTCAGCTGACAGCTCGCCAAAACGGCACAACAACGGGAGCTCTGACAACAAAGAAAAGAGAGCTCGAAGAGAAGAGATGAAAAGGAAATTTGTGGCCGCACACCAAGAGGAGCCACCTCAAAAACAAGCGCACTTTGAAAGAGAAAAACAAGTGTACTAGCATAGTAGGCAAGCACAAGGGAAGGACCTAGAAAAATGGGTACCCACAAGACTGAAAGGACCTCGAACAAAGCATCATACTAGAAAAGAGGCAGATGATCCAACAGAGTAGTTAGAAAGAATGTACCAAGAGACTGAAGCTCTAAAGCTAAAGGAGGCAGAAGAAGCTGAAAAGAAACCCAAGGAAGCAGAAGACCAAAGGCAAGCCAAGGAGACGGCTAGCCAAGAGCAAAGTCATGGATCTCCCCGACCCATCTCACCGCCTCCAGAACAACATGACCATCCCATGCCTAGCCCACCACCATCACCAGCAGGCAAAGACACCAATGAAGCAGAGCCTGACAAAGAGAAACATTCTGAGTCCACCCAATGAACAGAATCTTCACAAGAGGCTGACCATCCCAACGGATACAAAGAAAAAGAACCCGAGCCAGAACAGGAGAAGGCAGCTGAAGAGACTCAAAAGCCAGACGAGGAATAGGAAAGTAGATAGAAAAAGAGACTGATAAAGAAGAAGATGCAAAGCGTCTACCACTGCACATGAGACGGAGCCCGAGCCAGAGAAAGAAGAAAGGCCGGCACCTGAAGAGATAGCAAGGGTTGAGACAACACCCTCCACTTCTACTCAGCCAGAATCTACCAAGGCATCAAAGCCTCAGGATGGCCAGGAAGAAGACCGACCATTTATCTACACACAAGAACCACCAGCAGCCGCTACAATGCAGCAAGAAGCAACACATGAGGCTGTAGGCACATCTCAGCTAGCACGACAGGAGCAGTGGTAGTCAAATGATGAAGTAATAATAGAGGTCAATAAATATGCATGTCAGATGTAGGAAATGATGGAGAGACTCCGTTCAGAAGCTTTAAACCGCAGCACAAAGGCCAAGGAATTGGAACTGGTAATTGACGCTCTTCAAGGAGAGCTAGAAGACATGATGACTATCATCACTGATCTCCAAAGGCAGGTGCAAAATCTGAAGGCAGTGACGGGAGCAAAGCGAACCCCGAACCCCGACGGCCTCTAAAACACCGGGGACCGAATGGCGTGCCTCGAGCCTGTCATGGTAAAGCGAACAGGGGCACCACCTAGCTTCAGCTGCTAGGACGCAAACAACACACCACCATAACAAAGTTTTCATCCAAGAGAGATGGATGCTTGGGAGTAATGATGAAGAGGAAAGGGAATGAGATCAAGTGAGAGAGAGAGAGAGAGAGAGGGAGGGGGTGTAGCAGCTTAGTACTTAGGCACTACAAAAGGATGGCGAATCCGCACACCCTTCACACATACACAAGCTCACTCCAAACACAAGACTAAGTGGCGATTCCGCACACCTCACATGGGCAAAACATTGCAAGAAAACATACTCACAAAACCTCAAGCTTTATTTAGAGAATAAGGCGATGAAATGGGGAGCATAGGGTAGGGGAATGAGAAGGGAGAGAGTGGTAGAGCACA
Organism: Adiantum capillus-veneris; assembly: GCF_014529385.1. NCBI lineage: Eukaryota > Viridiplantae > Streptophyta > Polypodiopsida > Polypodiales > Pteridaceae > Adiantum > Adiantum capillus-veneris. Next base: position 86,223,113 of record NC_140948.1, on the reverse strand, counting down.
TGGCGGATAGGTGGGAGTTGATGGCAAAGACTCGCACGAGGGTTATGGCCATCATCCTTCATTTAGTTGCCCTTTATCTTCCATAGCCAAGGGTGTAGAGGTCATGCTCAAGACAAGCATGGTGATTGCGGTGACGGTGATGGTGTGGGTGTGTGTGTGTGCACTAGGCACACACAGTGCATAGTGTGTTCTTTGGTGATGTTGTGTGTGTTTAGTGTGATGGTGACCCCTCTTTATATAGGGGAGGAGGGGGGAGAAATTATAGAATTTAGAAATGAAGAAATCATTATCTACATAGGCCATGTGATTGTGGGCCCCACTTGTCTGGCTGTGTGTATATGTGCCAGAACAGAAGTCTCATGAGAGAGAGACTAAGAGAGAGATATGGGTTGATGTAAAAAAGTGAGAGGTGACATGGAGACTAAAGTAATTACAAGAGGGGAGAGAGGGGAGTGTGTTCAGAGGTGAATCTGTGTGCAGATGTGTGTGAACACAAGAAAAATCAGGTAACCACCGGGTAGGGATGGGTCTGTGGGCACCGTTTTTCAATGAAACTGAGTGTGTGTGAGTGTGGGGAAGGTTATTTAGCTACAAGACAAGAGATATGGCGCCCTTTAGAGAGAGGGGGGGGTATTTGGGTCATGGGATATGATAGGAGAGAGAAAGAGGGGGTGGGGTATACTATTTTGGAAGATAGGGTAAGTTGAATGTGAGTTAGGGTGCATTATTGGTGAGTTATAATGCATTATTGGTGAGAGGTGGGGTAGCTTGAGGGGAGAGAGAGAAAGGAGAAAGGACAAGGGGAAGAGAGAGGGGGTTGACCTTTTGAGTGGAGGAGAGGAAAAGGGACACCCGGCCGGGCAACAGTGAAGAAAAAGGAGGCAAGGTGGGGATGGGCTACCCCGCAGGCATGAGGTGGCCTATTTTACCTTTCTTATATATTTACATAATCATACTTTATTTTTTCTTACTTTTTCCAATGCCTTTTATCACTCCCTCCCTAAGAGGGGGTTTTCATAGGGTGGGGACGAGAGAAGAGGGGTATGGGAGCTTGGCTTTTGAAAAGCCCCCATCATTAGCCCTCCCCTTTTGGCTAGAGGCATTCATGTCTCTAGCTCATCTGTTTGATCATTATCGTCGGAGGTGGCGGCTGATGGTGTGTCCTCATCTGGAATGTCAATCGTTGGAGCCTGGTCAAATCGAAGAAAATAAGGTTTAAGTCGCCAACCATTTACCCTGGTTTTATGAAGTTTTCCATCAGCCTCCATAAGCTAGTAGCTTCCATTGGCATACTTTTTCCTGACGATGAAAGGACCTTCCCATTGGAGTAGGAGTTTCTTATCCTTGCGCGTGTTGAAGCGATTGTCGTAGCGGAGCACCAACATTCCTTTCTTCAATTATTTTTTCCGGAGATGCTCGTTAAAACTAAGCCGTCTATGCTCTGCTTGTGCTGCATAATAATTTATTGCTTCTTCTCCTTCCAGTTGTAGTCTTTCCAAGTTGATGATGTGATCTCTCAAATGCATGTTGGGCTGTTGAAGCTGGCTTGCCATTACTCTCAGACTTTGTAGTTGCACTTCAATGGACAAGATTGCTTCCTTACCAAATACTAGATGATACGGTGTGAATCCCAAGGATGTACGAAATGAAGTTCTGTAGGCCCATAAAGCTGGTAGTAGATACTTATCCCAGTCTCCAGGATGATTGTTTACCTGCTTGGTAATAATTTTAGAAACCATTCCATTTACCTTTTCAACTAGGCCATTACATTGAGGGTAATATGGTGAAGAGTGCCTCCTTGTAATGCCCAGTTTCTGCATTAATTCTCCTACCAAGTCTGCTCTGAAACCTGGCCCTCTATCAGAGATGATCTCTAAAGGTGTGCCAAACCTACAGCATATGTGCTCGTAGATAAATTTAGCTACCTCTACCGCTGTGATTCTAGTGGTGGCTGTAGCCTCTGCCCATCTAGTCATGTAGTCGACCCCCATGATAATGTAGAATTTTCCTGAGTTGGCCCTAGGTAATGGCCCAATGGCATCGATACCCCATTTTTCAAATGGGCCATATGAGAGAATAGGTGTCTGTGGTTCAGGCATAAGTGATCTAGTGCCGGCCTTTTGACACAACTTACATGTTTTGCACCAGTGATGTACATCATGGTTGAGGCTAGGCTATAAAAGCTTGCTTGCAAGATTTTCCTACTTGTTATGTCTAGGGCAAAGTGACCACCACAAACCCCGTCGTGACAGCTAGCAATTACTCCCGTGATTTCCTGAGAGAGAGGGACCTTCCTGAGTATTTGGTCCTTACCCTTACAGTACAAACCGTCATTGATGAGTCGATACCTTGTGGCCTTCCGCGTCAGCCATTGCTTCTGTCCCTTTGTTAAATCTGATGGGCATTCTCCTATTTCCAAAAAATGCATTATGTCAGGCAAGGCATCACTGCCTTGAAATAGAGGGAGCTTTAGCTTTATTGCTCCAACCACCACTTCCTGTAGTCTTTCACTTGGTAGAGCATCTGCTTCTTGGTTTTGAGCCCTTGGGATATGGTGTATTTGAACTTCTTCAAACTTACACAACAAGGTTTTTACACCACTTAAGTGAGTCCTTAAACTAGGATTCTTGCATGTCCATGCTCCATTTACTTGCCTTACCAGAAGTAGAGCATCCCCAAATACATTAAGGCGTTGTACACCTTGTGAGATGCACCATTGTAGACCCTTGGTTAGTGTTGCATACTCAGCTTCATTGTTAGAATGTGAATCTAACAATTGGCCCAACAAAAATACCTTTGTCCCTTTGTCATCAAAGACCACTATGCCTGCAGCTGCTTTGTCGGACGCTCGCTTGTAGGCTCCATCAAAGTAGAGAGAGTATGCTCCTTCTACCATCGGTGGTACTGGAGGTAATCGGACTTCTCCTCCCTTAGATTGCTTCTCCTTCCCTTCAAAGACTTGGTAGGTCATGAGTCCCCCCAAACTTGCCCTTGTCGTGCTTTCTACTTGTACCGTGTAGTCAAACTCTTGCAGACGAACTAGCCATTTAGTAATCCTAGCAGACACATCCATGTGTTGTACAACATAGGGAAATATTTCATTCGTGGTTAGAATCACAAATTGCTTAGGCAGCAAATATGACCTAAACTTTGTAGTTGCAAATCTAAGAGCCGGGACTAAGTGTTCCACATGGGTAAAACCTTTCTCTCCTGTTGTCATCATTCGACTAGAGAAGTAGATTGGCCTCATGAAATATGTCGTCGTATCCTTTTGGAGTAGCACAGCCCCCAATGAGTCATCACCAACACTTGAGGTGACATAGAATTTTTCATCCCACTTAGGTGGTGAGATAGTTGGCAGAGTGGCTAAGACCTCCTTTACCTTGTTGTAGTGATGTTCTCTTTCCTCGTCCCAAGTGAAAGTTGATCTTTGAGTGAGTTGTTGTAGTGGTAGAACAAGTTGTGATAGTAGATGTATGAATCTACTTAAGTACCTCACCTTCTGTAGAAATGAGACCAGTTGATGTGCGGTCGTTGGTGAAGGTAGGGCTATGAGTGCGGACACCTTACTTGGGTCGGCGTTGATACCTCTTGCTAAAATTTCATGGCCTAGTAGAATGACTTTACTCTCCCCAATGTGACATTTATCCACATTTAATTGCCCACCTAGGCTCTGCAACCTGGCCAAACCTTCAGTTACCTTTTCTAAATGTGAAATACGGGAGCTATATATACAAAAATCATCAATGAACACTCTTATGGATGTTCCAAAGAACGGTTGAAAAACATATGTGACATATCTTTGGAATGTGGCAGGTGCATTTGTGAGACCAAATGGCATAACCCTGTATGCAAAACAACCCCAAGGCGTGATAAAAGTGGTTTTTAGCTGATCTTCCAAGGCTATGCGTATTTGAAAGTATCCAGAATAACCATCACAGACGGTATAGCATTCAAAACCCGCTACTTCATTCAGAATTTCATCCAAGAAAGGGAGAGGAAAGTGGTCTCTCTTTGTAGCTACATTTAGTGGTTTGTAGTCAACACAGACCCTCCACTTACCATTATTTTTAGGCGTCACCACTACGGGTGACACCCATTCTGAGTTTTCTACAGGATAGATGAATCCCGCCTCCAGCAGTTTCCTTACCTCGGCCAAGAGTGCCTTTTCTTGTATGACCCCCAGTCGTCGTAGCTTTTGCACAACTGGTTTTACCCCTTCCTTCAGCTTAATATGATGTTCCACCACTGTAATGCCTGTGATTCTTTCATAGTTGTCAATGAACAGGTTAGGAAATCCCATCAACATTTGCAAAAAACTATATTTCTCCTCAAGTGTTAATTCGGTAGACAACATACCCTTCAACCTACCTCCTCCTAGGCCAGGTGATTTTCTCTCCTCTTCATTGGGTTTCCCTTTTGGTGATGGATCACCAGTTGTGCTTACCCTTTGTGTATCCTTCATAATGATACCCATCACATCAATGGAATTGTCACTTTCGTCGGTGGATGTGGTCTCCTCCTGAGACCTAGAAGATTCGCTAGTGGTTTCATCTGCCGATGTTTCCAGATTCATTTGCTTCTGCTTGCCAATCCTCATGCCGTAGTAGATTGTCTCCCCTTTCTTACCGGTCATGCGTAGAAGGCCAGTACCCCAGTCCTGTTTTGCCTTCATGGCCATCAACCATGGCCTTCCCAAAATTAGTGGATAGCCCTCCCCCTTAGTAGGCATTACAAAAACATCTACCTCTACCTCAGTGTTGAAAGCTTTGATTTTCACTGCACTTACCACACCCACACACTTTACTTTTGCGTTGTTTGCCATCTTTGCCTTGCATGGAGAAGGCCTGTCAACCTCGAGCCCTAATCGAAGCATCATAGCTTCACTCATTACACAGATTTGTGCACCTCCATCAATGTAGGTGTTTCCAACCCTCTTTCCTTTTATGTTTACGTCGACAATTGGAAGGATGTCATCCATGTTGCATCCTGAAATTGCTCCGGCTACCTTTGTTTTGGAGCGTCTTGTACTTACCATTTTAGACCATTGTCGCCTTACTTTAGGTACACGATGTAGCAGCTGTGGCCATGTAATCTTCGGTCCTTGCTCTGCCACATCCAATGTTAGATCATAGGGCTTAGAACTTTCCCCTAGCTGGAAGTCAGTGATGCCCAATTTTCGTCGTGGCCTGGATGGCCTCTTGCTAGTTTTTCCTCTCATGTTTCTCTCATCATCTGATTGTGTAGCCTTCTCCCTCCTAGCTCTTTTCACAGTCATGGCCTCAAGTGGTTCTAAAAAGGTTACCTTCTCCTTACCCTTGTCCCTCTCCTTTGCTCTGGGTGGATCCACTACTACGGCTTTTCCGTTCTCTTCTAGCCTTATGATGTTTACAGGGCGATCAGGTGGTGGGGCTGGTGGAAGAGGTGGAATGAATGCTTGTAGTGGTGTCTGGGGTGGACGTAGAATTTGTGTTGGTGGGGGTGGTGCTCGGGGTGGGGGTGTTATTTCTCTAGGGGGTGACAATTGGTTCCTCCTACCTCCTCTATTATAGTTTTGTCGTGGTTTGGGACAGTAGTACATACCGTGACCGTCTTCTCCGTAGTTGTAGCAATGATACTCCCTGTTTTGTCATCGTGCTCTTCCAAGGTCTTGATCTCTTTCTTGACTCCTCCCTTGTTGTATTAAGTGGACAGAAAAATTCTGCAGTTGGTCAATAATATGGGCCAACATATCTTGTTGGTCATCTCTTACCCCAAGAGCCGGTGGTGGTGGTGGAATGGTGGTTGTCGTAGTTGCTGGTCGACGTGATGTTGCTGTTTCTGTTGACTCAGTTTCTTTGGCTTTCATTCGCAGCTTCTTGTCCTTAAGGCGAGCAATCTCAATGGCTAACTCGTACGTAGCCGGGAATCTACCTTTCACCTACTCCTTGAGAAGCGGCCATAAGCCATGCGTGAACCGATCTTTTTTTAGGAAATCGGGTGCAACTTCCCCCCTTGCCAGTGACTCAACCCACCGTTCCCACAAATCCACAAATTTGGACTCATAGGTGGCATATTCTAAAAGACCCTCCTGCTTCAAGTCTCTCAACTTGTCCCACAACTTTTCTGAAGTGGTGCCTCCCCCAAAGCGCCTCTTAAAAGCGGTTTTTAAGGGTTCCCAATCATCCTTGGTTGCTTGTGGAAGTGCATTGTACCATGATCTAGCTTCTAGCTTCATGAGATGCTTAAAGATTCTAACACGGGATTCATCCGTATCTTTGTTGCTCACTACACATGCTACTTCAAAGTCATCTAGGAAGTCTGTTACCAAATCCTCCCCCTTCTTTCCTTTAAATGTTGGAAATGCTACACTTGCCATGATTACTGAGAGAAAGCTAGAAAGACACACTGCTTAACTTGCAAAAGTTTTTTTCTTCTTTACAAGGAGGCGTGTATACCCTCTTATACTAGGACATAGATTAAAACTTCAAACGGTACATTGCCTTGTACCAAAGGTAGGACAAATGGTTGATCTGATGCCAAAACCTCAAAAAATCGCTCCCCACCCAGCATGGTGTCAATGACGTGCTGGTAGTGAGCCTTCAAATCCAGTATTACCTTGATTAAGCGTACACGTGTTGGTATGTGTGATCTGTCTTGAGGTAGGTTGTACTGATTCATGTGAAGCTTAGAGGTGCTTTGTCACTGTCCAAGCTTGTGGGAGAGGGTGTTGTTCTTTCCTGAAACAAACTCAGTAGATCCCTAGTTTCTCTAGTGAGAGTGTGAGCCAATGATTTCGTTATCTGTGCTGCAGCATCAGGTGCAACTTGAAAACTGACTGTGATAATTACCTCGGTGACTTGAGTTACCCGATTCTCAAAGTAGAATAGTGTTGATTCTCTATTGTGTAGAGCTCCTTCCATTTTGTTTTTGTGGGTTGGTTGTAGGTTGCGGACATGGTTTCGACCTTCTCCTTCTTCTTCTTGGCACTTGGCCTATGTATATCCACTTGGTTTGGCGTGTTGGTTGACTCTCCCACTGCAAATCGATTACCGTTACGCTTGGCACTCGAGCTTCGATGGAGATGCAGAGTTCGTCTAGTTGTGCTTGGAGCTCTTCTTCTTCTGTCATCCAATTAGCAAATCCTGCTAGCCATTCATCCATTTACATAGTTTAGGGGTTTCAGTCTTGTAAACTGAAGGGTTTCATGAAAAGATCCTCCGTGGGGGCACCAAATGACGGGAGCAAAGCGAACCCCGAACCCCGACGGCCTCTAAAACACCGGGGACCGAATGGCGCGCCTCGAGCCTGTCATGGTAAAGCGAACAAGGGCACCACCTAGCTTCAGCGGCTAGGACGCAAACAACACACCACCATAACAAAGTTTTCATCCAAGAGAGATGGATGCTTGGGAGTAATGATGAAGAGGAAAGGGAATGAGATCAAGTGAGAGAGAGAGAGAGAGAGAGAGAGAGAGAGAGAGAGAGAGAGAGAGAGTGAGGGAGGGGGTATAGCGGCTTAGTACTTAGGCACTACAAAAGGATGGCGAATCCGCACACCCTTCACACATACACAAGCTCACTCCAAACACAAGACTAGGTGGCGATTCCGCACACCTCACATGGGCAAAACATTGCAAGAAAACATACTCACAAAACCTCAAGATTTATTTAGAGAATAAGGCGATGAAATGGGGAGCATAGGGTAGGGGAATGAGAAGGGAGAGAGTGGTAGAGCACATGGCGGATAGGTGGGAGTTGATGGCGAAGACTCGCACGAGGGTTATGGCCATCATCCTTCATTTAGTTTCCCTTCATCTTCCATAGCCAAGGGTGTAGAGGTCATGCTCAAGACAAGCATGGTGATTGCGGTGACGGTGATGGTGTGGGTGTGTGTGTGTGTGCACTAGGCACACACAGTGCATAGTGTGTTCTTTGGTGATGTTGTGTGTGTTTAGTGTGATGGTGACCCCTCTTTATATAGGGGAGGAGGGGGGAGAAATTATAGAATTTAGAAATGAAGAGATCATTATCTACATAGGCCATGTGACTGTGGGCCCCACTTGTCTGGCTGTGTGTATATGTGCCAGAACAGAAGTCTCATGAGAGAGAGACTAAGAGAGAGAGATGGGTTGATGAAAAAAAGTGAGAGGTGACATGGAGACTAAAGTAATTAGAAGAGGGGGGAGAGGGGAGTGTGTTCAGAGGTGAATCTCTGTGCAGATGCGTGTGAACACAAGAAAAATCAGGTAACCACCGGGTGGGGATGGGTCTGTGGGTACTTTTTTTCAATGAAACTGAGTGTGTGTGAGTGTGGGGAAGGTTATTTAGCTACAAGACAAGAGATATGGTGCCCTTTAGAGAGAGGGGGGGTATTTGGGTCATGGGATATATAGGAGAGAGAAAGAGGGGGTGGGGTATACTATTTTGGAAGATAGGGTAAGTTGAATGTGAGTTAGGGTGCATTATTGGTGAGTTATAATGCATTATTGGTGAGAGGTGGGGTAGCTTTAGGGGAGAGAGAAAGGAGAAAGGACAAGGGGAAGAGAGAGGGGGTTGACCTTTTGAGTGGAGGAGAGGAAAAGGGACACCCGACGGGGCAACAGTGAAGAAAAAGGAGGCAAGGTGGGGATGGGCTATCCCGCAGGCATGAGGTGGCCTATTTTACCTTTCTTATATATTTACATAATCATACTTTATTTTTTCTTACTTTTTCCAATGCCTTTCATCACTCCCTCCCTAAGAGGGGGTTTTCATGGGGTGGGGACGAGAGAAGAGGGGTATGGGAGCTTGGCTTGTGAAAAGCCCCCATCAGCAGAAGCGGAACAGCATTAGATAGCTAGATATAAACAACAAAAAGAAATGGAGGAGTTAGGTGATCTACTCACTAAATTGTCCCATGCCTGCAAAGTAAAAGATGAGCAGTTGACAGAAGTTAGAAATGATCTTCTTACGACCTCTCTGTCAGCTTAGAAAATTCAGGTGCAGTTAGATGTTGCCAATGCTTCTCTGCAATATTCTGAACAGAGGATCAATGATCATGCCATTTTCTTACGGTAAATCAGAGAAAATCCAACCGTGGCCTCGATCAAAAGAACTGATGAAGTGTACAAGGCACTTGAAAATAAAAACAAGGACTTAGAATTAGAATCAAAGTGAGAACAATCATAGCGCAGGGACCTGGCACTGATGAGGGTTCAAGAGAGGAGGAGCTTCTAAAGGAGATAGCAGAGCTCAAGCGGATAAATCAACTCCTCAAAGATGGAAAACCAGACACGCTAGAGAGGGGGAAAGGGGAACACACCCAGCACACAACACAATGCCTCACTATAGCCCAGGGTATACACAACACCCCAATCCACTAGAGTTCACCTTCAAAACTCAACACTACCCACAAGAAAATCATCACTTTCACACAACCATACGCACATACGCCTTGCAATGCACCAGACATACTCAATCACTCTGCTCCGATCAATTCATAGCCTTCCACACTCACACAACCTCTCTCTATCTCTCTTTGCACGACAAACCTCGAAGAGGCACACGCCTACACACGCTCGGAAACACACGCACAAGTAGAGAAGAGAAGGGGGAAGGGGGAACGATGCCCAAAAACAGTAGAGAATAGTCTTCTAGCATGTGCAATACCATATACAACCAACACACTACCGGCATGAACCTTGGCAACTAAAAAAAATGGCTCAAAAGCCTTGGCAAAAAAACCTCATGGCAAAAAAGCTAGCCTTGGTCAAAGACCCCAAAAAAATGAACATTTATCTCCTTTTATAGGAGTGTGTCTAGGAGGATTTAAAAAAGAAAAATGGGGTGAGCTTCCATGTCGTGCACTTCACTTGGAGCTCCAATTAGAATTTACTTGCATTGCCACCACTTGGCACATTTGATTTTTGGAACATTTGCATGGTACACTTCTTGACTCCTTGTCCATTCCATTTGGCCGTCCAGCTTGCCCTTTTTGGACCTTTGAATTCTCCCCTTTGAAAGCCTTCCCTCTCTTCCACTTGCTCTCTCCTAACCCTTTGGTGGGATTCGTCTTTTGGCTGGAGTTTTTGAGCCCCCTCTTGTGCTCCAGATTGACCTCCTCGCACTGCTGTGGGACCACTTTCTTCCATGAGGGGGGAGGCAATAGCGAGGTCGTTATTGCCCTCCCTCTTGCCTTCAAAAACTTGGGGGCCTTAACGGCCGCGGGAACCACCGCTTGTCCGGATGCCACGTCATCAACAAAACGGCGCGAGCGCAAGTGCCCCTGCACCGCCGCCACGGGCCAAAACCGCCACCAAACCGCCTCAGTGTGCCGCGCGCAACGCCCGGCAAGGCCGCCACATGCACGCCATAGCCAACGGGAGGGAGCTCCCCTCTCTCTCCCCTATTGTGTCTTAATGAGGGCTCACGAGCCTGTATATGTACCACATCCATCCAGACTTCCATGGTGCATATGGGACTATGCCCCCGACACGTGGCAGCCCCTAGCTTAATTGCACCCCCAAGGGTTATAACAACCTTCCAAAATATTTAGAAAAAACCCCTTTTTTTGTCCTCTTCCCCAGACTTCCCTTTATTGCTCTCGGACCCGACTTCCAAGCAGTCACAACTTACTGAAACTCCACCTTCCCAGCTCCGACTACACTTTCCATCTCTGCATTTTGATTCCTCGGCACCATCGAACCAGGGCCTCCAAAAATGAAAAAAATCATATGCAATTGCCCTTCCATTATCTACTGTCAACTTTGAACGATCATTACTCCGCGCTCCAACCTCGTAATGGCATGCCGTCGACTCCGACTAGCTCCACATAGTGCATACTACCTTCAAGAACGTTGGCGAGATCCCAAAGATGCTAGATGGCACATCCTCCAATGCGAGCAAGTGGGCTCAGACCCGGCCCCCGAAAAAGAATCAATTGGCCATAAAATGCAAATCGTGGTTCTGATCCGCAATCTGAAAAGACGGGCAGACTCCATGAATTGAGCTCTACACACCTGTACCTCAACATCCACTTGGACCACTCGTCCCCAGCTGCCCTGTTTGGCAAGAATCTGCAATCCACTGAAACTTCAACCTTCAATAACTTGGGCTTCGTATCTCGGTTTGATGAGCCATCTAGACCTGCTCCTTCAACACTTCAAGCGCTTCATTCCTGGACCGAAAAGCTGCACTTTGCATCTCCTTCATATATTCCCCAAATTAGCCCCTAATGGAGTCTTCCTTGGCCTATAAGCCATATCAGGCATACAATTCCGCTGCTACATGTCATCCCATGATTCTCCTAGCTGCTCCAGCCCTTTGCCATGCTTCTTCTAGCCTGCATATATATGCCCATGCCACCTCCTAGAGTCGACACACTTTGGCTGTACCAACGCAGGAAGAGGTAGTCACTTCAGAGCTGCCACAAATAGACATACCCTCGGTCTCTTTTGCTGAGTTTAAGACGCAGTCCACAGCAGAGTCGAGTGGTGATGAAGATTTTCAGGTTCAAATCACAAATGCAGACACAATGCCAATGGTTTAGCTGTCAAAAGCTGAAGAAGATGCACTGAAGGAGAAGATCACCTTAGAGGTGGATGAGCAGTGGAAGGCCACTATGGATTGGGAGTTGAAAGTTTTTCACTCTGTCAACGTCACTCAACTCACTCCCAATCAGATCAATGCTCAATGGCACCAACAATCCTTGCCATACCCTCTCATCAAAGTAGAACTATTATAGGTGAAAGAAAGCCTGTATAAGAATATGAAAGAAGATGGCGCAGATAAAGACCACCCAAAATGGAGGTTAAGCTAGTTGAACAAGAATCCGAGATACCTAATTCTATTCACAAGAGCACCTGCAGCCCTACAAAGAGATCCAACATTCTGTCCTATACCCAGAGTAAGGACATGGTAAGCGCATGAAGCACTACAAAAGAAGAGGCCAACTTGACTCAACTTCCCCAGGTTGCGAGCTCCAGAGAGAGGCCAAGCGACGGAGGAATACATGGTGAAAACCCTAACGGGCACCATGTCTTTCTTCAAGAGTCTGCCAAATCTCTCCTGTGCAATGTTATATAAGATCTGTAGGATGCTACTCATATGTATACAAGTTTTTAATGAGCCTGAGCAAACAGGAGCCCCATGGATCTCATTCTTGGAAGGAAACAAAGGCTTATGCTATGATCTGAGTGGGCAACCTTCAAAAGAAATCCTTTACGGATTCTATGCCAGATGCATGTTCCTACCTTCGAATAATATGCTAGCCTTTGAAGAAGCATTCTACACTGGATTCTTCACGTGGCGAACGAAGATATTTGCACCGGTGATAAGCAACCTAACGTCTAGGTTTGTAGGCTACTCAACGGTGGAGCTGAAGAATCAGGTCACAATGCAATTTTTGCAAGTGCCCGACAAAGAACGAAGAATCAGATACCAGAAGGCACTGGACGCGCTTAAAGACCGCCTCGCCAGTCGTCAACTCGAAGACTATTTCAGCCCATAACGTTGTGTCAAGGGATGACACAGGCGAGGAGGGGGGGAATGTTAGCAGCAAGCTAACACGGACACCATTTTTTGGAGTTCTCTTTGTAAAAAAATTATTAGTATGATAAATTGAGAATAATGTAACTCTTATTTTCTCGGATAAACTCTGTAATTAATGAGCCGGGGCTACAAGCTTCCAGATTGTATCAGCCAGTCACACCCAACTTTGGTAGAACTCTAGATTATTAGTTTTGACCACCCAAAAACCTTGGCTAAGGTATAAAAGCCAATTTTTGTAAGTTTTATATAAATTTTGGATAAAAAATACACAGTGTGAGCTAACGACGCTCACTTCTCTCCTTCTCGTGCTTCCTACTCCCTCTCCGGTTGTCACATTGCGAATGCGTTTGTTTGCATTGCAACCGCAGGTAAGAGCTCTACGCATTGACGTAAGCCATTCACAATATTTCTTAGCTTTTGGCATCGCCGACCCGCGGTCTAATTTCATCATAACTAGAAATTTACACTTTTAAATCGAAAACTAAGCATAGGCGGGGTATTGGGGCATCATTGCTAAGCATTTAGATGCATTCTGGGTCGAAAATGACTAGGTAAAAAATCCACTACTGTTAATAATCGCGATTTTGGAACTTGACCTAAAGTGGGGTTTGAGACCATAAGCATGTGTACCTAGGTCCTATAAACTTGTCCTAGAAGTTTCGTTACGTTTGGATGTCATTTGATGTTGTAACGGATGTGATTTGTTTGCCGATGAGCGATTGGATTTTGGTGATTTCAGTCACTTGAGTGTAGCCTGAGTTAGATGCAAGTTGTTAGTTGTTTTCCAACAGATTGACAACCTCTTGTAGCCTCTATGCATTAGTCGAGGCAGCTTTGTCCCATGGTTTGACAAATTAATTGTGGTTCTCGCTAATACTGTAATAAGATAGGATGGTGAGGTTAGACATGCGTCCCACACCAATATTCTAGCTTTTTCTTCCTTGGCACTTCCCCATATTAAATAATCAGTTTAACATGAGAAAATCATTTAGGAGAATTAGATATTAGTTATTATGACATTACCTCTCTCTTGAAATCATAGTATGGGGTAAAGAAGATAAAGCCTATTCATTAGTCCTTTTTTCTAGCGGGTAGAGGATCCCTATGCATACTAATTCATTTTTGTGCACAATAAAGAAAAAGAGAGCCTTATAAGACAAAAACTTTGTTCATTTTAAACTTTTGTACATATGCTTACTCTAGGGAAGCATTGTAAGCATTGACAAGGTTTAGGGTATCCTTTAATTGTATGCCTTGCATCCATCTAGCATCTTCAAAAGGATAATTCTTAAACTTAATAAGATATCCTCGGATAGTCTTACTGCCTCTTAGTACCTTGTCTTCATGTCAGAGAATGGACTCGGGCTGCAACACCTCTTCTTGGTCTTCGATCTCCTCTTGCCGCATAATCTCCTCTTGTTGAGCTTGAGAAACTCTATAAGGAGGTTTATTAGGCGGTGAACTTCCTGGAAGAAGTTCGATTGCATGGTCATCATTGCCTCATTTAGGAGGTAGTTCACAAGGGATGTCGTCAATAAAGACATCTTGAAACCCCTTGAGAAAATTGGATAACTCTAATTCCTTGTGATTGTTTATATTTTCTTTTTCTAAAGCATTAGGTTCATTTTGAGAATATTTAACAAAAATCATGTACACGGAAATAGAGCTCTTTATTGACTTATTGAAAGCCTGCGTATGTACAATGGGTATGGTGTTACCCATTTCATTAGCATTTATGTACATATCTTTTTCCATGAACCTAAAATAGATTCTTTTTTCATGGAATTTAACATTGGCAACCATGTAATCAAACCATAGTGCCCCTAGGATTACATCCTCGTGCTTGAGAGGAGAGATAAAGAAGTCCTCTTTGTCCACATAGCTTTGGACATGGATCCTCAATTTTTCGATTAAGGGAGTGATTGAAGCTTCTTGCCCCTTGAAAGCACCATCTGCGGGTAGGACATCTCCCATCTTGTAGGCTTGTATGCCTAGCTTGGTGGCCAACTCTGTGGATATGAATTTGTGAGTAGAACCAGGGTCAAAGAGAATAAAAGCATCATGTTCTCTTACCTTTCCCCAAGCATGGCATCGAGGAGATCCTTTGTGGTGAGCTCCCTCTTCTTGGATTTTGACCAAGGTAGCTCTAAGAGGCTCATGGTGGGTGTTCTTATGGGGACAAGCGTGGTACGCATGCCCTTGCTCGCCGCACTTGAAACATAGATTATCCTTGCAATAACGCTCAAGCTCTTCAGGATAGAGTTTGTTTTTACCTTTGCAAACTCCCTTCTCCTTAGCTTTGTTGGAATTGCCCTTAGGAGACTTTTGGACATTGTCCTTCCCCTTAGGTCATTGGAACCCTTGTTTTTCATGGGCTTTCAATTTCTCCTAGCCCCTGTTTGGAAGTTGATTAGAGAAGCCACCATAGTATGGTGTATAACCATAGATATAGTGCGTGGCCTTTGGGAGTTGACATACTCCGCCATTTCTTCTGTTAAGCCCGCGCAAAATTGTTGCTTTTGCTCTCGAAAATCCATCTTTTTGAAGACAGTGGCTTTGAGATGTAAATCCCAAAACTTGTCTACATATTTGTGAATGGATCCGTATGGGGAGAGCTTCAAGCTTCGCCATTGGGTGACTACTTTGTCTTTGGCATCGGTGGCCAAAAACTGCTTCATGATGGAAGCTCTTAAAGCTTTCCATGTTCGTGGTGCTTCACCGTTGGCCCGTAGGCTAGACCACCATTGCCTGGCGGACTTTTGAAAGTGCATAGCTTCATGGTGTAGCTTAGAGGACTCCGTGAATCCCTCATCTCCAACCGCCGCATCAAATTGTTGGATAAAGGCCAAGACTTTGTCCATAGCACCAAAGGTGCCATCGTAGGTAAGGAAAGAGATGCTCTTACCTCCCTCTTTGAACTTCTTGAGCTTGGATGACCTCTTCAAAGCGGGATAGAATTTCCCATGGCCTCTTCTTTTCGATGGTTCAAAAGTTGCACCCTCACTTTCTTCAGAAGGTGAAGAATTTGAGGAAGATGGAGAAGAGGGTGACCTCTTTCTTGCCTTTTTCTTGCCTTGATCTTCTTTGTATGCACCACCACTTTCATAAGAGGAAGAGGATGAAGAAGAGGGTGTCCTCCTTCTCACCTTTTTCTTGAGTCTTTTCTTTTGTCATCCCTGTTTGAATTATGGTGTGGAGAAGTGTGCGATGGCCTTCTCCATTTAAGAGGTGATGGAGAGAGTTTAGCCCGCAGTCTTCGTGGAGCCATCTCCGCCGAGGTGGCACAAGACTCACTTCTTTCTCGTTCCTTTGGTGGGGCCTCTTGAGTTCTCCTTTGAGACGGAGATGAGTCATCAATAAGCAAATTTCTGAGCCCTTCATATGGACCCTCTTCTTCTTTTGGGAGTCTCGCAAGGAGGCTTCCTAGTGATAGCCGTTTTTCGGCTCTCCGTAACTGCCATAGTGAGTTAACCCACCCTATCAAAATCATCTAAACACTGTGGCTATCCCTACCATTTCACTGTATATAGGTGTGTGTGAGTTATGGGACTTTTCCCATATCTTCTTAAAAACCCTCAGCTAGCTAGTCACTGGGCTAGTTGAGCCAAAAAAATAAAAAAAATATAAGTATATTATGGCCCATTTGTGTGTAAATATTTCATTGTATATAGGGCCTAAATAAAAGGATTTTTCATAATTATTTTGGTATTTATTTAAATATTTCTACCTATGGTGTGTTATTTATGCTATGTACATTGACTCACCATTACCATATTTTTTCTTACCATTTTGCATACTCTTTATTCCATATAAAAATAATTTCATGCAAGCTTCTCTTATTTTTGGTGTAACTCCATCCCAGCAAAAATAAAAAAAAACTAGTTTTATTTATGTGTATATTTTTTCACTATTGTGATTTTTTCCTTCTTACATCTATTCTCTTTTACTCTCATAAATTAGAAAACCAAAAATATTCATCTTTTTATGGTAGACTTATAATGAGAGAGATTTATTTTGACCCCTTTATATTTTTTCCACCTATATTATTTATATTTGACATGTACATATTTTTTTAGACCCCTCAATATTTGATTTTCTTAGTTGTACTATTCACTTATATCATGATCTCAACAATATCTTCAATTATAGACCTACCAAATAAGGTCAAGGGTATGTGGAATGCATGCATGCACCATGGGGAGCTCACTATTGGAGGTATTCAAAAGAATCATCCAAAGAAGGACCTCACAAGGACCTTGTGCAGTGGAAAAAACAGTCGGTCTTGCTGAATTTTTAAAGATCACATGCTCCCCGAATTTGAAAAGGTGATACAAACAAAAGTTGTAGCTCGTGAGTTGAACTTTTACGTCAAATTTTTTCATATTTTTTTGAGGTACGAGCTATGAGCTAGGATTTTATTTGTGGACCCCAGTTTGCCCATGCTATGCAGCCACACTCCCTCTTCCACTTTATCATTTTCCTCTTTCACACACACCTCTCCACTCATCATCCCCACCTCTCTCACCACTCCTCTATGCACCCTACTCACCTTCTTCTAAACCTTTAAGAATAAGAGAAACCATGGTGAACTCATGTTTCCTACACACACTTCCATTCCAAAATTGACCACCTAGTCTCATTTTTCCTCATCCATATTACCCATATCTATCAAAAAACCATAAAATTCAGCCTCTTCTCTTGAAAGACAGCATCATGGTGATTGATTACTCATATTCAATTACCTTGGGTCCCAAAGGAAGGTGAAGAGTGAAAAAAACGTACCGTCAAAGCTAGTGGACCGTCAACAAGCGTCAAAATTGACCCTACTCAAGACACTTGGAGCATCAACATTGTAAGAAATCCATGTTTTCTTACCTATTAAGAGTTTTTTCTTCCTTATTTGTATCCTACTTGGATACTTCCATTGTAAATATCCAATTCCATTTGTAGATCGATAAAATAACTAACTCTACTAATTTACTAACACTAACCTACTATGAAAAGTCCTATCACCTCCACTTCTCTCCTCTCTCTCTTCTTCATCTATCCACACCAGCTTCTTGATAATTCCAAGCAAAAGAAATTAGATAAGTGCTAAAAATCTAACCCAACCATGGTTAGAGGAGTAACCCTAGCCTTCAAAATTGCTATAAAAGGAGGGTGTAGCTAGTACAAAGGAGGAGCCATAACCAAGAACACTATGCTATAGCTTGAGAAGCCAAGCTCAACCTCTCTAGAAGGAGCTCTTGAGTGGAAGCTCATTGTCGTATGCTTGTGCATGTGTTGTAATAGGGGTGATTAGCACGAGAAATCTATGCCATTCTAAGAGAGAGAGTGATCATTCAATTGAGAGTGGAAAATCTATCATTCCTCCTACTAGTGTAAGCCCAACATTTGCTGAATCAAGGAGGGTGGATTTGGACTAAGCTTGGATACTTTGTCTCTCTTCCAATGTGAAGTAATGGACAACAATGATGTGTAAGTGTCTTGGTGATATTTTTAGTTCTTGATAGCTTGTGTCAGGGTGTTGTCATCAATTTATCCATAAATCCCACATATTGTAAGAGGGCGACAGGGTGGAGAGGACTCCTCTGGCCTTAAGACGGTGATTGGGGTGGCTTTTCTTGTGATGTGTCGTGGTGAAATTTACTCAAGCTATGTTGAACAAAAACTAATCTCACTTTGATCGGTCATGACAGATTTGTAAGAAGGTATTAATGCAACAAGCATCCCCTCCCTCTTCTCTCTCTTTCTTACATATATAATTGTGTTTGTTTGATCATTGACGATACAGTTCAAAGCAGCCCGAGCACTATCTCTCTCTCTCTCTCTCTCTCTCTCTCTCTCTCTCTCTCTCTCTCTCTCTCTCTCTCTCTCTCTCTCTCTCTCTCTCTCTCTCTCTCTCTCTCTCTCTCTCTCTCTCTCTCTCTTTACGCGTCCTAGTTCGCATCCAAAACTAGGTGGTGCCCCAAATTTGAGTAGGGTTAGGTTGCAGGTTTGTGTGTGTGTTTGTTGTTTTTTCCAATCCCAACCCAATTGAGCAGCACGGGAGCCTACAAGGGTGCTTAGAGGCCACCCTTCTTGTTGCCCACCCCAGACCGTCTCACTAGGTACTCTCTCTTCATGGTGGGGAGTTTGGAGAATCCCATAAGCATGAAGCTACCGTTGCACATCACTTTGGAGGGATGGATTGCCCAGCTTGTTAAATCCTAGAAACCAGATAATTAACAAGCATAGGGGTATCATTAGTAGCCTGTTCATTAGCAAAATCAAAGCTATCAACATTAATTTCACTCTCTTTACTCTTTTTTAAGTGTACTTTGTCACTTCAAGCCCTAGTTGCTACTGCTCTTTACACCTTTAGAAAAGCACTCAAGCTATTATACCTGTGGCTCGAAGACCATTAAATGCAAGGAATAGAAGATAGGGTCGTTCAACACCAAAACAGCACCGACTCCTGTCAAGCTTCTAATAGCTCAATAGTGGTTAAGCCATAGGCAAGCCCCATAGGACTCCACTATTAAGACCATAGCTCTCGAAGGTGATGCCCCGTTATCTGCACAAAGGCAGCACACTACAAGGCTGAAAAATCCCTATTCCACTTACTCAATTGCAATTAATAGTACCAACCATTTATAGCTAGATTGAGGACTTCCCTTCTTGAGCAAGAAAAGAGAAACCTTGTGCTCTGATACCAATGTAACATTTAATGGCCTAGTAACTTGTGTGTTGCGGAAAATAACATGAACATAGTGAGCATTCATTAGAATAGATTCCTAATGAACCTAACAAGAGTGCTTCGGTGGAGAAAGCAACAAAAAGCATAACACCTAGTTAGATAGCATGAACAATACTTCAAAAGAGAGAGAAATTAAGCTATTGACAACAGTTGAGGACCAGATTTACATGGAGCTGGTCCCCCCCCAAAAGAATTTGTATTATAGGTTTCTCCCATCAAGAGAGATAGTTTACAATACAATTCTTTGTGTTCCTTCAATACTAGCTAGTGCAATGAAGATTGAAGCTTCAAGCACTAAGCAAAACACTTATAAAACACAACATCAATTCCCTCACGATCTCAGACCCAAGACCTCACACACCATCGAAGATGGTGAGAGATAGCAAGGTAAGAGAGTAGATAGAGAGGAAGAAGGAGTAGTCTTACGAGAAATATTTACGTCTCCTCACATAATCACTCATATTAGCATACCATAGCTTAGTAATTAGCATGGTACAGAAGATGAGCATGCATTGAAGCTTGACTCTTGGTTGGATTTGCATCACAAAGCCAAGAGTTGTTGGTGTAGGCCTCCCTTCTCACAAGCTTCGAGTAGGAGCTTTCCATTAAAGCTTGAGAAGGAGAGAGAGAGTCTTCTTGCTTCACACATGAGCTTGTGTGAGTGTGTGAGATAATGCCTTTGAAAATTCAGCCCCCTCTCTCTCTGGGTCGACGCCTCTTGCTATTTGCTCATGCTACCACCCCATTGGACCTCTCTAGGCTTAGCCAATAGGATTTAAGGAGCATAAGTGAAAGACTTCTGACATGTGTCCCCCTTTCCCCTTTTATGAGAGCTTTAGGTAATTATTTAATGCAACTAAACTCTCATTGGACCCCTTTGTCTCCTGGACAATAGGCATCAGGCAAGCCATTGGGTTGTTGAATGCTCATTGGACCCCTTGGGAGACTCTGCAATAGTCTTTTGGAGAGCTTAATTCTGATTGGTTCTTTTATTAAGTGTTTTTAAATTAATTGAACTAGATTTACTCTAGCCTAATTCTCATTGATCCACCTCCATGGCCATGCAATAGGATTTGAGTACACCTTGTGGGCATCTGGGCTAGGGAGCTGACATGTGTCCCTCATTCCCTTTGTGTAAAGGAGGCTTGTGTGTGTGTGTGTGTGTGTGTGTGTGTGTGTGTGTGTGTGTGTGTGTGTGTGTGTTTCTCTCTCATCCCCTACTTGCAAGGCTCGCCCCCGCCTTTGTAGGATCCATGAAGATAGGGTGCTATTTAGGGCTTGTCTTAATAAAGAGAGCATCGAGAAGATTGCAAATTTGTATAAATTATCATCCTTCTCTACTTTCTATGACACTTTGTTCATAGAGACATTGTAAATCTCTTGATGCTTATGAATGATTTAACCATAATCCTAAGGAGTTTTTGTCCAGGAGTTTTGTAGCACAAGTGGATTGTTTAAATCTTGCAAGCTTGATTGGACTTGAGGAGGATGTTCTTTATGAAATTGTGAGAAGGTTGCCTCATTCCGACTATGTGGAACTCGAAGGAAAGGAGCTCCTAGTCAATTGCTACTTTCTCGCAGCCTTCGATGAGCATGAAGATCTAGTTTTTATACAAACCGCTTGTGCATTGGGAATTGTAGAGCAAGTGTAATTCATTACTTGGGACGTGGTTGCTCTTCTAGATCCAGAAAATGAAGTTTTAGATATTTTTGTATATCATCTTAGCTTTGAAGAATTTCAACCCTTCTTAGAGCTCATAAATAGTCTACCCTTTTGTTTTGATCAAACAAATCGAGACCTCATTGAAGCTTGGATAGCTGAAGAAGAAAACCTAGAGTGGTACTTTCTTACTTCTTCATTTGCAGGCGAGTGGTTCTAAATTTCTATTGTATCCCTTGTTGCAACTTGTGTTGTAGTCTTTCATAATAATGGAAAGCCAATGCCAAATGTCCGGATACCCTCTTTTCTTTGGAGAGCATGGAGAGGATGCAGAATTATTTTTAGCAAATTTCAAGATGTCTTGTCGTATCAAGAGGATAGTAACTGATCAAGAACGTGTAGAGATGTTTGAGGTGGTCCTTAGGAAAGATGCTAGCACTTGGTTTGACTCTTTGCCTGAGGAAGTTAAAGGGAATTACACGAAAGTTGTGAATCATTTCAAGAGATACTTATTTGATCCCCAAAACACTCAAAAACTATGGCAAGACATTGTTTCTCATAAGCAAAAAGATTTAGATGACTACTACTTGTACAAGCAAGAGTTTCTACGTCTTTGGGATCTATGGATACGAAGTGTTGCTAACCCTGGTGATGGTGCAGAATTTCTAAAGAAGGAGAGATTCATAGATGGACTCTTTCCTGATCTTAAGGTAAAGATGGAGGCGGATGCACCTGCCACCTATGATGCAGCTGAGATTAGAGCTTCCAAGAAGTATAGGAAACTCAAGTGCCTAAGGGGAGAGGTTCCAATAGAAGGTCTTAGACCCAAAGGTAAGTCACAAGCATCAACATCTAGGGAGCTTCCTGAGGTAACGGCGGAAGTGATTGAGAAGTTAAATGAATCTTTACGCAGCTTGTCCATTCACCTTGCACAAGTTGTAGGTCCAAAAGGACAAGCAAGGAAGTCTGAAGAGAGAGATCCATGACCTAGGAGAGTCTTACAATGTTGGAATTGCGGAGAGTCTGGACATGGGATGTATAATTGTCCTTGGCCCCGTGGGGAGCCAAGGAGACCTAACTTGAATTACCCACTGATGAATGCAGGTGAAGGAACTAGACAGCAACCATGGATTCTACAAAGGCCAAATGGAGCAAGACCACCTCCACAAGGAGTGGAAGGAGTTCCACCTTTGCCAGACACAAATGTGCATGTGGTAGAGGTGACAAATTCAAAAGAGGTTGACATGGAAGCAAATGGCATTAAGCGTGGCCATGGAAAAGGGAAGGAGAAAGAAGGTGTCACATCACAGAGTGACCATGGACGAGGTAAGAAGGCAAAGGAGACCAATGAAGCTAAGAGGACTCGACGTCGTATCAATCTCCAAGACTTCCCTTTTAGACATGGTATGGCTCCATACAACTTGTTGGAAGCCATGAGAGGTAAGGGTCCTGATATCACATGGCCTCAGTTTCTTGCATTATGCACACAAGTTAGGAGGGATTTAATAAAGGCAGTTAGCACTAGGAGAAAGGTAAAAGAGAGTGTGACTTTTGTAAAAATTGCACATGCTAAAATAAATGAGGATATTACACATGTGCTAGATTGTTACATCAAAGGAAGATTGGTTAGGAAAGGTCTAGTGGATGAGGGTGCACAAATTTGCATCATGACAGAGGGACTCATGCAAAAACTAGGCATGCACATCCATGAGACACCTGAAATTAAATTCAAGATGGCAAACAATAGCAAAGCTAGGTGTGTAGGCATTTGTAAAAATGTTTTTGTAGAGGCCTTTGGCATTAAGAAGGCGGTGGATTTTTATGTTATGTCTACCAAAGGAAATGGTTACCCATTTATCCTAGGGAGACCATGGCTAATGAAAATGCGAGCTTTGTAGGATTGGGAGAGTGGAAAGCTAATTTGCAGAAATGACAATCATAAGAAGGTTGTCTTTGACATGAAGGAGCAACGCCAAGAGGAGCTCCATGAAGAATCATCTCAAAGTGAGACGGAGAAAGGCTGGACCGATAGCACTTCAGAAGGAGAAAGTAGTGGTAGAATTACTGAAGAGGAGTCTTCCATCGAAGTCATGGGGGTAAGGTTTAAGCCAAACAACCAGGAGACCTCTTCTCGAGGTTTGGAAGAGGTAGGTACTCAAGAGAACCAAAATGTGCAAGATGAAGGAATGTTAGAAGGTATGTTGCCTACAACACTTACAAAGGGCGAAAGAGAGGAGTTCAAATGTGTGCTAGGGAAATTTCCGAGGCTTTTTGCTAAAGACTACACCGATGTGCGTGGAGTAGATGCTGTTCAACACAAAATTGAGTTGAAGCCAAAGGCCACACTTAAGGCTCAAAAGCTACGAAGGCTAGGAGTCATCAAGGAGCAGGCTTTACTCAAGGAGGTAAGAAAGCTTCTAGCAGCAGGTTTCATTTATCCAGTGGAGAATTCACAGTGGGTCTCTCCCGTTGTTGTCACTCCTAAGAAAAACGGCAAGTGGAGGGTGTGTGTGGATTACCATCCACTTAATGAGGCAACAAAAAGAGATCACTTTCCCCTCCCATTTCAGGATGAGATACTAAATGTGGTAGCTGGTCATGAGAAGTACACTGTGTGTGATGGCTACTCGGGTTACTTTCAAATAGGTATCGCATTGGAAGATCAATTGAAAACAACCTTCATCACTCCTTGGGGTTGTTATGCTTTTAGAGTCATGCCATTTGGCCTGAAAAATGCTCCTGCAACTTTTCAACGCTTCATGAACATGGTGTTTCAAACATTCTTTGGAAAGTCCATTAGGGTTTTTATTGATGATTTTTGCATTTATAGCTCAAAATCATTGCATCTACAAAGGGTAGAAGAAGGTTTAAAGAAGCTCTATGACATGGGAGGTCAACTCAACCCCGACAAGTGCCACATAGGTGAGGATGAAGTGATCTTGCTTGGTCACAAGGTTTCCTATAAAGGCATTGAGGTGGATCCTTCAAAGGCAAAGGCTCTTATTGAGCTCCCATCACCCAAGAATCTCAAAGAGGTCATCTCATTCATTCAAAAGGTGAAGTATATGTCACGCTTTATTCACTTAGCTTCGGAGTTGCTTCATCCTTTGCAAAAGTTGACACAACAAGTAGAATTTGCATGGTCTGATGAGCTTGAAGAGTACTTTTGTAACATTAAAGTCATCCTATCAGAACTACCAACACTCATGCCTCCTTGTTGGTAGTACACATTCTTTGTTAGCTCTAGTGTTGGGAAAGAAACAATTGGAGCGGTTTTGCTACAACAAGATCCCCATAGTACCCGGATGCGACCCATCTACTTTGCTAGTAGGGTCATGAATGCTTTGAAGAGAGGCTACACGGAGGCAGAACTCATGATGCTTTCTCTCATGTTTGCGGTGAGAAAGTTTGGATCCTACTTGCTACCAAAACCTTTTGTAATTATCACTGCAGAAAATTTGTTTCCTTGGGTGTCATCTCAAATGAATCTTAGCACTAGGATCTCAAAGTGGATTATGGAATTGCAAGAGTTCCAATACTCTTTCAAGGTAGAAGATAGTGTGCGTGCACAATTGGCAGGGATCCTTACTTATAGGGTACATCAGAAGGAGATTAAGGTGCCTGAAATAAAGACCCTACCATTGCCACCACCGAAAAATATTCCTAATGCTTTTACCTTGTTCTTTGATGGAGCGTTTCAACGAGTCACAGGAAAAGCAGGGGGAGGGCTAGTGTTGCTCAACCCAAGTGGGGAGGTGGTCATGAAAGAGAAGGTCAATCTACCAGGTTCAACTAGCAACAATGAAGCAGAATACGACACACTACTTCATGGTTTGAAGATGTGCATTGGCCAAGGGATACAAAGTCTCATGGTAAAGGGAGATGCACTTCTCATTGTGAAACAGATTTTAGGCATTTGGGCATGCAAGAATGCCATTCGTAGGATGTTTAATCAGTTTGAAGAAGTGCAACTATATCATATTCCTAGGAAACAAAATGAAGATGCCGATTTACTTGCACAACAAGCAGTTACATGTGTTGAGAAAGAAGTGCAGGTCATCATGGTGGCAGCAACTGTCAAGCAATCGAGATACCAGGGATTGGAGTCATTGACTCCCATTATTAGCCACATTTTGGAGGGTGAGTTTCCACAAGACTTCACGAAGGATCAGAAGAGGAGACTCATGAAAAAGGCAAGCGCGTATCTCTTCCTAGAAGGATCCCTCTATCAAAGAGGGAAGGATCAAGTGTGCAGAAGAGTACCAACTATCAAGGAGATTCCAGCCATTCTAAAAGGTTTGCATGAAGAGGCATGTGGTGGTCATTTTGCCCAAGAGTTAACTGTGAAGAAGATTTTGCTTGCGAGGTATGTTTGGCCAAGTCTGCATGTGAATGTCCAACATTGGTGTAAAAGTTGTCACAATTGTCAGGTAAATAGGAATAGAAGATTGGTGTATTGGCGGTAGACTATATGACTAGGTGGGTGGAAACACAAAGTGTGGCAAAGGTAACTGATAGGACAGTGAGCAAATTTGTCTACACTCACATTTATTGTAGATTTGGCACACCTTTGGAGATTGTTTCTGATAATGGTCCAGGGTTTAGAAAGGGCTTGCTCACAGAGGTCTGTGAAGAACTTCACATTCTACATCGTCATAGTACACCCTACTATCCCCAATCCAATGGTCTGGTAGAAAAAGCTAATGGTATCATTGCAAGCATCATTAGAAAGATGGTGAGAAACAAGACAAAGTTGTGGGATGACTTCTTGGATGGTGCCTTGTGGGCATATCGAACCACATATAGGGAAGCCACGGAGTTTAAACCATTTCACTTGGTCTATGATCAAGAGGCTTTACAACCAATTGAGCTCAACATCCCAACAATACGACTTCATGGCAAAGCAACACAAGATGATCAAGAAGCATGGATGGATCGAATTCTTACCTTAGCTGAGCTTGAGTGGAAAAGAGAAGCAGCATACGAGTGCTACAAGAGGAAAGCTACGCAGGCGAAGGAGAAGCTTGACAAGAAACTAAAGGACAAAGGCATCAATGAAGGAGATCTTGTGCTAAGGTATGACAATCGACTCGACAATCGTTTTGATGCCAAATTTGAAACTAGATGGCAAGGGCCATACATAGTTAAGAAGGCTTTCAATTCAAGTTACTATCAACTTATGGACTTGAATGGGAAAGAGCACTCCAGAAGGTAAACGAGTATCGCTTGAAGCCTTATTTGAGTCGCCTTCTACCAAAGGATCTACCAAAGATCTGTCCAAAGGCAGCTATCTCATGTAGGTATTGTTCCGTGAAGCATGAGTGTAACTCAAACCAAAATTCTGAGGGGCCAAACTATGAAGACCTCGTCAAGGACTCTGAAGCACTCTCTTTGGAAAAGATGCTCTATGATGGTACATGAATATACCATCATCCTGAGGGAGGGCTAATGATAGCCGTTTTTCGGCTCTCCGTAATTTCCATAGTGAGTTAACCCACCCTACCAAAATTAACTGTATATAGGTGTATGTGAGTTAGGGGACTTTTCCCATATCTTCTTAAAAACCCTCAGCTAGCTAGTCACTGGGCTAGTTGAGCCAAAAAAATATAAAAATATAAGTATATTATGGACCATTCGTGTGTAAATATTTCATTGTATATAGGGCCTAGATAAAGGGATTTTTCATAATTATTTTGGTATTTATTTAAATATTTCTACCTATGGTGTGTTATTTATGCTATGTACATTGACTCACCATTACCATATTTTTTCTTACCATTTTGCATACTCTTTATTCCATATAAAAATAATTTCATGCAAGCTTCTCTTATTTTTGGTGTAACTCCATCCCAACAAAAATCCAAAAAAACTAGTTTTATTTATGTGTATATTTTTTCACTATTGTGATTTTTTCCTTCTTACATCTATTCTCTTTTACTCTCATAAATTAGAACACCAAAAATATTCATCTTTTTATGGTAGACTTATAATGAGAGAGATTTATTTTGACCCCTTTATATTTTTTCGACCTATATTATTTATATTTGACATGTACATATTTTTTTAGACCCCTCAATATTTGATTTTCTTAGTTGTACTATTCACTTATATCATGATCTCAACAATATCTTCAATTATAAACCTACCAAATAAGGTCAAGGGTATGTGGAATGCATGCATGCACCATGGGGAGCTCACTCTTGGAGGTAGTCAAAAGAATCATCCAGAGAAGGACCTCACAAGGACCTTGTGCAATGGAAAAAACAGTCGGTTTTGCTGAATTTTTAAAGATCACATGCTCCCCGAATTTGAAAAGGTGATATAAACAAAAGGTATAGCTCGTGAGCTGAACTTTCACCTCAAAATTTTTCATATTTTTTTGAGCTACGAGCTATGAGCTAGGATTTTATTTGTGGGCCCCAGTTTGCCCATGCTATGCAGCCACACTCCCTCTTCCACTTTATCATTTTCCTCTTTCACACACACCTCTCCACTCATCATCCCCACCTCTCTCACCACTCCTCTCTGCACCCTACTCACCTTCTTCTAAACCTTGAAGAATAAAAGAAACCATGGTGAACTCATGTTTCCTACACACACTTCCATTCCAAAATTGACCACCTAGTCTCATTTTTCCTTATCCATATTACCCATATCTATAAAAAAACCATAAAATTCAGCCTCTTCTTTTGAAAGAAAGCATCATGGTGATTGATTTATACTCATATTCAATTACCTTGGCTCCCAAAGGAAGGTCAAGAGTGAAAAAAGCGCACCGTCAAAGCTAGTGGACCGTCAACAAGCGTCAAAATTGACCCTACTCAAGACACTTGGAGCATCAACATTGTAAGAAATCCATGTTTTCTTACCTATTAAGAGTTTTTTCTTCCTTATTTGTATCCTACTTGGATACTCCCATTGTAAATATCCAATTCCATTTGTAAATCGATAAAATAACTAACTCTACTAATTTACTAACACTAACCTACTATGAAAAGTCCTATCACCTCCACTTCTCTCCTCTCTCTCTTCTTCATCTATCCACACCAACTTCTTGATAATTCCAAGCAAAAGAAATTAGATAAGTGCTGAAAATCTACCCCAACCATGGTTAGAGGAGTAACCCTAGCCTTCAAAATTGCTATAAAAGGAGGGTGTAGCTAACACAAAGGAGGAGCCATAAGCAAGAGCACTATGCTATAGCTTGAGAAGCCAAGCTCAACCTCTCTAGAAGGAGCTCTTGAGTGGAATATCATTGTCGTATGCTTGTGCATGTGTTGTAATAGGGGTGATTAGTACGGGAACTCTATGCCATTGTAAGAGAGAGACCGATCATTCAATTGAGAGTGGAAAATCTATCATTCCTCCTACTAGTGTAAGCCCAACATTTGCTGAATCAAGGAGGGTGGATTTGGACTAAGCTTGGATACTTTGTCTCTCTTCCAACGTGAAGTAATGGACAACAATGATGTGTAAGTGTCTTGGTGATATTTTTAGTTCTTGATAGCTTGTGTTTGGGTGTTGTCATCAATTTACCCATAAATCCCACATATTGTAAGAGGGCGACAGGGTGGAGAGGACTCCCCTGGCCTTAAGACAGTGATTGGGGTGGGTTTTCTTGTGATGTGTCATGGTGAAATTTACTCAAGCTCTGTTGAACAAGAACTAATCTCACTTTGATCGGTCATGACAGATTTGTAAGAAGGTATTAATGCAACAAGCACCCCCTCCCTCTTCTCTCTCTTTCTTACATATATAATTGTGTTTGCTTGATCATTGCTGATACATTTCAAAGCAGCCCGAGTACTCTCTCTCTCTCTCTCTCTCTCTCTCTCTCTCTCTCTCTCTCTCTCTCTCTCTCTCTCTCTCTCTCTCTCTCTCTCTCTCTCTCTCTCTCTCTCTCTCTCTACGCGTCCTAGTTCGCATCCAAAACTAGGTGGTGTTGCAAATTTGAGTAGGGTTAGGTTCCGGGTTTGTGTGTGTGTTTGTTGTTTTTTCCAACCCCAACCCAATTGAGCAGCACGGGAGCCTACGAGGGTGCTTAGAGGCCACTCTTCTTGTTGCCCGCCCCAGACTGCCTCACTAGGTACTCTCTCTTCATGGTGGGGAGTTTGGAGAATCCCATGAGCACGAAGCTTCCGTTGCACATCACTTTGGAGGGATGGATTGCCCAACTTGTTGAATCCTAGAAACAAGGCAATTAACAAGCATAGGGGCATCATTAGGAGCCTGTTCATTAGCAAAATCAAAGCTATCAACATTAATTTCACTCTCTTTACTTTTTTTTAAGTGTACTTTGGCACTTCAAGCCCTAGTTCCTATTCCTCTTTACCCCTTTAGAAAAGCACTCAAGCGATTGTACCTGTGGCTCGAATACCATTAATTGCAAGGAATAGAAGATAGGGTCGTTCAACACCAAAACATCACCGACTCCTGTCAAGCTTCAAATAGCTGAATAGTGCTTAAGCCGTAGGCAAGTCCCGTAGGACTCCACTATTAAGACCATAGCTCTCGAAGGTGATGCCCCGTTATCTGCACGAAGGCAGCACACTGCAAGGCTGAAAAATCCCTATTCCACTTACTCAATTGCAATCAATAGTACCAACCATTTATAGCTAGATTGAGGACCTCCTTTCTTGAGCAAGAAAAGAGAAACCTTGTGCTCTGATACCAATGTAACATTTAATGGCCTAGTAACTTGTGTGTAGCGGAAAATAACATGAACATAGTGAGCATTCATTAGAATAGATTCCTAATGAACCTAACAAGAGTGCTTGGGTGGAGAAAGCAACAAAAAGCATAACACCTAGTTAGATAGCATGAACAATACTTCAAAAGAGAGAGAAATTAAGCTATTGACAACAGTTGAGGACCGGATTTACATGGAGCTGGTCCCCCCTCCAAAAGGATTTGTATTATAGGTTTCTCCCATCAAGAGAGATATTTTACAATACAATTCTTTGTGTTCCTTCAATATTAGCTAGTGCAATGAAGATTGAAGATTCAAGCACTAAGCAAAACACTTATAAAACACAACATCAATTCCCTCACGATCTCAGACCCAAGACCTCACACACCATCGAAGATGGTGAGAGATAGCAAGGTAAGAGAGTAGACAGAGAGGAAGAAGGAGTAGTCTTACGAGAAATATTTACGTCTCCTCACATAATCACTCATATTAGCATACCATATCTTAGTAATTAGCATGGTACAGGAGATGAGCATGCATTGAAGCTTGGCTCTTGGTTGGATTTGCATCACAAAGCCGAGAGTTGTTGGTGTAGGCCTCCCTTCTCACAAGCTTGGAGTAGGAGCTTTCCATTAAAGCTTGAGAAGGAGAGAGAGAGAGTCTTCCTGCTTCACACATGAGCTTGTGTGAGTGTGTGAGATAATGCCTTTGAAAATTCAGCCCCCTCTCTCTCTGGGTCGACCCCTCTTGCTATTTGCTCATGCTACCACCCCATTGGACCTCTCTAGGCTTAGCCAATAGGATTTAAGGAGCATAAGTGAAAGCCTTCTGACATGTGTCCCCCTTTCCCCTTTTGTGAGAGCTTTAGGTAATTATTTAATGCAACTAAACTCTCATTGGACCCCTTTGTCTCCTGGACAATAGGAATCAGGCAAGCCATTGGGTTGCTGAATGCTCATTGGACCCCTTGGGAGACTCTGCAATAGTCTTTTGGAGAGCTTAATTCTGATTGGTTCTTTTATTAAGTGTTTTTAAATTAATTGAACTAGATTTACTCTAGCCTAATTCTCATTGATCCACCTCCATGGCCATGCAATAGGATTTGAGTACACCTTGTGGGCATCTGGGCTAGGGAGCTGACATGTGTCCCTCATTCCCTTTGTGTAAAGGAGGCTTGTGTGTGTGAGTGTGTGTGTGTGTGTGTGTGTGTGTGTGTGTGTGTGTGTGTGTGTGTGTGTGTGTGTGTGTGTGTGTGTGTGTGTGTGTGTGTGTGTGTGTGTGTGTGTGTGTGTGTGTGTTTCTCATCCCCTACTTGCAAGGCTCGCCCCCTCCTTTGTAGGATCCATGAAGACTTTTGTACACACACACACAAACCATCAAATTTTCCTAAGCATAACCATTGGACATAAACTTTGATTTTTGGAACCTTGGCATTTTGGAAGTCTTAATGGGATGAACCTTTGGGTATTTTGCACCTTGATCTTTTGCAAATGGCCCCCTCTTTGGATCCCTACTGTGTCTACCAGCTTAACCAATATTCTAGCTTTTTCTCCCC
This sequence comes from Adiantum capillus-veneris, assembly GCF_014529385.1. NCBI lineage: Eukaryota > Viridiplantae > Streptophyta > Polypodiopsida > Polypodiales > Pteridaceae > Adiantum > Adiantum capillus-veneris. Next base: position 86,191,961 of record NC_140948.1, on the reverse strand, counting down.
TGGCACTTCCCCATATTAAATGACCAGCTCAACATGAGAAAATCATTTAGGAGAATTAGATATTAGTTATTATGATAGTCCTTGACCATATAGATTTGTCTTGATTGACGGATGTATAACAATGGTTTGCCTATGAGCCATGTCCTATAGCAAACTTGCAAATCCAGAATACAACATAGAGAAATAGGCAACAAGTGGTCCAAGGACTTTCCTGTCTCGATTGCGGCTCATAGCCATTGTGCATCTTACACTATCAATTAAATAAAACTCCATACTGCACCTTGCCTTTGGAGTAGGTACCTCTTGCAGTAGTATCAAGTCTAGCAATAGGCCGTGCCGATCTCCTTGAGATGCTAGAGAGGCGGTTTGTACTCAAGCCATGCTTGATTTGGGTTTGCAAACTAATCATTGGTCCTTACCAGTAATATAGGCAACATTTTAATGTTAATGGTAACTGTCACAAGCCGTACTTGTGCTTGGAGTGCTTAAAGTGCACTCACCACTATTGCATAATAGGGCTATGTAGCATATAATGAAAAATTTGGCAAAAAAATTAAAATGCATGCATACCTTATTTTATGAAGTCCTTATACTGACTTATTGTGTTGTCAATCTTTTGTATGTTGCATGACCATGCATGGCAAGACAAGATTTGTGTATCCTTGTGAACGTGCCGCCCTGCAGAATCTCAAGCCTTGCTTGAGTATATACCATGGTCTCTACTATGGTGGTTTGTTGCATTGCCGATGGTAGCCTTGCTTGGTTTGTATACCTTTAACAAGCCTTGCTTGCACACAAAATACCAAGTGTTGTAATGAAATTTCCAACATCAAAATCGAATTCCCTCATCCCTACATTGCATGCGTCCGTAAGGGCCTTCACAACTTGTGCATAGACCCTTGGTCTAGCCGAGCTTAACTTCACCACCATTGAATTTGTTTTTGCATACCCTGCATAATCACTTCATTGGGTTTTCAAGGTCTTCTGCAGATGATCAAGGTGATATTGATAAACCACGTTTGGCATGTATAAAGTAGCATGTATATGCATGGGAATATGTACAAAAAGATGTAAATACACGCATTTGGGAGCTTTACAAAGTGGTTTCAAGTTAAAAAATGATGCAATGTGTACACAATGTGAATAGTCAGGTTTGCGTGCCAGAATCCAAGCACACGTATGTTCCTGGACAGGGTGTTGGCGCCTTAGATATGGTTCCAGGTAGTGGGCACTCTCATCCCGCCCGGGAAGTTTGGCACATGTGGTAACTGTCTATTTGTGGTGCTTGATCCGTAGTGATGCGTGCACCACCCTAGACGTAGTCAAAAATTGTATGTGAGCATGTGTAAATGATGTTTGTGTATTAAGGACAAAGCCTACAAAATTTGGTGGGTTTGTTTGGTATTTATCCCGCTAAAAATGCTCGTTCGGGGTCAAAATTGGCCAAAACTAGGGCTAAAAAGGTCAAAAATGGTGTGAAAAGGCTTTAAATTGTCACATCACTCATGGTGCTATGAGTGTTCCAGCTGAAGTAGAAATTTTGAATCCAATACTCAGCACTTTCACCTCTCTTTGTGTGGGAGGAAGCAGGGTTCCTACAGGTGGTCTAATGCAGTCCCGTCGCGTTTCCATCCTGTTTTCGAGTATGTGGAGGAGTGAATGAGAGCTTTTTCTCTTCAATTTTGCACTTGGGAGAGTCTATGGAAGTTTTGAGGTTTCCATGGATGTGTGTGTGCGAGGAATTGAGGAAAGAAGGTGCGGATTTCTGCAAGACTATTTGACCTTATATAGGTGCAATTAGGGTTGGGGCTACTCCAAAGAGTTCAATAGAGTGGAGTATGGTGAAGGCTTTGCAATGGATTGAGAGAGGCCTTTTGTGCTGGAGTTTTTGATGGTTTTTCTTGTATATTTTGGTCACCATCAAGTTTGATTTCAAGTGTTGATCAACTCGACTAATCTTGTAGTGCCTGCGGCGGGCAGACAAGGGCTTGTAGGTCGAGGTGTTTGGAGTTTGAATAGGGATTGTGGGGGGGGGAATTTTCATTGAGCTCTTGAGTGGTGGTGTGTGTGGGGTGGAGTTTAAGTAAATTCCTTGTGTTGTGTTGAGTTCTCTAGGCGTGTGAGTGTGCTCACGGCATCTTTTGTGCCATCATCCTTTGGCGATCCCGTTGGGGAGCGAAAACTGCCAATTGTGCACTCAAAATTTTGATTTTGACTAGTGACATATCCGAATTTCGGATGTTGAAGGGAGTTTCATGATGGTGGTGCCATGCCAACCATAAATTTTCATAGGTTGCAAGGATGCAGATGATTGGCTTGCATCATATGAGTTTGACTTGACATGTTTATGGCGTATAGTTCCAAGTGAGGTGCAAAAGCTTGTTGGTATCAATCTGGTGTTCAAAGGTAATGCAAGAGATTGGTATGAGGGCTTGTCATAAGATGAGAATGGAAATTGGAACATGTTTAAGAGATGTTTTTTGAAGCGGTTCAAGAAGGTGATTCCTTACCAAGATGCATGGAAATAGGTCACTAGTTTGTTTATGCAAGAGCACGAGTCTGTTGCAGATTTTTGGTCAAGATTTGATGATGCTTGGAGAGTTTGGAAATATTCTCTATTGTATGTGGAAGCCATGTATAAGGAGGATTCTATTCTAGTTTTACAAATAGCCAAAAAATACAGGTATTCACAAGTTTGTTGCGACCGGTCCTTAAGATGAAATTGCAAGAGAAAGAGCCCAATTCCATGTGTGAAGCATTGAAAATAGCACTACGAAAGTAGAGAAAGTTGTGCGTGGCTATAGGCATGAAGTTCCCTTTGCCAATATATGGTATGGATAGTGTGGATGACCTTTATGTGCATAAATTCACAGTTCAAGATGCTCATGCTAGAAAGAATAATAGCTTGGAGACAGGTGTGAACGACCATATGCTCAAAGTTGATGCAAATCAAGTATGTGAAGCAACTTTAGAAACTATACACATGCCTATGGTACAAAATGCCAAGGACATAGTAGATGAATAGAAAAGTTGAGCACTAGCACAAAAAATGAAGATGATCAAAGTGAAATTGAGGAGGAGGATGTAGCCTACGATGGTGATACATATGATGCTTGTGAGAGTTGGTGCGATGATGCATGTGATGCTGACATAGAATTTCTAGATCCATTTAAAGATATGATAGCCTTGCACAAAGAGCAATGTATATTTTGGGAAGGACCTTTGCAGTAACAAGACATGGATGCTTGCATCGACGATGAAATGATGGGCTACGGTCGTAAAGTTTCCACATTAAGTGAGGATGACATAGAAAACAATGATGCTATGCTGCCTAATTGCTGCCAGTGCATGTGTAGCTAGGTGCACTAAAAGGTATGTGGCGGATTGACAAGTCTCATCAAGATGCTTTGAAGGATAAAATCACAAGTTGAAGCTCTAAAGATGGATCAGTAAGCAGAGCGGATTTTTTAATGAAACAACGGGAGAAAAGAGTAGCTAAATTCAGCCAACATTTGCTGGAGAAACAGTTAGAGAAGCATGATTTGGTGATGAAGTACAAAAGATAATTGGATTTCACATTTCAGGATAAGTTTAAGAAGAAGTGGACAGGCCTTAGAAGGTCCATTAGGCTTTTTCCCACCAATGGTACTTGCTGATGCGGATGAATGGCCGTCTTCTCAAGAATCGACTAAATGGTGTGCATCTCAAGCACTATTTTTGAAAGGGAGTTGGTCTTTGTTGGCTGAAGTTTTGGTCACCTTGGGAGGAACTTCACATCGGCTTGGTTGGCATCTCTTGTGATCCCAAGCCTCATCGTCATCGACTCTCTACACGCATCTTGTTGGGTTGGCTAGAGCTTGTAATTCCCATGAGTTGCCTCTTGATTTGAGTGAAGAAGTACCTATTTGGGTGAGTTTACTCTACCATTTGGGTGTGTGAGTATCCATTCCAAGCTGCAAGTAGTCTAGGCTATAGAGGTGAAATGATTTCAGCCCTCATTGTCATTGTCTATATAGGATTTGTTTAAATATTGAAAAAAAAGTAAATTTGTGGTTATACAGGGCAAAATTCTTGGACATATTGTATCAAAAAAAGGTATTTTCATAGACATGGAGAAGGTGGCAGTGATTGTTGGAATGGCTAGATCGATAAACTTCAAGGAAGTTCAAGCATTTATGAGACATTGTGTCTATTATTGGAGATTCATCTACATGTATGCAATCATAGAAAAACCCATTTATGAGACATTGTGTCTATTATTGAAGATTCATCTACATGTATGCAATCGTAGCAAAACCCATTTGTAACTTTATAACTCATTTTGAGTGGATAGATGAATGTGAGTAATCCTTCCAAAAGCTTAAACAAGCTTTGACCACAACACCGGTATTGAAAACTCTAGACTGGAACAAAGTTTTCCATGTGCATGTAGATACTTCAAAGTTTGCTATTGGTTACATATTAGCTCAACCAAGAGAGGGGACTATGGACTTCCCTATCTCATATGCCAACAGAGAGCTAAACTAGTAGAAAAGAATTACACAACCACTAAAAGGGAAGGTCTTGGAGTGATGTACGCAGTCAAAAAATTCCGACATTACTTGTTAGCTAACAAGTTTTTTTTCCATGGATCATCAAGCCTTGCTCTATTTGGTGAATAAGCCATGCAATACAAGAAAAATTGTGAGGTGGTTCATCATCCTACTTGAATTTGACTTCACAATGGTAGTCAAAAAGGGCACCATGCACCAAAGAGAAGACCATCTATCAAGGACCACCTCAAGGGATGCACCAAAGGGGGTAGATGATGATTTACCAGATGCTTATTTGTTCTCTGTGGAAATGATTCTTCGACGATTGAAAGATCTTCTATCCCTAATGACCATACTGCAAGTAGATTCCCAAATATTGCTTCCTATTACACCGTGATTGATAGAGCAATCCGTCTTACATCATCTGCTAGTTGGATGAAATTTTGCTTTTGTGTATCAACCTGGAGGAATTACTATAGGACAACTAGTGGATCATCAAAATTGCATTTGGCTGACTTTTTCATTACAGGCTATTAATTGCAATTAATAGGTCTGGGGCTAAATCTAACATCTGTTTTCACTTTTCCAATTTAGCACTCTTTTACATGTTGAGTTCAAGCCAAAAACCCATTTAGTGCACAAAAATCACTTATTGTCCGACTCCAAGACCAAAAAACGCACTTACTTTGCACCAAAGCCAAAATCTAACACAAAACACATCTTGGGTGTCCAAAAATAATCAAACTGCATTCAATGCTTTGGGACATTGTGACCAAACACCCCATAACTTCAAAGTGCCAAAAAGTCAATAAAAATTTAACCTAGCTGTTAATCGTAATTAATAGATCAGGAGTGAAAAATGATAGCCCTTGGAAAATTTTGGTCATCACCTACTCCTACATGTTCTCACTAGACCACACATCAACTTTCAAGCCAAATGGACATCCCAAAGTTGTACATCATCCCTTTTTTGTTTTGAGAGACCTTCAAGCAAAAAACTGATCCAAATCTGTTCTTTTTGCATCCAAATGTTTTTAAGAGTGAAATACTATTAGTATTCAATGTCTTCCACCCAAGTGCATAGGCAAACCCCAAAAATGGAGCCTAATTGGTGAAGTAGCTATTAATCGCGATTAATAGCCCAGTATGAAAATTTTATACCAAGTGTTTTGAAAGATCACAAGTTTTTTTTTTAAGCTTTTGGTGATAATATTGGCTTTCAACTTCAGAATGGTCACTCTCAATTCAAGTGGGACAAAATGCCATATTTCAATTTTAAATTGTACCCAATTGCCAATTTCTTTATTCTTGCACCAAGGATCAATGCAAAGCTCACCGGCCCCAGCAACGAAAAAGTCCATGAAGCAGCACTTGCAAGAGCTTTCCCCCTACTAGCCGCAAGAAGATTCCATAGGGGTCGCAAAGAAGACCTATGCAAGAGAAGAGCTACTTGAGAAACATTATGTTGGTGCAGCCAAAGTTGGTCCGTGCTGGGAAGTGCTCTATAGCTTCTCCTTTAGATGTCACTTAGCAGCTCCAAAGTTGTGCAATCCAACCAAGGGCTTAGAGGGTGTATTTTTTAGTTTTTTTTTGGCTAGTATGCTTTTTGCCAGAGGATTTTTGCCACGGCCTTGAGCCGATGTGCCTACACAGACCCAAGAGAGTGAGTGTGTGAGTTCTTGGGCGGGCTTTTTGTGTAGAGGTGTTTGCTTGCAATGCCCCAAGTGTGTGTTTTATTGCTCGACGACCAGGTGGATGCACCATTTGTTGCTGTGAAGCTTTATATGGTGTTTTGAGTCAAACTCAACCTAGATTGAGACAACTCGGTCTCCCAAATCATACCGGCATCCATAGAGCTGTTATCACCCGGCTCAACCTCTTCTTCAATCTTGAGCTCGAGAAGCTCCTCTAACTTCACTGCTTTGACCTTGTCTGCAAACCACACTTCAATGGAGCTTCAACAATCACACCTTGACTTGGCAGCACATCCCTTGCCCGATCTGAAACCACATCCACATCCTCCGCAATTGGAGCCACTCTAACTGACATTCTTGGCACAAGAATCACCTTGTCTCTCTGCAACCATAGAACCCTTGGTTCATCTTGGCACATGTACATCCCTTTGCACCATTATCAGCTTGGCTACCACCGCATCAACCTTCTTTGACACCACATCATTTGGAAGACCTTGCCTAGTTTCATGTTCCTTTAGTATCTTCTTGGTTTTCCCGTTTTCTAGAGCTACCACTTCTTCATACAACACCGGGCTATCTATCTCCACTATGTCTTGCACTTCCTCATGCAGGAAGTCCTTGACTTTACTCAATTGCAAAAAACCAACATTCTATGCAATAGTTACTTTGATCAACTTCCCCTAAAGGGCTTTGAACTCCCATGTGAATGCTTGAAAATCCGCTTCCAAGCTTTAGTTTCTCTTTACTTTGTCTAGATGTGCATCTGCTACATATCTACTTCAAAAAAACCCCTCTAGGGCTTCACAATTGATCTTTTCTTCATCACACAGGCCATCAAACCATAGCCTTGCTTTACCACAAAATAGAGATTCGTCACAAGAAACTTACAATGTTGAGTAGAGCTTTCACTTGCGAATGTAGTGCAAGAATCAGCACTTCAACTAGACCATCCACGAGGAAGATACGAGATTCATATAGAAGAGGGAGAATACATAGTTTTCTCTGTAAAGGCACGTAGATTCATTATCCAAAGTGAACTTAAACGACTCCCTTACAAAAGTTGGCTTTTATACCTTGCCATAAGGTTTAGGGTTAAAATAAGGAATTGAGGGATCAAGAGTTACAATTTGGAAGCTTACAACCCCACTGTAATAGACTTATAATTACATTTTCAATAAATTACTTGCTTTGGGAATCAATGAATTACAATGGCTCATGGCTATATGTGTCCAGAGTGTATGAAAAAATAAAATAATACATTCTCATTGTGTCTCTAGATCATCCTGAGTTGGCTAAAATGCTAACATTCCCCCCCTTCTATTGTGGGTCATCCACGACACAGCTTCAAAAATGAGATAGCGGCCAGGCTTCCTAGATTTTTTGTCGCTTCTAAAGGGCCTCAAGGGAATCATAGTACTTTATTTGTATCTTTTTGTTGGATTCTATCCAAAACTGCATATCAAATCGGATGATTGAGCTCCATAGTGGTGTATGCGACAAAGCACACATGTAAGCTCTCTACCATGGGACCAAAAGAAAGCCTTTTCATATAGTATGAGGGGAAAAACATGAGTCTGGAATAAATTCCATAGATTACTTCATTGCTTGGTTGATCAGAAAGATCATAGCACACCCCTTTATTCCCTTTCAAAAAAGTCATCCATGGTGGATCACTTTGTTCCACACGGTGGAAGGTTTGTATGCATCTGAGGATCAGTTTGGCTATCTTGATCATCATGATACATGCAAGAGATAAGGGATATGCTTGAAGATCTCCATGGCTTCTATGAGCATCTTGACCATGTAACCCTTGTTTACTTGACCTCTGAGTGGGGCAAGCCTTGGGTAATTTAGCCAGGTAGGATGTTTCTTGAGTAGTTTTTGATGGCTGCCCCAGCTTCTGACTCTAGGCATTAGTCAAAAAATCGGATCCTTGCAAATCTTTGGTGGAGCTTGAGTGTATAGAGTCATGTATTTAGGATGCCTCTTTAACCATGTCTTTCTCCACAGGGGATGTGGGTCTGATGCATCTGCATTCTGATCCTTGATTAGTAATACCTTCACTTTGAGCACCTCGTACTTGATTAGTGGATAACAGAGGGATTGCTAATGTCAGGTAGCAATTATTTGCTATGAAGTGAGCTGGGCCACATTAGCAAAATGTAGTATTTGTTCTTCCCACTCCATTGCTTCCTTCCAGATTTTTGCAGCCTCTTGGATTATCTGAACCTTAAGTTCCTTTTCAGCTTCTGTAGTGAAGTTGTGGAGGGGCCCTTCAGGCACTGGATCCACTATCTCTTGTTCACGAGCAGATGTGGAAGCCTCTATTGGGTCTATACTTTGGAGGAATTGAAGGGCTTCCATTTTCCTGCATTGCTAGTTCACTGGTGTCTTCTTCTAAGAGAATAGCCTCGTCTTTTTGTGCCATGGCGGATTCCATATCTGCTTGCAACTTGGCTATGTGTGCCTGATATTCTTCTTCTTTGTTCATAAAACTGAGGGAAAGTTCCCTCCGCTGCATCCGTTCTAGTTTCAATTCTGTCTCCAAGTCCTTGCACTGCTTTTCCATAGCCTGATAGGCTAGGGTAGAGCCTTGGAGTGTAAGTATTGTAGGATTTTCTTTCAGATTGGTTAGCAACTCATTTTGATCCTTGAGTCTGGATTTTTTCTGTTCCACTTGCAAGTTAGAAACACCCAACTGCATCTGTATCCATTAAGCATGTGCATTAGTGTCAAGTATTGTAGAGTCCAATTCTTTGGTCTTCTTTTCTTGACCTTCTCCTGCAATTGTTAATTGCTCCACTAGCCTTGTCAGTTTAGAGAGGTCCTCTTGTTTCTTTGTGTTGGTCTCCTGGAGCCTTTGTGTCTCTACTTGTGATGTCTCGTGCAGAGCCTTGCTCTCTTCTAGAAGTGCGTTTGCAATTTGTATTTTGTCTTCCAGTAGTTGCTGATTAATTATCACACATGGATGTGCTTTTGTCGATGGTACACCTCACCCTTTAGTTTTTCTAAAATCTGATGTGCATATTGAGTGTACCCGTTGATGTCTTCCAAGTCTTTTGTGCCTAACGTGGAGGTTTCTTCATGTTGTTCATTTTTATCTTTAGCTACTTCCTCCAGTGTTTCCCCTTTAGTGGGTTGGATAGTTGGTCCAGTGTCAGTTTCAACTTCCTTTGGTGGCTTCTCTAGCACCTTTTGAACTTCTTCTATTTGGTGAAATTTCAGTGTGTTTTCTACTTCCACTATTAAATGGCTCACATGATGTATCTTTTGTGACGTCTCATGTTCAAGTGTTTGTTCTTGAGCTGGCTGCTCAAGCTCTTGATTATTTTCAGTTGGGTTTTCTTACTATATTTGCGTCTCATTGATCGATGAGGAGGATCTTGTGGTTTCTTGACTATCTGAGGGAAGTGAAGGAGTAGTGGTGGCTCTTGCTAGCCCTTCCTCCTGTACTTTTTCTTCTTTTTTGTAGAGTTTTCAAGGTATGAATGGAGATCTTGGCCAGAATGATACATAGGATTCTGCAAAAAAGACTGCTATAGGTTGAGCGATGTCGATAACTTGGTCTTTGAGGCTGTTGTAAATGCTAAGGCCACTGCATGGTTGGAATTGTGTACCTACTTGGATTCTTTGCTGTGAAGTGGAAGCGTTGAGAGAAAAGCCGCATTGAGTCTTCAATTGGTTTATGGACCATATCAGCAAATATTGTTGCTGGTGTATTTCTGGAGAAAACACCTATCCTTTTCTTTTCCCTTCACCTTAAGTGTTCACATGTTGTGGGTAGCTGCTTGAGAGCTTTAGGAATAATTGTCTTGGTAATATGTACTTCTACCGCTTGTCCTACCGGATCTGTCAATCTGGCTATGCCCTCCTCTTCAATGGAGCTTTAGAGTTCATAAGCTCTTTGAAAATCGACTAGCTTGAGCCACCCGTGTGCTTTGGCCAGTTGAGGCTCCTTTACTACATCATATATCTCTCTTGGCATGAGTTGCATTTCCACCACCTTCTCTTCTGGTGTCTTGAAGGTTCCATCGAAGATTTCCATGTTGGAGAGGGGGATGGGGGAACACACGCACCCAAACAAATTGCCTCTCTATAGCCCAGGGCATAAACAACACCCCAATCCACTAGAGTTCACCTTCGACACTCTCAACACACACTAGCAAGCGATCGTCTACACTCGCACCAACGCACCAACGCGCTCACCACAGCAACCTACACATTTCACAGCTTGTCTCAAGGCACACATCATTGCCACACACAAAAGCACTCTCTCACTTCCAATACGCACACAAAGAAAGGGCCCCGGGGGCACACACATCCGTAACACCGCACACACAAGAAGAAGAAAGAGAGAAGTGGGGGCAAGGGAAACAATGCAAGAGAAAAATCATGGAAGCTTTACCATTGCTCAAAACACCATATAGATCTTTACAGAAACAAAGGTGCACCCACATGGTCGTCGGACAAGAAAACACACACTTGGGACTTTGCAGGCACATGTGGGGATCGCGTGTGGTGAGTGCAAGAGAGGGAAGGAGAGACGAGGGAAGGACATGAACAATAGTAGGTCTTTGTGGAGCTATTGAGAATGATCATTCTCACTCCTTATTGACATTGTGAACATAGAATGAATAAGTGGGTGGGCGCCTGGCCAGGACTCGTCGGCCATGGGGCCTAAAACCTAACAATCTTCCACTTGAAGGCCAACCTGGCCCAAGTGGCTAAAGAATGTAGTGGCTATTATGTACAACTGTACAAAACATTAAGCATGATTGAAGCTTTACCCTATGGCCATCATCTCTATGTAGTGTGTAAACTACGCCGAGGCTAGGATCTTTGTGAGAGCATCTGCAGGGTTGTCGTCACTGTGAACCTTGACAAGCTGAATGCACTTGCCAGCCAATACATCTTGTATGACATGGTATCTGACCTCTATGTGTTTTGCCTTTGAATAGAACACTAGATTCTCTGCCAAAGAAATGGAACTCTGACTATCATAATGCATTATTGGAGCCTCAAAAATGCCCAAATCTTGCACTAGACGAGCTAACCATATGGCTTCATTTATGGCGTCAGATGTAGCAGTCTTCCTTGATGAGTTTTAAGTATGCTTGAATTGGGGTACTCTGTGACTTCCCCCATGCATACTAAAATGTTGCAAGACCTTATGGATGTACTTTTCTTGAGACAATTCAATAATCCCACATTGCCTTATCTCTCTTGATACGCATACCACGAAAGCGATTGGCATTTCCCAAGTCTTTCATGGGAAAATGAGTGCTTAGCATCTCTTTCAATTGATTGATCCCATCAACTGATTTCCGCGTGATGAGCATATCATTTACATAAAAGATCAAGATGATTAAAGAACCATCATTCAACTTTCTTGTGTATAAGCAGTGATCCTCTTGACTCCTTATGTAACCCTGAGACTGCATGAATTTGTCAAACTTCTGGTACCACTGCCTTGAACCTTGCTTGAGGCCATAGAGTGCCTTTTTAAGTCTGCAAACTAATTCTACCCTCGTTGGATTTTAAGTTTCACATACAAAACCCTCTAGTTGTTTCATGTAGACATCTTCATCTAGATCCCCGTGAAGAATTGTTGTTTTTCACATCCATTTGGACAAGTTCCATGTCCTAGATAGCTACCAAACCAAGCAGAGTCTGAAGTGTAGTCATCTTCACTAGTGGAGAGAAAATCTCGTCATTGAAACCCTTGGCAACTAGACAAGCCTTGTACCTATGCCTAGGATCTTCTGTTGTCTAATTTTTCTCGTATATCCACTTGCAAGGTAAAGCATGGTTTCCATGTGGTAGTTCAACCAAATCCCATGTGTCATTAGCCACAATCGAATTGTATTCTAATTGCATAGCCTACGCCCATTTAATGCTATTATCCACCTGTATAACCTCTTTGTAGCAGGTTTGCTCTCCAGTGTCAATGAACAAAATGTGGTGTATACCTGGCTCAAACCGCTCGGGCACACGTGATACTCTCGCAAAGCATCTTGGTGCCTAATTGTTGGACTCTACTCTGTCTGAAGAAATAGTAGTATCTTGCAATTGAAGTTTAGGTTCATCACTACTAAACCGAGTTGGTTCGAAGGCTACATCCTCAAATGGAACACATCTGTACTCAATTTCTTTAATGGGCTTCTTGTGAATCTTTGATTCATTGAAAATCACATGTGAGCTTCGAATGACTTTGTGGGATTCTGGGTACCAGAGACAATAGCCCATCTGTCCATCTACACCATAGCCAATAAAAATGCATTTGTGTGACCTGGGATCTAACTTGCGCGATGAAGTTCTATGGGCACATGTGCATATGCCTCACATTCAAACACACGTAAATGCTCATAGGTTGGTGTTTTCTCAGTCCATAACTCCTATGAAATCTTTAAATTCAAAGGAGAGCTAGGTGACCTATTGATAATGTGCACTGCTGTCAAAACAGCTTTCCCCAAAACTCTGGAGTAAGTTTTGCCATAGAAATCATAAAGAGAACTCACTCTTGAGTCATGCGATTCATTCTTTCAGCTATCCCATTCTATGTACGTGTGTACAGAGCAGTAAATTGCCTACGAGTGCCTCTTCTATTGCAAAAATCTTTGCTCTCCGTGGAGACATATTCTCCACCATTGCCCATGAAAAAATCTTTGAGGTTTTCCCCCGATTGGTTCTTAACCATGGTGAGGAATTTTTGTAATGTAGAAAAGAATTCACTTAAGGAGATACACCAACACCTATCTAATAGAATCATATATGAAAGTGAAAAAGTAGTTTGCCCCCCCAGAGTCTTATGTGGCATTGGACCACCCAAATCACTGTGCACTAAGTCTAAGGGTTCGCCTAGTTTCTTGTTCAATGGTGAAGATGTCAACCTAATATGTTTTCCATATAGACAATGCTCACACAATGGAAAATATTTGTAATCTAACACACGTAAGTAGTCAAAGTTCTGAAGTGTTTTCATTCCCTTTTTGGCTAATATGCCCTAGCCGGCTATGCCACAACTCAGTAGACGGTAGCTCAGCAACATAGACAGAGTGTTCATCTACACTCGATACAAACGTAGAGTACCTGGATCCGTTTTAACAACCTTTCATCATGAAAAGGTTGTTCTTGCGGATAGCCAAGAACTATTACCAAATACTATAGTGTAACCAAGGTCATCCAATTTCCTTATAGAAAGAAAACTCTTTGTAAATTTGGGCACTTGTCGGACATTCTGCAATACAAAAATAGTGTCATTATGCATTTGAATCTTCACATCACCAATTCCAATAATGTCAAGCTCATAGAAATCACCAAGCTTGAGTATTCCTTGCATGGATGCATAAGAGGAAAACCAATCTACGTGCGGTGTGACATGAAAATTTGCACCAAAATTGAGAATCCAATTTTGTGCGTAACCGTCATCCTATGCAACCAAAGCATTTGAAGTGAGATCTGAAGTGAAAATGAGAACATCCAAGGGATCTGTTGTCACTTCTACATGAATCACTAATGTCATAACATTCATCACTGGAGGAGGAGCATCCTCTACTGTATTGGTAGGCATGGGAGACCTACGTTGATCTCCTCAATCTTTACCGTACTTTTGCCTTTGTCAGAATTATCTTTTGCATGTTTTTCTAGTCTCTTAAGAAATCGCAACAATCCTTTGTGTAATGATCCTTTTTATGGCAATAGTAACACTCCACATTTTTGGCATTGCGCTCTCTACTAAAGTTCCTGTTTCTGCTTGGACTATAGGGATTTTTCTCTCTACTTTTGCTTTTGTTCTTGTTCTTGTCACTGTCTCTTTGCTTCATTGAACTGCCAGTCATATAAGCATCTCCATGACTAGCATCTTCAAGAGATTTATGCCAAATCTCTTTAGTGAGCAATGCATTTGTGACATCATGGAACACTAACTTGCCATTGGGTGCTTAATTGCTAATGGTTGTGTAAAATATGTCCCATGAACTGAGTAGAGAGCATAACAAGAATATAGACTTAAGTTCATCATCAAACTCACTAAATTTTTGAGATGTCAACTGTCTGAACAAGGAGTTGAACATTTAAGTATCCAAAAACTGTGCTACCTTCTTTCATGTTGATCTTCATAAGCTTTTTCACGAGAAAAACTTTGTTGGATGCACTTTTGCTCTCCCACACTAAACATAAGGTATCCCATAGAGCTTTGGCTGTTATCT